>NC_086380.1:13346346-13700096 GCF_036588685.1 Mytilus trossulus
TTCGGTCAGACATGCATTGTTCTATAGATCATCAACATCAATAAAGGTCAAGTAATTGATGAATTCTCTGTATTTACATAATTAATTTTGTAGTATTATGCAGTTGAGCGTCATTGTTTTTAACAATTTGAAGTTCAATAACTTATTAAATGATGTACCAGCGAATTAGAGAAGCTTTCAGAATGATAGTACATCTTTATAAAGAGTTGACCCAAAGCAAAACACAATATGAAGCTCTTATGAATGTGGTACACATGTACAATGATTATTCTCTCTCAGTCAAACTTGATCAGAATTGTATCCCGGGGAGAAATTATGCCATTTGCTTCGGTAATGTTACTTTTTTCATTAACTTTACGTATGTGTCAATCAATATGAGTTTCGTTAATCGTTTTGAAGGTTGAACGTCATGACCGAAATATATGAGTGGACGTTCATGTCATTTGCGTGATTATATACGCGTATATGAATTTATACGCGTAAATATACGCGTATAAGTAGTGTAGTAATAGGGGTAAGCGCAGGTGGTAGAGTGGTTAAGAGTGGTTTTATTTGTTTAAGGGTGGTTATATATACCAGCGCTTGGGATGAGCGCATCTTTCAGGGTGGTTAATAATGGTAGCTGTTTTAGGATGGTTAATCATATCACTTCTTAAGATGAGCAAATCTCTCAAAGTGGTTAAGAGTGTATGTGGTTTTATTTTTTTAGGTTTTTTTTTTTTAAGGTGCTCATTAATACCTTTACATGATATAAGCAATTTTCTTAAAGAGGTTATTAGTGACATT
Source organism: Mytilus trossulus (assembly GCF_036588685.1). Lineage (NCBI taxonomy): Eukaryota > Metazoa > Mollusca > Bivalvia > Mytilida > Mytilidae > Mytilus > Mytilus trossulus. The sequence goes on from NC_086380.1 coordinate 13,347,133, forward strand.
TATTTGTTCTAGGGTGCTTATTTAAATCTTTGCTTGAACTAAGCAAACTCTTTTAAAGAAGTTAAGGAGTGAATAAATTGTTTTATACATAAAACCATTTCAATCATGAGTATACATATTATCGAGAATTTCGCTTTCTTAAGATCCTTGTATTATGCCGAACCCTTACAGAGAAAGTTAATGATCGATTTGATTTCCATCAAAAGAGTTCAAGCCTTTTCAGAAATTGCTTCTTTTCTTCTGCAGGGAAGAATAAGTCTTTCAAATGTACACAAACATAAATTAAAAGACTATTGGCTTATAGTCAGATCTTTAGCAAAAGCTCGCATTAGTGTAGGTAGAAAAAAACGAACATTACGTACATTTCATTATTTGTTACCTCTACTGATAAAACCAGTTTTATCCATAATTGATAATCAAATGGAGGCCCTTCATAATGAGTTTGCATTCTTGCAGAGATCAAGCGAAGTATACCTTTTCATATTGAAAACTAAAACCTTTATTTTAAAAGAATTGAAAGTTTTATATGAAAATAGTCCTCACATCATAGAAAATTGGAAGTACAGCATTTTACAAGACCACCTTAAACCTCTATTTAATTAGTTTGAATAGTGTGTAGTTGCTCTTATTAAATGTAGTGTCGTTTTCTTTTAAGTAATGCTTTACAATACAAAAGGAAGTCCGCGAAACATCAATTCAGAGGTAATTAATCTCACTATAAAAAGTGTCTCTTTTCTAGCCTATATCATTATGAGATAAGAATATCCTTTCATATCTACCACGATGGATTTGGATTCACATTTATTAGATTTGTTTTGCTTCAATCCACTCCACCCGCATATGCTTTATTACATTATCAGAGAACAAACTTACAAAGATTGGCCAACTCAACTTGCTCAGAAACCTGCAGATCTAATTCGAAATGGTTTTTATTATACCAACGTAGGAGATCGTGTGACATGCTTCTGCTGTGGTGTGACATTAAAACAGTGGAAAAGTTCTGACCACATCGAAACTGAACATTTGAAATATGAACCAAACTGTTTGTTTGCAAAAATGGTGTCAACCAAAGTTCCGAATTTCAACGCTTAAGTTGTCTACCACCTTATTATTCAAGATCGATTTGCTTTGTGGTTATCTGTTCTTTTCGAACCACCTTATTATGACTTATCTATTTGCATTCTGAAACACTATATAAAGAGGTTTTTTATCATCAGAAAAGACACTCCATCACGACAAGCATTGCTAGCAGCATGGAATATTCAAGACATGAAAAATGTTTTTTGAACACTTATGATTTCTGCTTTGCGAAGAAAATTCAGGAGATATTACCCACTTTAACTAGGGAACATTGTTATGGCTGTATGGTAGACCATCCATCTCAAAGAGAGCATTCATGTTTATTATTTACGGAACTGGAATGTTTGGAACAATTTTTTGTTGAAGCCTATGATAAAATTTCCTTAAAGGATGTTATCAGTACAGTGAAACCATGTTCTTTATGGGAATGCATAGACGATTGCGAAATGAAATTGAAAAAAGAAGTGTATGACAAACTTAGCCAGGATAGAAGTTATTGTGAGAAAAATAAACCAAAGCCAAGTAAGGTGTATCAACTTGTGGAGGCTTTAATAAAAACTGAAGATAGATTTTCATAGTCCAGGACATTTTTAACTTTGACAATTCTATTCAGTTACATTTGACTACCAGATGATTCGTAGATAAACTTGCATTGTTTGTAACTATGTACTTGATTGAAAAAGGTTCTAAATAAAATATGTTTACATTCATCTTTTTTTTGCTTGTTTTTTGTTTGTTTGGTTTTTTTTTTCCCTTGTGAACTCATCAGTGAAACATTGTTTTTTTTTTAGTTACATGTTTCTAGTATAAAAGATCAGGTTTTCAAATTTGCATTCATTTGTTGTCTTGTATTGAAAATGTACAAAACAAAAAACGTTCATGATTTATTAGAGAAGACATATTACAATTTATCAAAGTCTGGTGCATATTCAGGTCCAGATAAACTTTATAAAGTTTTAAAATCCAAAGGCATATCCAACATCGGGAAACAATCAATTCGGAAATGGCTCCACGATCAAGATAGTTATAGTCTGAGAAAGGAACTAAGGCGACGCTTCACTAGAACTCGAGTCGTTGTATCAGGAATCCATGATCAGTTTGATATGGACTTGATTGACATATCCAATATAAAAAGTGAAAATTCAGGAGTGTCTTTCTTGCTTGTGGTTATTGACATCTTCTCCAAGTATCTGTGGATTGAGACTCTGAAAAATAAAACAGCGAAAGAAGTTGTAGCTGCATTAAAAAAAATACTTAATCATGAAGTATTTAACAAGGGTCGCAGTGATAAGGGCACTGAGTTCAACAACAAAGTTATGAAAGCCTACTTGAAAAGTAAAAACATTTACTACTTCACCACAGAAAATTCAGAAACAAAAGCTAATTTTGCTGAAAGGGTAATTAAAACCATAAAAAACATGATGTATCGTTATTTTACTAATCACAGATCACATCAATATATTGATGTGCTACAAGATATTGTCAAGACCTATAATTCAACTCCTCATAGAAGTCTTAATAATATTGCACCTAAGGATGTGAATAAAGAAAATGAGGCAGACCTTTGGGCTTTCATGTATTTAAAACCTAAAAAACCTAAAAAACCTAAAAAAATTCATTTTAGATTGAATGATACAATCAGACTTTCTAAAATTCATATGGTTTTTAATCGATCTTACGATGAACATTTCACCAGAGAAATTTTTAGAATAACAAAACGATTTAGAATGCAAGCTATACCTGTTTATAAAATTTCAGAATTTGATAATTCCCCAGTCCAAGGATTATTTTATGAACAAGAAATGATAAAAGTAGACAAAGATGAAAATTCTATGTGGTTTATAGAAAAGAAAGTTAAAAAGCGTAAACGGAATGGACATATTCAGTGGTTAGTGAAATTTGAAGGATGGCCAGACAAATATAATCAATGGATTGAAGAGGGAGATATCACTGAGCCACAAGACTCTTAACCTATCGCAATGAGTATTTATGTAACCATGAGCAGTGACAAGGCATTGGAATATTTTCCTAACAATAAAGCATACAAATTTACTTCTCATCTGAATTCACCCTTATTTTTAGATGGTTTATGGAGGGTAGCTTTAGTCGAAGCAGATATATCCTGTTCTTTATCTAAAGAGGAATCTATTTACCTGTATTCAAATCTATGTGGAGAATCCATCGTTGATGGAGAACAGAAACCACTACTCCGAAGGCTTACTGCTATCAACCATGGTAATTGGTCGTCAATTTTTGAAGCACCTCATTATGTCCCTGTAAGAATTCATGAAATTTATGATATGGATGTGTATATTACTACAAGTCAAGATGAATTAGCTTCATTTTTAAATAATACTTCAACGGTGACACTTCATTTTAAATCATTTCCATTCTTTTAAAATGAATAAAATGTATATTCCAAATACCAGTCATTGGATGGATTACTATGAAAATTTAGGAAACAATGGTAGTAATCCTTACATAAATCAAATGAATAAAAGCGGAAAGCAAATAGGAGGTGGATCTCTAGTAGGTACACCTAAATCCTTTATTACACCAATCGGACCAGCAATGAAAGATTCAACCAATGAAAAAATAAAAGTTCAACTTGTTTCACCAGTTCAACAAACAGAGGACATGGCCCAAGATATGGTGGAAAGAGAAAAAGTAAAGATGGGTATAAAAAGAAAGTCACAATCATCTCGTAACAGTTCTACAAAACGAGCTCTAAAGAGTAAGTCGCAAAAAAAGTCAAGAAAGTCAAAAATTAGGAATTCAAAAAAAGGAAAAGGAAAAAGAAAAGGAAAAGGAAAAGGGAAAAAAAATATAAAGAAGAAAAAATCTAAAACACCTCTAAAGACAGGAAAGAAAAGCAAAATCCTAAAATCTGTAAAAAGATTTAAAGATATTTTCGATTAAAGATGGCTGCATTGACTATGGATGGATTTCAAGAAAGTCAACCTTCCGGTCTAAACTTATTCACTTTACCTCCTACACAAACAGCAGTAGAAAATGTATATTTTGATGAAATAAGATCAACTTCACAATTAGGTGGTACAGCTCCAATCGAATTCACTATTGCAGCACAGAATTCCCTAGAATATATAGATCTCAGAAAAACTCAACTCTATGTGCGTGCTAGAATTAGGCATTCTGATGGTTCAGATTTAAAACCAACTGAATATGTTGGACCTGTAAATAATTTTTTACATTCTATGTTTTCTCAAGTGGATATTACTTTGCAAAATAAACTGGTTACTTCATCAACTGCACATTATCCATATAAAGCCATGATTCAAACAATGCTATCTTTCGGCTCTGAAGCTAAGAAATCCCAGCTAACCAGTCAACTATGGAAAAAAGACAACGCAGGTCATTTTGATGATAATGATGTGAAGAATGGTGGCAATACTGCCCTTTTTGCCCGTTCTCAATATTTTTCTCAGAGTCAAACCTGTGACTTAGTTGGGAATCTTTTTCATGATTTGACTAGCTTAGACAGATACTTATTGAACCAAATAACAGTAAATGTGAAATTATGGCGCTCAAAACCAGAGTTTTGTTTAATGACAAATGTAGTCAATCCAAACTTTCAAATATATATCGAAGACATTTGTTTAAGAGTCTTCAAGTTAAAACTAAATCCTAGCGTCATAACAGCACATAGTCATAAATTGCTCACAACTAATGCAAAATATCCTTACACTAGAACAGAGGTTCGTCTCATATCTATACCAGCAGGAAGTCTAAGTTTCAACTATAACAACTTGTTTAATGGTTTGAGAGCTACACGTTGTGTTATTGGATTTACAGACTCTAGCAGTTCCAGTGGGTCATATGCTTTAAATCCATTCAACTTTCAACATTTTAACTTAAGTCAGATAGCATTAAAGCTGAACCAGGTTCCTGTTGGTGGAAACGTTATGCAGTTAAATTTTGCCCCTACCAGTCGCACCATATTACCTTCTTTTACTAGTATGTTTGAAGTTACAAATAAATGGATGCGAGATAGTGGCATTGATATCTCCAGAAATGATGTTTCAGGAGGAACTGCTTTATACTGCTGGGATATTGAAGCAAACTTTAGTGATGAAGGACAGTATTTAAACTTAGTGAAGCAGGGGACTTGCTCATTAGAAGTAATGTTCAGCAAACCACTACCGAAGGCAACAACTTGTGTTGTATATGCTGAATTTCCAGCTTACTTTGAAGTAAATTTAGAGAGAAATATAATTTTACAATGAATACAGATCAACTAGAGTGTGCAATAAAGTGTGATAATGAGATGAGAAAGAAGATATGTGGGGTTTTCGCTTCTAATGAAATCAGCTACATTCAACTTCAACCATCAACTGGATTTATTGCAAATACAGATGTCAAGCAGCTACCAGGAAAACATTGGGTAGCATTTTACTATAATGAAAATAAAGTGTTGGAAATATTCGATTCTTTCGGATATACCCTTAGTCAACTTTCAGTTTACTTTAATGAATTTATGAGCAGATATACATTTACTTCAGCAAACAAGATGCAATTGCAAAGTGAAAAAACACTTGTATGTGGACAATATTGTCTATTTTACCTCATGTCTCGTTCTAGAGGAATTTCCATGGAACAAATAAAAGATGTATTTAGTGATAGATATTATTTAAATGATCAATTTGTTTATGATTTCATTAATGAAAGATTTAACTGCTGTATGACTTCTGTAAATGTTACTCTTCAATCATGTATTTGTCAAAAAAAATAAAAATAAAAATACTTACTTATACGTATTTCATCATTTCTTTTCATCAGACTGAAAAAAATATATTTATATATAAGAATTCAAGGTTTATTTACATTATCAGTTCATGAAAAATATTCAAAGAGAATGGTTGACTGGTGGAATAAAGAAAGCTTACTTAAGTTTCAAAGTCCAACATCAATTTTCATTGTTGGACCTTCTAATTCTGGAAAAACAGTCTACACTAAAAATCTTCTTCAAAATGCTGAAGGCATGTTTCAAATACCTCCCTCAAGAATATTTTACTGTTATGGTGTATGGCAACCCATTTATGACGACATGAAGAAATCCATTAAAAATATAGAATTCTATTAAGGTTTACCAAACATGGAGGCTATTAATGAATGGGGTGCCTTAGGAGGTCATAAGATTTTAATCTTCGATGACTTGATGATGGCTGCTGAAAATTCAACAGAACTACTTCATTTAATGACAATTGGTTGTCATCATTTCTCAATTAGTGTCATTCATATACTTCATAACTGTTTTAATAAAGGGAAAGTTATGAGAAGTGCTTCCTTAAACTGTCATTACTTCATTTTATTTCGAAATTATAGAGATCAACTACAGGTTCAAGCTTTAGGAAAACAAATTTTTCCTGGAAAATTGAAATATTTCATGGATGCTTACAACAGGGCAACATTAGTTAAGTTTCGTCCTTTAATTATTGACTTAAACCCTCACACAGACAAAACATATCAGTTGACTACTAACCGAGGAGTTGGACAGACACCAATTGTTTATAAACCTTTAGAATGAGCAATAAAACAAGTTTAGTGCAGTTTTTGATAGATATTTCAAATAACCAAATGATTCAGGTTATCAAAATACTAACTAAAGTACAGCTGCAAGAGATAATTGAAATAATTTATAATGTTGTTCAAGGGGTGTGCTCAGTTTCAGATTCAGATAAAATCCTACTAAACAAGCACAAACAGTTCATTCGTAAAATTCTCTTGAAACAGACAACACTTCAACATAAAAAATTGTTGCTGCTAAAAATTCGAAAAATATTACCCATTTTCTTGAAAGCTTATTTACAATATGTCTCGTGAACTTATGCTCATTCCAAAGTTAAGATATGAACAACTGATTAAACATGAAAAAGATGAAACAAGTGAAGAATTAGGAAAATCTATAATTCCTTCGGATAAAAACAGCGAAGAAGTGCAAACACCTGATCAAAGTAAGAAATCTAAGGCATCACCAATCAAACTCAACAAAAGTAGCTTAAATCTATCACCAACAAAACATAAACGAAAAAAGCAGAATGGTGGAGGGAAGTCATATTTGCTCATGCCACCAGAAAAAATGTTAAAATTATACAAGAAGAAAGGAAGACTTACCACAAAGAGAAAGTGGTTATCCTTTCACATATAATTCCTTGAGTATCCTTCCACGTTTGTCTACTTGAATGATATCCTTCACTGATCCTACAAAGCACTCTGAAAAGAAGATTATGATGTCATCAAAATGGAATGCTATTGACTCAAATGAGGTATATAAATCTGAAATTAATTTATCTTTCATTTTCTCAAGATGACTAGCTAACTTTAACACTATGGCGCAAGCATTCATTCAATATGTTTTAAAGCAGGAGGAAAATAAACAATTAGAAAATCAAATTAAATCTTTGAGGAACAATTTACCAGATGAGTTCGATGATTCTGACGATGATATTTTAGTGAGAGCAAGCAATCAAGCTGAGAAAGACTTTAAACGGAAGCGTAAAATCATCAGTTATGAGAAGGAGAATAAAAAGCCTAAATTGAACTCAGCATTCACTTGTGATCTCTGTGATAGACATTACAAACATCTTGGATCATTAGACCGTCATTTACAAACTCATTTTCAGAAACATAGTTGCGAGAAATGTGGTAAATCATTCACTAGAAAGTATAAACTTACAAAACATAAGGAAAAATGTGTTATTTCTCACCAAAAACAATTCACACAACTTGATGCTACTGAAAAAGAAAAGAATACAGATGAGAAAGAACAAAGTTGCAAACATTGTGGATTACCATTTAATAATTATGCAGCACTTTTTCATCATATAACTACTGCTCATCCTTTGAATCAAACTGGAGGTAATATCCAAAAACTTCCTACTGAAAATGTTCAGGAACCTGAATTAAAAAAAAAATCAGAACAGAGAAGAACAAAAGTCAAGAAAAATGCAATAAATAATTTAGTACAGCAAGTCGACATTATTCCGATGGAAGATGAAAAGTATGATCTTCTTCAATTTTTAGCTAATGTTAAAGAAAATGTGGAAAACGAATTAATTACTACACGTGAGACACATCGCAGTATTAAATGGAATGTAATTGGAAGAGTTGAAATGATTCGCGATGTAGATAATGGTGAACAGGAGAAAACAACACCACATTTCAGAAGTAAAAATTACATCTCACTTCAGGATGAAAACAATGAACACAATATTAATGAAGCATTTCAAGGAGTTAACAAATCTTTAGAAGAATTTGTAAGCCATGGTAGCAATTGGGTTGTAAATAAAGTCCTTAGTCTAGAAATAAATACTGTTAAGTACTCACCAGTAAGTGGAAGCTCACATCTACCTTTACCTCGAAAAATCAGATTCAGTCGCGGTGTAATCAACATAAACAACAGTGATCAGAAGTGTTTTTTATGGTCTATATTAGCAGCTTTACATCCAGCTTCGAATAATCCTCAAGAAGTTTACCATTATAGAAAATATGAAAATGAACTAAACATGAAAGATATCAACTATCCAGTATCCCTTTCTAAAATGGAGAAGTTTGAAAAGCTCAACAATATTTCCATCAATGTGTTTGGTTTTGAAGATGGCGATGTTTTTCCATTGTATTTAACAAAACTCCCAAATGGATATACAGAAGTTGATTTGCTCTATTTTTCGAATGAAGAAAAATCTCACTTCTGCTTAATTAAAAATCTAGATCATTTTCTAGGATCCACTACCAAGTTTCGTACAAAACGCTTCTATTGTCGCAGATGCTTGCATGGATTTATTAGAAGCGATTTATTAAATGAACATAGACCTTACTGCAATAAATTTGATTTTCAAAAAGTAGAATTTCCAAAACAAGGCAATGATATTATTTCATTTAAAGACTTTGACAAACAGATTCCAGTTCCATTTGTCATTTATGCTGATTTTGAGGCATTTGCTCGAAAAGTAGATACTTGCCTCCCTGATCCTGATAAATCATCTACCACTCATCGAACCAAATTTGAAGCTTGCGGGTATTCTTATATAGTTGTCAGCACAAATGAGAGATATACAAAATCTCCAGTTGTTTACAGGGGAGATGATGCTGTTCAGCATTTTTTTGACGACATGTTGAAAGAAGAGGAATATATAAAGGAAAAACTAAGTCACATAGAACCCATGATGATGAATGAAGAAAGTGAAAGAACTTTTCAAAACGCAACTCATTGTTATATCTGCAATCAGCCTTTCACAAACTTAATTAAATGCAGAGATCATGATCATCTGGGAACAGGAGATCCAACATCAGACAATTATACAAATTTTAGAAACGCTGCTTGCCAATCATGTAATCTGAATCTTCAACATCCATCGTTCATTCCTGTATTCTTTCACAATCTGCGAGGATTTGACTTACATTTATTAATGAGTAAATTGGGGAATTATAAGGATAAAAAACTGAGTGTTATAGCTCAAAACAGTGAAAGATACATTTCATTTTCATTAGGAAATCTACGGTTTCTTGACAGTTTTCAGTTCATGAGTAGTTCTTTGGAAGCATTAGTAAACAATTTAGCAGCAGATGGACTTGTTAATTTCAAACAGTTCAGGAAAGCGTTTTCTTCTGATGAAGCAGCTAAGTTACTTTTACAAAAGAATGAATACTGTTATGATTATGTTGATTGTTCTGAAAAATTCAGCGAAACTAAGCTACCCTCCATGGATGCTTTTTATAACAATTTAAAAAAGGAACCAATTTCAGAGAAGAGTTATCAACATGCCGTCAAAGTTTGGGATTTTTTTGAAATGAAAACCCTGGGAGATTTTCATGATTTGTACGTAAAAACAGACTGTCTCCTATTATGTGATGTCTTTGAAAAGTTTCGACAAATGTGCTTGCAAAGTTATAAACTTGACGCTTGTCATTTTTACACCAGTCCTGGTCTTGCTTGGCAGGCAGCATTAAAAATGAGCGGAATATCTTTAGAGTTACTAACAGATCCAACTATGTACAACATTTTTGAACTTGGAATTCGTGGTGGAGTTAGTATGGTGTGTAAAAAGTATAGTAAAGCCAATCACATTCACCTAGATGATTTCAACCCAACACAAGAGAGTAAACACATCATGTATCTTGATGCAAACAATCTGTATGGGTGGGCTATGAGACAACCATTACCTACAGGAATGATGCGTTTTCTTTCAGATGATGAAATCAATCAGTTTGATTTGCAACAGAAAACTTCAGATTCTGATGAAGGTTACATTTTAGAGGTAGACTTACAATGTCCACCTGAAATCCATGACAAGTTGAATTCATTACCAATAGCTCCAACACATAAGAAAGTCAGCGATCAAGAGTTATCCTCCTACAGTCAAAATTTGTGGAAGAAATTAAATGGTGAAAATAGATCAAGAGTTAAAACTGAGAAGTTAGTGCCAACTTTAGAAGACAAATTGAAATACGTTGTTCATTACCAAAATTTGCAGCAATATGTGGAACTTGGAATGAAAGTAAAAAAAATACATAAAATAGTAGCCTTCCATCAAACTCCATGGTTGAGGACTTATATAGATTTCAATGCCATCATGAGGAAAAATGCTAAAAATGAGTTTGAAAAGGACTTTTTTAAACTCATGTGTAATAGGTAAGTGTTGATGTATTTACAAAATCTACTCTTTCAATTGTGAAAAATGGAAAAAATAAAATGCAAAAATAAAAAAAAGTAGCCATCAACATCATCAAAGTAGTAGTTTATCAATAAAAATATAGACAGAACACATTTGCTGACTTTGACATTTCTTTCTTTAGTTTGTTTAATCTATAAATTTTAGTACAAGTAGTATAGCTCTACATGAACCATTTAAAATGTTAACTTTTCTCTTTATTATTTAAATTCAGCATTTTTGGAAAATGTATGGAGGACATCAGAAATCGGATATGCTTTCATCTAGCCTCAGCACCAAAGATTCTACAAAAATATGTTTCACTTCCATCATTTCAACAGTTGCACATTTTCGATGAACAACTTGTTGGAATACTGAACAAAAAGACAAATATTGTTCTGAATAAGCCAATCTTTGTTGGACAAGCCATATTAGATTTGTCGAAGAAACTAATGTATCAGTTCCATTATGATATCATGCAGAAAATGTATCCGGAGAAAATAGAACTGCTGTTTACAGATACAGGTATTACTTTACTCTTCTACTATTTCCACCTTTAAACCTCAATCACAACTGTTAAATTAGTTTTATTTATTTTTAATTTCGTGACAGATTTTTATTTTCCAGATGTCCTATTAAACTTACTTAAGATTGTGAATGAAAGAAATTACATGTTAAAAATCTTCCATTATTATTCAATGGTTGTACTACCTTTAATTGCTTGTGAAATTGACCCTGTTCAAACTCCTTATGGCGTACAGGATCTTATTCTGCATGGGGAGAGCAACTGATTCTATTTTACTCCACCCGTATTTACTTATACTCGTTCGAATTTCTCTAGTTTTAACCAGTATTTCATTTAAATGAAATGTATTAGTTATAATATATTATTCTAGATTAAAGGCATAGTTAATTACATAATAAAATTGTTCATTGATAAATATGCTGATTTGAAATTAATTATTGTTTCCTTTCTTTAAACATTTTTCTTTTCGCGTTTATCAATTGTTAATCGATACTTTGTAAGTTTCACTAATCTATAGAGATCATGCAGTTGTTTCCCTAGTCTGATTTATGTAAATTATATATACCTTTCGTATTTTAAGATAAGAGAGCACTTTAACTACCGTAATTATTCTAAATAGTAAAATGAATTATATACTTTCAGGTGTTCCCATCAGAGAATTTGTAGGTTTACGTCCCAAAATGTACAGTTTAAAATATGATGCGATTGAAAAATGTGAAGATGGACGGATAAATAAATATCAAGTGGAGAAAAAAGTGGCTAAAGGGATCGCTAGATGCGAAATTAAAAATACACTCAGACATGAAAATTACAAAAAGTGTTTGTTTAATGAAACTGTCACATTAAATTCGATGAATTTGATTAGAAGTAAAAACCATCAGCTTTTCATAGACACAATTGTGAAAAAGGGACTTTGCAGTTTCGACGATAAACGTTACTGGAAAAATCCAATAGAGAGTTATGCGTTTGGACATTATAAAATTGGAGAAATGTGATTTGTTTGCCTTAAATCATGTACATATATATGATGTTTGTTTCCTAATAAAAAATAAACCATTTGTGTTGTATTTATCTAGAAAATAATTATACTCTGGATGATAATTTTCAGAGTCAAATATAAGACTTATAATAAAATTTTTATGACAGTCGTACGTTTCGATTATATATACAAGACTCAACAGTGACACTTGAATCAAAATAATAGCAAGATCAAACTAGGAAAAAAGTTAAGGAGCATGGAGAATATAAAAAAATCAAAAAAAAATTACACCACATACGATGAGTGTTATTTATGTAAAGAAAGGAGGTAAAATTGAATTACGGTTTCAAATAAACAAGACACTATCATTGATATTTTTTTTTGTCAACACAAAGGTATTGAAATTTATTTCAATTTATTTCAAGGATGAAAGAGGATTAAATCATCCAGAATATTTTCTGGAAGAGCTTCATCAATGAATGGCGCGGGAGATATAGTTTCATATCTCATTTTTTTTATTCCCGCATCTATCACTGCAGGGGTTACAGTTTGTTGAATATGGTCAGTGCTATGAGTAAATCCTCTTTTCTGAGGATAATTTCTCGTAGGGATAACCTCTTCACATTCATATATCTGTTGACATGAACCTGCTGGAGGGCTTGGCGGCGGTTGTCTGAAAGCAATCAGGCTAGGGTGTATAAAAGCTGCTGATTGTTTATAAGCAACTGCTTGCAATTAAGGCTGAAGTGGTGCTGGTGGAAAAGGGTAGGCAAATGTACTTGCAGGCTGATGAGTTGTCACCCTACTGGATGCTTCCTGCTGCTGAATTCTATGTGAAGACTCCTAATTAAAAAAAAAATTAAAAAAAATAAAAGCGAAAGGTTCTTTACAGATTAAAAAGGGTCGTAAAATTTCATTTGAATGGAGAAAAGTTTAGAAGTTAAACATATTAATAACTTACCTCGACTGCTTTTCCTGTCAGGTAGACACTGCTCAGGGAATCAAGATCTCTTCGGATTGATAAAATGAAATCTAGTTCATCAAGTCCTAGACATATTCCATTAAAACGGGCCTTCCCGAACTTATTATCGTAAAGATCTAAATAGAAAAACTGTTCATGTTTCCTAAACACTAAGGATTTATTCCGGCCAAATTTCGCACGGAATTCAGTTTCCCCACTTTTGTTTACGGTCTGCTGGAAAACTACGTTGCTTGCCATTTTGAATTAAAATGATGGAGGAAATTATTATATTTTCGACTTTTATAGTTTTGATTCCCACCGAAATCGAACGGTCACCTCCCCCCCCCTTTTTTTAAGCTTAAGTTATATCTGCGCATGCCGGAGTTTCTTTCATTTAGATCGAGGAAGGGGGGAGTCAAACCCTACCATCAAACAAAACACAAATACAACCCTCGCATAAATGAAACAACACAGGATTAAAATAGAGCTTTTCATTGGAAGTCTCCAAAAGACAGTAACTTTCTACCTATTGAGTGATTATAACAAAAATTAATAAAAAGAATAATTATTTATTGAAACTTGTTTGTATTGCGGTAAAAAAAAATACAAGTTGTCAATGTGCTTTTGTTTTAAAGATGAGTTACTCCTCGCTAGAATCTTTAAGATTGTTCTCTTGGCAAAAAATTTTCAGCAAAATGATTTTCAGACTCTGATGGAATTCATCTAAAGCAATATTCATTAGTCTAACTTGTTGAAGAATGAATTTAAAACAGTGAATTTTTGCAACTCGTCTAGAGTTATCCAGTAAATCTGCTACTGTCTTCATCTCACTCAGTTGGCTTTCTTGAGGATAAACATGTTGGTTTAAAAAAATCCCCATCATTTGAATAAGTTCCGCTATTTGAGGGAAAACTTCTTCATTTTCTAAAAGCCATGCCGTGGCAGAAACATCACCTTTTATTTCGTGAATGATTGATTTAAACTTCCGAACATTTCTATTATAAAACTTCGTAATTCTTTTGGCTTCATCTGGTAGTAAATCTGGACAGAAGCTACATGAAGTTGTCACACAGTTTTGTATGTTTAAATGGGTTCTAAACATATCTATGTTCGATTTCACATTATCCGTCACATCAATAGTAAGCTCAATACTTGTGGAAAGGTCTGATATTACATCCATATTTAAAATAGCTACTTGATAATTTATATATTGAGAGTTAATTAAAGATTCTGAAAAATAAGCTTTTATTTCGAGCTCTGTTTTTTTTTTTTTTTTTTCGTTTAAATACAGTTTTCTAATTCGCTATTATAGCGGGATATTACACATGACAGTTGCTCTCCATTCGTTTGATGAGTTTGAGCCCTCCCCCCTCAGGATGGGGGGCTACTTCCTAAGTAATTAGTGGTAGGGATGAGCCGCTGGAATAGGAGATTTTTCAAGCTTCATTATACATGAAAAGGGTGCGAAATTTAGATTAAATATATCAATAGGTCAGGGTTTTCAACTTTAAGGATTATAACAGAGATATAGATACCTGTATATATATGACTCTGATTATATCATAACCGTCTGAAACAATTAAGATGTCAGAATATTTTGGATGTGGTTAAAAACCACAGTAAGTTGTAAACGTCCGAAGGTATTAAATGTATCAGATAATAATTGTCAAATCAATTTATCTCTCTATTAATCTTTACATGCAGTATTTTCATTGAGCTATTCACTAGTGTTGATGCTATTAATCCCATTATTTCTACTTTTGCATCTAATTAACATTAAAAAAAAAATGTAAACATGAAAAAAGATTACAATTATAAAAAGGAATTTCAAAAGTGTCAGCAAATTTTGAGAGAAAATGGCAAAATAATTTAGTTTAATATACATGAATAGGTCTATCTGTTGTTCATAAATATATGACAGGGTATATATTTTTGATATACAAAATATATGAAAAGGGTGGGGTACGTGATGGATTGTCTCAGCTGCTCACCCCTACCAAAAAAAAATAATGAATAGAATAATCAAAAAAAACTTAAAGAGTTATCCTCCCATTGTTTCATTCTCAAAAGCATCGTTCGTCCATTTCCGCTACTTTATACAATTAGCAAATGTAATTTATTTTTTATTTTAACATTGCAGAGAGAAACTTGCTATACTTTCATTATATTAAAATATTAGTAAAATATAAAAAAAAAATATGTAATAAAAAAGTAAACAACGTAAAAGTTATATATATATGGACCATAATTTGGTATTCAGCCTTTGGTTTCTTTTTGTATCCTTTTTTATAAGTTCTAAAATTTTAACTTTTATTTTGTGGGTTGTGTTGGTGTTAGAATAGTATGAATGGAACAATTGAGTTTTTCGAGAAAAAATTAATACATTTTGATTCACCGTTTACGTGACATGAAACCAAACAGGAAACCAATCTTTATTTTCTTTATTTTGCACAATATAATTCAAAAGGCATAAATAAACACCATTACTAGTGGTACTTGCTTCATGTTAATATTTAAAATCTATTTTCAATGTTATATTAAAGTTTTTTTCAAACCTGACAGGAAACCATAAGAAACCGAAAGCATTTTTTTAGTTTTATTATATTGCAAAAACTGCTTAAAATAATCTGAACAGTATACTTTTTCTTAAAATCAATCTTAAATGTAACAGTATCATAAAACTCCTAAATATGTGCTTGTTTTGAAAACAATTAGTACAATTTATTCAGAATTTTACATATTTTCTTCATTGATATAGGATACCATAATCGTTGTATCTTGATGATTAAGCCAAAAAAATGTATTTATATTTGGTTTTGATATTCCAGTTATATACAACAAGACTAGAATAAACTTAATGATAATAAATGTTAAAAGAAGTAAAAGCTGGATGTATTTTTAAAAAATAGAGACTTATAATTGAAAGAATGTTTCTCTTTGAGGGAATAAACTAGGCGGATTAAATTAAATTTTGTTTTTGGAACAAGAATTAAAACTTAGTCATATTTTATAAGGAGGGGGTGAAAGTATAACAAAAATTGAGATTTCAATAAGTATCAAGATAAAAAGATGCTAAGCTTTTAATAATGAGGGATAATCCAAGCTGAGGAAAAGATTAGTGTTGGAAAAACAACTATTATATTATGACTCATCACTATATTATTTTACAACATTATATTTACTAGAAGGTTTAATTTTATTAAAGTACACAAATGTACTAAAATATTTTGATAGGTCTTTAAATTTGGAAAAAGTTAATATGTCATTTCCCCATAAATTAAATCCTAGTGTTATTTTATTAAAATGCTCAATTATTTGTGATGTATTTTATAGCGGTATATGTAAATATTTTTTTTTTTACATTGTTTAGAGATGAAGACTAATATACTCTATTGGTGTGTTTCAGTAAAAAGGTGATATAGAATATATACTGAAATCCAATATATATTACTTTATTGTTTGCTCCTATGATGGAAGTTTTTATTCATTTAGTTGAGAAATGAAGGTTTATAAAGTGTCTCAATAGTTGTATTAAAAATTCTCGATAATATGTATACTCATGATTGAATTGGTTTTATGTATAAAACAATTTATTCACTCCTTAACTTCTTTAAAAGAGTTTGCTTAGTTCAAGCAAAGATTTAAATAAGCACCCTAGAACAAATAAATGTCACTAATAACCTCTTTAAGAAAATTGCTTATATCATGTAAAGGTATTAATGAGCACCTTAAAAAAAAAAAAACCTAAAAAAATAAAACCACATACACTCTTAACCACTTTGAGAGATTTGCTCATCTTAAGAAGTGATATGATTAACCATCCTAAAACAGCTACCATTATTAACCACCCTGAAAGATGCGCTCATCCCAAGCGCTGGTATATATAACCACCCTTAAACAAATAAAACCACTCTTAACCACTCTACCACCTGCGCTTACCCCTATTACTACACTACTCGTATATTGTGGTTTTCAACGTGTATATTGTAGTTTTCAACGCGTATATTGTGGTTTTCAACGCGTATATTGTAGTTTTATACGCGTATATTGTTAAAAATAAACACGTTTATACTTAAATCTAATTTATTTATCATATACGCGTTAATATACGCGTTAATTGCATAAATATACGCGTTTCTATACGCGTATGAAATCTTTATATACGCGTAAATAAACATTCGTTTGTCTTTTTGTTTCAACCAATGAAAACTGCGTTCTTAAACTAGTTTGTATATCACAATTGTAATGAAGTGCGGTTCCTTCGACCAACATACGTAATTAATCTCAAGACTTTACACCGTTTTATTTAAATTTCATTCGTATGAAAGTTTGTTGCCTATAATTAAAATAATAACTAACAGTGTTTCTGGAATATTTGCTTATACTATTAAAGCATGGGTCCCTTTTCAAAAGTCTCCCAACTATTTCCTTGATTTAGCAAGGTATTCTTTGATTGTTTTGGTACGTTTATACGCTATGATAGGCACCTGGGTGAAGATTTCACTACATTGTTTGTCTTATTGCAGATTGCTCATTTTTTTTCTTATAACCTTACTTAGATTTTTGTACCATTGGATTATGTTTAGTAAAGAGGGTGAGTGGAACATTCTTTGTCCTATCGGCCTTGCATAAGGTTGTTTTTTTCTGCTTGTAGTATTTCTAACGTTTCTAATAACATTCTCTGTTTTATTTTTACAGTATCATCTTTCAATATAAACTTATCTTGTAAGTTAGTTAAATGTCTATCTAACTCCTTGGTGTCACTATTATTTATAATATGACGTATAGATTCACTTGCAAACTGTAATACTTGTGAATGTGTGTTTTCGGATGTGCACTAGTGATTGGTAAATATTGAATCGTTTCAGTTTTTTTAATATGTGATCTAACATCAAGGATTGCATTCTTATTGCCTATGATGTAACGTCTATGTACACAAATATGAACATTGATAACTAAGAAGAAACAGTTATCAATGCATTAGAATCAATTGACACACAAGAATATACTTTAAATATTCAAATCAAAAAAGTTTTAACGGCATCTGTTAAATTTATACTAAGAAACAATGAATTTGAATTTAATGGACAATTATACAAACAAATTATAGTGGTACATTTTTTCCGACATGCACAGATGGTGTCTTCAACATGGACGTCAAGATGGTAACTTATTCCTTTTTTGTTACTTATTCCCTACTCCCTATTCGTTACCTATTCGTTACTCATTCCCTATTCCATATTCGTTACCTAGTCGTTACCTATTCGTTACTCATTCCCTATTCCATATTCGTTACCTATTCGTTACTTATTCCCTATTCCCTATTCGTTACTTATTCCCTATTCCCTATCCGTTACCTATTCGTTACGTATTCCATATTCCCTGTTCGTTACTTTTTCGTTATTACCTATTCGTTGCCTATTCGTTACTTATTACTTATTCCTTATTCGTTACTTATTCGATTTTTGATATCCTTCCCCCTTTTCAATTGTTTATATTCTTATCTCTGGTTAAAGTTTCAAATTTGTTGAGGTAAAATGAACTTTTTATGACCTATTTATATGTGTTTGTGCGCATGCTTAACCGATTGTGTTGCTTTATGTTCGATACTTATTTGTTTCTTATATGGTTTTTATACGTTCTGCCTTTTAAATGTTTTATATTTGTATGTTTGAAGATCTGGTTCTCGGTTCGAAGAGGTGAAATTACCTTTTAGGGCTAGTATAAAAATGAAGATGTGGTATGATCGACAATGAGACAACTCCCCACAACAGACCAAAATGACACAGAAATTAACAACTTTAGGTCAGGATACGGTCTTCAACAATAAGCAAAGCCCATACCGCATGATCAGCTATATCACGTGTTAGCGGGGTGTACATGTACATCGTTTCGACGCTTGACTAATACCTTGTTTATAACAAGCGTATTATACGTTGCACCTTTTAGAAAATGATTTTCAATTGTTTTCTTGTCTCTGGCGGTTACTATGTGTTCTGAGAGATGAAATAACCCTATTAGCGCGCATGTACCCGTTTCAGCGCTCGGTTTATACCCTGTTACTTATCTAAATATAAAACGTTTGTTATACATTGCACATTTTAGAAAGGATTTTCAATTGTTTTCATGCCTCTGGTGGTAACAATGTGTTCTTAGAGATAACATAACCCTATTACCACGTATTTACCCGTTCCAGCGCTCGGTTAATAACCTGTTACTTATTCGTTCCTTATTCGCTTTTAATACGCGGGGTATATGTTGCACCTTGAAATAAATCGATTTTGAATTAGGTGCATGTCTCTGGCGGTAACTATGTGTTCTTAGAGATGAAATGACCCTATTAGCGCGTATTTACCCGTTCCAGCGCTCGGTTAAATTGCCCTTTTACTTATTCGTTACTAATTCAATTATAATACGTTCGTTATACATTGCACCTTTCAGAAAAGGATTTTCAATTGTGTTCATATTTTTTCTGGTAATAATGTGTTGTTAGAGAAGAAATAACCATATTAGCGCGTATGTACCCGTTCGAGTGCTCGGATTAATACCCTGTTACTTATTCGTTACTTATTCCTTTATACTACGTTTGTTATACGTTGCACCTTAAAATCAATCGTTTTTCAATTGTGTTCATGTCTTTGGTGGTAACAATGTGTTTTTTTTTTTTAGATGAAATGACCCTATTAGCGCGCATGTACCCGTTCGAGCGCTCGGATAATACCCTGTTACGTATTCGTTCCTTAAGAACACATTATTACAACCAGAGACATGAACAAAATTAAAAAACGATTTATTTCAAGTTGCAACGTATTACAAAGGAATAAGTATAACGAATAAGTAACAAGGTGTTATCAGAACGCTGGAACGGGTACATACGCTCTAATAGGGTCATTTCATCTCTAAGTACACATTGTTACCACCAGAGACATGAACAAAATTGAAAAACGATTTATTTCAAGATGCAACGTATTACAAAGGAATAAGTAACGAATAAGTAACAGGGTATTATCCGAGCGTTTAAATAAGTATATACCCGCTTATAGAGTTATTTTATCTCTAAAAACACATTGTTATCACCAGAGACATGAACACAATTGAAGAACCTTTTCTAAACGGTGCAACGTATAACAAACGTATTATAAGCGAATAAGTAACGAATAAGTAACAAGGTGTTATCAGAGCGCTGGAACGGGTACATACGCTCTAATAGGGTCATTTCATCTCTGAGTACACATTGTTACCACCACAGACATGAACACAATTGAAAAACGATTTATTTCCAGGTGCAACGTATTTGCGTGTTAAAAGCGAATAAGGAACGAATGAGTAACAGGGTATCAGTCGAGCGCTAAAACGGGTACATATGTTCTATTAGGGTTATTTCACCTCTAAGAATCGACAGTTACTATCAGAGACACTTTTTCACGCTAATATGATTAATTCATCTCTAAGAACACATTGTTACCAACCGAGACATGAACACAATTGAAAAACGATTAATTTCAATGTGCAACGTATATCCCACGTATTAAAAGCGAATACGGAACGAAGTAACAGGATATTATCCGAGCGCTCGAACGGGAACATGCGCGCTAATAGGGTCATTTCATCTCTAAGAACTCATAGTTACCGCCAGAGACAAGAACACAATTGAAAATCATTTTATTTAAAGGTGCAACGTATAAAACGAGTGTTATAAACAAGGACGTCCATTATCACTGTACTAGTATGCATATATATTTAGGGGCCAGCTGAAGGACACCTACGGGTGCGGGAATTCTCGCTACATTGAAGACCCATTGGTGGCCTTCAGCTGTTGTCTGCTCTATGGTCGGGTGGTTGTCGCTTTGACACATTCACCATTTCCTTTCTCAATTTTATTAGTCAAGCTCCGAAACGATGTACATCCCGCTAACATGTTTTATAGATGACCATGCGGTATGGGCTTTGCTTATTATTGAAGACAGTATCGTGACCTATAGTTGTTAATTTCTGTGTCATTTTGGTCTATTGGTGGGAGTTGTCTCATTGTCGATCATACCACATCTTCATTTTTATACAAGCACTAAAAGGTGATTTCACCTCTTCGAATCAAGAACCAGATCTTCAAACATACGAAAATAAAACATTTAAAACTTAAAGGTAGAACATATAAAAACATATAAGAAACAAATTAGTATCGAACATAAAGCAACAGGATCGGTTGAGCACAAACACATATAAACAGGTCGTAAAAAGGTAATTTTACCTCAACAAATTTAGAACTATAACCAGAGATAAGAATATAAACTATTAAAAAGGGGGAAGGATATCAAAATCGAATAAGTAACGAATAAGGAATAAGTAATTAGTAACGAATAGGCAACGAATAGGTAATAACGAAAAAGTAACGAATAGGGAATAGGGAATAAGTAACGAATAGGTAACGGATAGGGAATAGGGAATACGTAACGAATAGGTAACGAATAGGGAATAGGGAATAAGTAATAAATAGGTAACGAATAGGGAATAGGGAATAAGTAATGAATAGGTGGCCTTTTCCTCATTTAAAAACTTGATACATTTTGAACAGCGGTATACTACTGTTGTCTTTATTTAACGAATAGGGAATAGGGAATAAGTAACGAACTTGACGTCCATGTTGAAGACACCATCTGTGCATGTCGGAGAAAATGTACCACTATAATTTGTTGGTATAATTGTCCATTAAATTCAAATTCATTGTTTCTTAGTATAAATTTAACAGTTGCCGTTAAAACTTTTTTGATGTGAATATTTAAAGTATATTCTTGTGTATCAATTGATTCTAATGCATTGATAACTGTTTCTTCTTAGTTATCAATGTTCATATTTGAGTACATAGACGTTACATCATAGGCAATAAGAATGTATAATCCTTGATGTTAAATCACATATTAAACAAGAATGTGTCCATAGTAGACGGATGCCCCACTCGCACTATCATTTTCTATGTTCAGTAGACCGTGAAAATAGGGACAAAACTTTAATTTGGCATTAAAATTAGAAAGATCATATCATAGGGAACATGTGTACTAAGTTTCAAGTTGATGTAACTTTAACTTCATGAAAAACTACCTTGACCAAAAACTTTAACCTGAACTTTGCACTATCATTTTCTATGTTCAGTGGACCATGAAATTGGGGTCAAAACTATAATTTAGCATGAAAATTAGAAATATCATATCATGGGGAACATGTGTACTAAGTTTCGGGTTGATTGGACTTCAACTTCTTCAAAAACTACCTTGACCAAAAACTTTAACCTGAAGCGAACGGAAGCACACACGGACGCACAGACGGACAAACGAACGAACGGAGGCACAGACCAGAAAACATAATGCCCCTCTACTATTGTAGGTGGGGCATACAAAACTGAAACGTATCAATATTTACCAATCACTAGTGCACATCCGAAAACACACATTCACAAGTATTACAGTTTGCAAGTGCATCTATACGTCATATTATAAATAATAGTGACATCAAGGAGTTAGATAGACATTTAACTAACTTACAAGATAAGTTTATATTGAAAGATGATACTGTAAAAATAAAACAGAGAATGTTATTAGAAACGTTAGAAATACTACAAGCAGAAAAAAACAACCTTATGCAAGGCCGATAGGACAAAGAATGTTCCAGTCACTCTCTTTACTAAATATAATCCAATGGTACAAAACCTAAGTAAGGTTATAAGAAAAAAATGAGCAATCTGCAAAAAGACAAACAATGTAGTGAAATCTTCACCCAGGTGCCTATCATAGCGAATAAACGTACCAAAACAATCAAAGAATACCTTGCTAAATCAAGGAAATAGTTGGGAGACCTTTGAAAAGGGACCCATGCTTTAATAGTATAAGCAAATATTCCAGAAACACTGTTAGTTATTATTTTAATTATAGGCAACAAACTTTCATACGAATGAAATTTAAATAAAACGGTGTAAAGTCTTGAGATTAATTACGAATGTTGGTCGAAGGAACCGCACTTCATTACAATTGTGATATACAAACTAGTTTAAGAACGTAGTTTTCATTGGTTAAAACAAAAAGACAAACGAATGTTTATTTACGCGTATATAATGATTTCATACGCGTATAGTAACGCGTATATTTATGCAATTAACGCGTATAGTAACGCGTATATTTATGCAATTAACGCGTACATAAACGCGTATATAATGATTGCATACGCGTATATTAACGCGTATATGATAAATAAATTGGATTTAGGTTTAAACGTGTTTATTTTAACAATATACGCGTATAAAACTACAATATACGCGTTGAAAACCACAATATACGCGTTGAAAACCACAATATACGCGTATACATACGCGTATAAAATCATATACGCGTATATAACCACGCAAATGACATGAACGGCCACTCATATAGTATTATGCAGTTGAGCGTCATTGTTTTTAACAATTTGAAGTTCAATAACTTATTAAATGATGTACCAGCGAATTAGAGAAGCTTTCAGAATGATAGTACATCTTTATAAAGAGTTGACCCAAAGCAAAACACAATATGAAGCTCTTATGAATGTGGTACACATGTACAATGATTATTCTCTCTCAGTCAAACTTGATCAGAATTGTATCCCGGGGAGAAATTATGCCATTTGCTTCGGTAATGTTACTTTTTTCATTAACTTTACGTATGTGTCAATCAATATGAGTTTCGTTAATCGTTTTGAAGGTTGAACGTCATGACCGAAATAACTGTAGGTCAACATGAAGTGATAAAAAAATCAAACCATATCCTATTCCTTTCAAAAAGCTCTTGTAATCTTTTCTAGTAAAATGTTATTTCCATTTTTTTTTAGTAACGCTTGTAAATATACCAATTCAGTAATATGATAGTTGTTATCCATTCTTATAATGTTTTTGAGCTTTTGATTTTACCATTTGATTAGGGAATTTCCCTTTTGAATTTTCTTCGAAGTTCAGTATTTTTGTGATTTGACTTTTTGCCTGTCATTTTGAGTCCGAGGTGCACACATGTACAAAACTGTCCATCTGCTTTAAAGGAGTTCACATTAGTCTGTATCTAGATTGTATACACGTACATGTCAGCAGTTCGGTGGTGTTGTCATGCATTATCATAAATATTGACTTTGGTCAAAATTATAACTTCACCGCTTATAATACTTTATTTTTTTCGAAATACAAAGCATTTTTTAAATGAGGAAAAGGCCACCTGTATTTTTAGCAAAATCTTTCTGAACTTTAATTCCTCAATGCTTTTAAAATTCGTAATTTATCTGGCCTTTTGAACTTTTGGTAATCGAGCGTCACTGATGAGTCTTTTATAGACGAACCGCTCGTCTGGCATACACAATTTGAATCATAATATTTATGATGAGTTTATTGTCAACTTGATACTTTAATTACTTAATATTTATCAAATTGATGTTATTGTTACATTACTATCAGTAGATCCTGCATTAACAACAATCATTGTATCAAATTGTTTGTAATTACTCTGTGTCTTTTATTTACAATACAATAATTTGTTGCATTGTATAAGAGAGAGAAAACAGAAGAAAATTAAAACTGACAACATCATACCCAAAAAGAAAAGACGAAAAATACAATCAATAAACAGAAACCGACTTTAGGCAATAGCAATTCCATCAACATCGGGAAAAAATTCTGGTGAATTTGAAAATTAAGCAGATCCTGTTACAATTGCAACAAGCGTGGGATTTGTCAGAGCGAATACGATATTCAGTTACATTCTGTAATTTCACAATCGACAAAATGGGGACGGGAATATAGTTTATATATTGAAATCTGTAACACACATATTTTGAAGCGGTCAAACCAAATCATGATGCATAGGACATCCGTTGAACGTTCGAAGCTTCACAATTAGATTAAACTGCTATGTGTAGCATTTAACATACTCATCAATATACAGTTTTATAATTTTTGTATCCAGTAGATTGAATAAAGATTTAATTCTACGTCTTCGTTTGAAATCAAAGGGACATAACACAGAACTACGCTTGTTCCAAATTTCTGTTTTGGTACTAGTACCTGTTTTTGGCCACGGAGTACCTATACATGTTAAATTTGAGAGCTAATTGTCGATACATCATTCCTTCATCAAATTCAATTTATTTGATTAAAATATTGTTTAAACTTAAACCTTCATCAAACAATTCTATAATTTGAAAATGCCTGTTCCATGCAAGGAATATGACAGTCGCTGTCCATTCGTTTGATGTGTGTTATCTTTGGATTTTTATATTTGATTAGGGACTTTCCGTTTTGAATTTTCCTCCGAGTTCGATCAGTATTTTTGTGATTTTTACTTTTCAATAACACGTGATTAAACATTAAGCGATATTATTTGTAGCTTTGTATGCAGGGGCAAAAACATATTTGTTATCGAGGAATAGTACTCACCGACATTTTAGTATTGCAGATATATGTTGCTCGAGTGTTCATATAGCATTATGGCGTTATCCATTATTGTATTAACGACCCCACTGTCTTCACCTTTAGAGAAAGAGTATCTACATCTGTTTCTTTTTTTGAACATGTTGAAGTCGTTATTACTTTTAAAGTGAATTAATCCATTTTCTAGTTTTAAGATTTTGACTCGCGGTATTTCGACCAGTTTGGTACTTTTGATAACTGTTAACACCACTGGGTCGATGTCACTAATGGTGAACGTTTCGTCATCGAGGGTATCACCAGCCCAGTAGTCAGCACCTCGGTGTTGACATATATATCAATTAATATATGGTAATTTTTATAAATTTCCTGTAACAAAACATTAATATTTTTGGGAAACTAAGGCATTTCTAATCACAGAAATAAATAACATAAGCCGTATATGGCACAACTTTTTGGAATATTTGGTCCCCAATGCTCTTCAACTTAATACTTTTGTGGCTTTATAACTATTTTGATCTGAGCGTCACTGATGAGTTTCATGAAGACGAAACGCGCATCTGACGTATTAAATTATAATCATGGTACCTTTAATAACTATTGATACCCCAAATGTGTAAGGGAAGTGTTATTGACGATGAACAGGGTTTACAAGTTTTTACTTTACCAGTTGGATCATATATGAATGAGATAGCATACAATAGGTATAGTAAAGTTATCAGAGAATATAAATGGTCCATAATGATCTTTGCTATATGGAGGTATTTAAGATTTAATAGAAGGATTTTGCATATAGCTAGTCTATAATTTTGCCAAATAAGGTTAAGAAAGTATCACCGTCAATGATATAAGTTTGTGATGAGCAATACACAAATTGAAAGCTGTATGTTTAGTTCGTTTAGTCTAATCATTGGGTTTCGTTTGGTGTAATTTGTAGACTGAATGTCTTAATTGTCGATGTTGGTTTTTTTAACGAAAAGAAATATGTTTTTAAAGACATTATATGACATTCAAATGCCTGAGTTGCTAATGTTGCATTCTTAAGTACCCTGTATTTTAACATCACCTCTTGATCAGGGAAGAAATTATATGTGTTTAAACTCCCGTAGTTTTACATGTATTATTGTTGTAACCTAGTACCCTTGTCGTTTATTTTTATTGACATTTGGGTTTTATTTGTCTCCGTTGGTTGATACAGTCGAGAGTTCAAAGTTCAAAGTTAGCTTGTTGTTCTTTATTGTCCTTAATACATTTATTATCAACTTTGCGTGATCGAATATATCTTTGGTATCTTTCGCCTCTCTTTAATTATTAGAATAGACATTAGTGACAGGGGTTTTAAATCATAATTTGAATAAAAGTTGAACTTCATTTAACATGTTTAAAGAGATCTTAATTAGAGGATTTTCTGTGCAATGATGACCACGGCGTTGTTTAGACCGAGAATCAAAAGTTGAAATATTCAGCACTTATTCCACGAACTACAGGAGGACTATTTTGAATACTCATATCATCAATTTGATCATGATTACGACTTTTCAGTTCCTGAATCCATTATTCGGCTTTGTTTCTAAAGGGACGATTTTTAGTCCTGTGGTATTTTTCTTCATGGAATTTAACTTTGAATGGTAGGAACGATTAAAGGAAGTGTTGTTATTTAAGCATTATTTTGTAAACATTGCCATATGAGCGGGACGTTTGGCTAGCCAGTAAGCCATATTCTACCCTCCGTTTGTTCTTTAAATGTCCTTTACCAATTCAGGAATATGGCAGTTGTTACAAATAGTCCGTTTCGATGTATGTTTGCGTTTGTTTTTTTGTTGCACTTCATGATTTCCGATGTTCCGTTGTTTTTCTCTTATACCGGTAGTTCATGTGTTTCTATGTCCATCAGTTTTGGTTTGTAACCCGGATTTGTTTTTTTCTCAATCGATTTAAGACTTTTGAACAGCAGTATACTACTCTTTGTTTAGAAGCTACATGTAAATGTTTCACATGCACAATAGCCTATTATTAGGTCCTTGCATTATTTCTTATCATTATCAGTATACAGGATGCTAGGTAAGTCAAGAAAAAGTATTTCTTATTATAAACCCCAGTTACAACTAATTATTGAAATTTTCATTAGAAGCGAAAAATCAAAGGCACATACTTAGTTCCTCAAAATTTAAGATGCAGGAAGACATCCGATCCACCTTTAATGCTATAAGGAACCCATTTGATTTTTTTTGTACACTCTCAAGAACTAATCAGGCTAAAAGAGAGAGCTTTCAATAGGAAATACTTCGTATACGTATGCATATTCCAATATAACAAATTTTGATAGATGCGTTTTATTGAAGACGTTTTAATTTAATAATATTGTACTGAGTATCTATACCGAACCGAAAAGAACTCGGTATATTAATTTGTAAGTTGTTTACATGAATGTATGTCGCAACATTATTAAAAGTATTACTAAAAGATATTCCAACTTGTTTTTTTGTATATTATCAATGCTAACGCTTCACGAACAACCTGTCTGATTATGCTGTATAAGCCTATACGACGTTGAGGCTATATGATGGGCTAATGTAATGATGATTTAATCCGATTAAGATTGCCTGATGGTTTAGTATATCTAACTGAGGTGGTCCGATGATGAGTTTATCCCATTAAGATGGCCTATAATGATGAGTATATCCAATGAGGATGGTCCGATGATGATTTTATCCGATTAAGATGTCATGATGAAGAGTTTATCCAAAAGGGATATCGATGGTCCGATGAAGAGTATGTCCGACTAAAACCGTCTGATGATAAGCATATCCGACTGGGATAGTTTGTTGATGAGTCCATCCTAATAAGAGGACCAGATGATAAGTATATCCTATTAGGATAGTCATATGATGATTCTATCCGATAAAAATTGCCTGATATTGATTATGTTTGATGGAGAGTGTCAGTAGATGAGTGTACTCGTTTTGAATGGTCAGTTTATGCACACATCCG
This sequence comes from Mytilus trossulus, assembly GCF_036588685.1. Lineage (NCBI taxonomy): Eukaryota > Metazoa > Mollusca > Bivalvia > Mytilida > Mytilidae > Mytilus > Mytilus trossulus. The sequence goes on from NC_086380.1 coordinate 13,375,768, forward strand.
TTTAAATGATCCAATGATGAGCCGATCCGATCACGATGGTCTGTTGATGAGCATATTCAGCTGGGATAGTTCTCTGTACACATTATAATATAAACTTTTTCTAGTCATAATGTTCCACTTCAAAAGTGAATACAGCCTTTCCAAATAGAAGTTCCACTCTTACAGGTTACTGAAATAGACTTTCCAGATTTTTCACATAAAAGACACGCTGAAGTATGTTTTCCGATTATTATATTTTTTGGTATATACTAAACCGTATAAAGCCTTTTCAGTTTTACTATCTCACTATGGAACACACAATATATAACGTTTCTGTTTTCGATAGTTTAATGTTGACCCTTGTAGCTTATGATGGTTATGATGGTTAATTACACATTACACATACTTTCAACAGACTGATAACGGACGTACTGGCTTTCGCATTTTAAGACATACTTTTATAGTCTTTTTTACTGTGATAGTTGATGATTATATATTATCTATAAAACTCATGGTTGAGTCTGACAAAAACCTGTCGCAAAATTAAACACTGTGCCAATGCATGTAGTTAGACCATTTTTTTTCATTTGACCCAAAATGAGTTTGTCTATGAAATACCTGGTATTGACATGTATTATATTGATTCTGATTTGAGAAATTTATCTCAATGGTTACACTATGTCCTTGGTTTCATTCATTTTCAAACTATTTCAATGAAAGTCAATCCTACAGTATTATGCGTAGTATGATTTTAACACTATGCAATTCACAAACACTCCATCTCTTGGTACCCAAATGTAAATCTGATCTCATGATTCACAATTACTCTTACATTGTTTTTAAAAGAGTAATTATTATTACTCATTATTTGCAACGACATTTATTTGTGTTTAACACATGATAGTATCGTGGTTTTCACACATATCGATGTCATTTTTGTTTTTAAATGAACCATTATTTAAGTTTTGAATATTGTAAGTTGACATTGATCGAGTACAATCTTGTGAGTTAGCACTTGTAACGGAACATAAAATGCAATTGTTGGAATATGATTATAAGGTTTCGCATGCCATCATGTACTATAATGATACCGAGCGTTATAAAATCATTGTAAATTTTACTGGCCATGCTGTTTGGTAAATATATTAAGTCAGAATACAATGAAAGATTGATGATCTTTTATCGTATATATCCTTATCTAATATGCTTTAACGTGCCTCAGTCGGTTAATTCTAGTATGCAAACTTCCTACTTTCTGGAATAGAACGCCATTTGCAAGTTATTTAGTAATGCTATCTCATGAATTATGTGTTAATTGCTTTCAATAATACCGATCTTTTCTCCCAACCATCGGAACTTTGCCCGAACTTCTTCCTGCATCAAATTAAAGCACATGGCAATCATAGACAATCCAAATATAAGATATACACTACAAATGATCATCTTTTCCTGATTATCAAACGATCCGCTGTTTGATCCGGGTACAAAATCACCAAACCCTATAGTAGACAATGTTATGAAACAGAAATAGGATCCGATTAATAAATCCCAATCGTCTTCCCAAGTCGCAAAAATCACGGCCCCCGCTAAAATGTAAGATCCTATCAATAACAAACTAACAAAGATCGGAACACGGACACGTTCTTCTTTTCCATCATTGAAACCTTTGACCTTATTGTCTTTTTTGTTGAGATTATTGATGTCAAGTTCTGGAATGTTGGAGAGATTCTTTGAACGTCGTTTTGCATACCACTGGGCTTGTTGTGGACAGCATAAACATATAACTATTTTACAAAAGTGTTTGTAGAAAAACCGAAAACAGTTGCCCATCGAGCTTCCGAGATTGGCTAAACATAACAAAGTAAGAGGTATTCCAAAAATAGCATAGATTATGGTGATGAGACGCCCTAAATTGGTTTTTGGAGCTGTGTTACCATAACCTAAAAAAATGAGATATATAATTATACAGTAAATGGATACTGTAGGTCTTGGCCTCAGTGACTTATTTTCAATTATTGTTGTTGTCAGTGAAATAAAGTCAAGGAGGCCAAGGTTGGACAAATGGATACAGAGCACTTGGCATACTGGAATAAATGTAAACCTGAAATTAAACTTTGAGTATGTTTCTTTTATTACTAAACATTCAATCATAACATGAATCAATGCTAAGTGTTAATTTTATTCTATTGTTTTCATGCAATTCCATCATAATTGTGATCCTCGTGTAAAACAACTTTATTTACTCGTTGATTTACTCAAGGTAGCAGCAAAGTCATTGTTTTGATTTGTCTGAACTTATATTTTTAACGAACCTGTATACTTCTAATTTCAAATCGGATATCACATCATGATGCTGTTTACGGAGATCGTTGGTTTAGATTCGATTTATGTAAACGAATGGATCGTTTAATAAACCTATTCTTAAAGGTAAGTTATCAATTTTACACTAGCTGTTGTAAGATCTTCCAATATTGTCTTCCTGATTAAAAAAATTATTCTATTTTTAATAAATTGAAACAGGACTAAATTTGTTGAGCTGTGAAGTTGTGAACACTTATGGGACTTTACATAGTACTGATCGATCTTTCTAGTGGAAAAAAGATTATTAGTAAATTGAAAATATTATGTATTTGTATAATCTGATTATTCTTTAACCTGTCTACTATGGAGACTGAAAATAGCAAATATAAAGTGGTTTTGCATAGTTATTTTTGAAATTTCCAATAGTTAAAGGTAGCATGATTATTATCTAATACGCCATACGCGCGTTTCGTCTACGTAAGACTCTTAGGTGACGCTCAGATCAAAAATAGACATTTAAAAACCTCAATACTTTGTGACACAATTATAACAACGAATTTTGTGAGTTTCTGTTTCACTTCAGGCATGTTGACAATAAAAGTAAACCAACTATAGTCTTTGAATGGTTCAAAAAAGACTGTAAATCGACCTCAGACTTCGTCTTCAATTGATATACGTCCTGTATGACGATATATGCTCGTATTGACCTCAAACAAAGGGTATAATTGGTTGTTATTTTTTTCGAACTAGCTTTCAGTAACTGCGAGTATTCTCAGATCGGTATTTTGTGTTTTTTTTTATTGCTTCGTACCAATCTGACAAGTCAACCCCTTCAAAATTGATTGTTATAGTTGTTTTTCTTGTGTTCTTCGTGCTATAATAATACTGTCCCAAATCAAGAAATAAAGCAATCAATAATAATATGCTTTTAACTCAATTTATCAAGAATTGGTTCCGCGATTTACTGCATCCTCTTTTTATACATAAATATGGTTGGAACAGGATATAATCCTTAAATCCTATAGTCGTTTGCTTCAGGGGTCTGGATAATAATCAAACACGCAGCTTTTCAACAACCACCGGATATACAATCATCATGAGATGTTCACAGTATTACTTTAGAAAGTGTTTTTCGTTGATTATTTCTTAATGACTGAAGAATTTACAGATTGCAAAAAAAAAGTAAACAATCCCAAAGAAACAAAGTACAAACTACATAATGAACAATATTTTGGTTTTGAAGAATGGGACATTTTCGAAACTTAAGCGATGACTTGATAAATACATGTATGAAAATAAGAATGGAAATAGGGAATGTGTCAAAGAGACAACAACCCGACCATAGAAAGGTCAACAGCAGAAGGTCACCAACAGGTCTTTCCAGGTACTTCTATTTATAGCACTAATACTACTTTTACTCACCTATAGTAGTTATAACAGTAATAGAGTATAACAAAGAGCTAGAGAAAGTCCATTGTAATTCTCCCTTTTCTTTTTTACCATCCCATCCTTTTTCTTTTGTTGCCGTGTAAATTTCTCTCTGGAATTCTAACAAAAGGAGTTCTGCGTCAATGGTCCAATTTTCTCTACTAAATATATTATGTAGTTGTGTTATATTCCATAATTTAGCTATTTTTGATTGTCGTTGACTTTCCACCTGATGGCGAATTATTTGCTCTTCTGGTGCCTCGATTTCTTTAAATATAAATCCTCCCATGATAGCGTAAGCCACTACCAATGAACACAGTCCGATACGAGAGAAGAGAAATGCTAGAAATCGTTTACAACAGTAACAACATCGGTTGCAACGACTGGTTTGGTATCTCGACGACGTTGCACGGTTTTGTGTACTCTTCATTTTTTCTGACATGTTTGTACGGTTTCTGTTACGTTTTCTATGACAACATAAACAAGCACAACAACAACACTTCTTTTTCTTGTTTTCGTCATGATTTTCTTTCGATTCAATTAATACTTCTTCAATTTCAACCTGTGGATTATCTTTTTTCATTGATATATCCCTCACCATACCATTGTCTTCGGTTATCGTATCGTCTGCTAAAATCGCGTGCACACTTATGTCATCGTGATCATCTTCTTTAACAAGTTTTTCTGTTTCATCAGGTGGTTGCTCTTCTTCGTATTTTTCATTGCTTTCTTCCTCATCATATTCATTATTGTTGATATTAATCTGTTCTGGTAATAAATTTACAATCGTCTGATCGTTTTCCTCTGCGCGTGCGGGCTCCATCTTACGTATGTCGCAGTGGAATGCTTTTCATCGATGAAATTAACGTCATATATAATATAATTTAATCAGGAACTTAAGAGACCCTGATCAAATACTATTATACTTTATTTCTTTTCACTGCTATTCTATATGATAGGACCCACTGATTCATTGTTGTATCTTTTTGCTTCAGTACAAAGTTTAAATTGTACTTATCGCTACAGGCTTTTGAACTCTTTGAACACACCACGTTGTTACCTTCCTACAAATGAAATCAATAAAACTATATTATAAATAAAAATTATCTTAACATTTGCTTTATCTGCTCATCGACAGAGTTTATATATGATGTATAAAATACAAAAGGAAAGTCTGTCGCCATTGTTGTCACTATCTATTACGATAATCGACCAGTTTGCGACAGACGAGACTTCAGTTGTATACAGTTTACGGCAGACGTTAAAAAAACATGTTTTGTGTTTGTTACACAAGTGACCTGCCATCCTGTTATTATCGTTACTAATTTAATTTCTATTTAGAGTAATGACTCCTGTGGTTTCGTGAGTCAGGTTGTCTTTGTTAATGTGGCTTTTCATACAGACTAATACGCGTTGGTTATATCTGTTAAACAATTTTTTTCTGTAAAAAATGATGAGTTTTCTATTTTATGTTGGTCAGACAATTGGCCTAATGTTAGTCCCAAAATATACAGTTTTCTATAGTTTTAATGGTTATAAGATATATGTTATTGCAATGAATACCCACTCCTGGCTTTGATTGAATCACGAGACAATCTGATAACCATTTTTGACTGTAATAGTTTCTCTGTATACATGGTAAATGTTTATGTGAAATCATGTCTTTTATTGTTTATCTGATATCAATGAAAATAGGTTTGTGGTCTCAGTGATTGAATAATGAAATAATGTCACATTTCAAGTATTGAAACATTAACAAGAAGGATGTTCTATATCGACCTTCTAAAGTATAACACTACAGCCAAGATTTTATTAGGTCAGAAATTAATGGCAAACTCTTTTGGCAACTTGATTTTATTTAAGAATTGAATGCTTCTTTTTGTTAATTTATTTGGGTTTAAAAGCTGTGACCGAAGTACATTTTGTATGAAGCGAGGAAGCGCTTCATTCTAAAAATGTACGCACGGTCAACGCTTTTACAACCCTATAAAGTTACAAAAAGAAGCATTCAATACTTATAATTACATTTTTTAGCTAGGATCATGAAAACACGATGTTTATCCAGTTTTATTTAATTCACCCGTGCACTTTATTGTTGGACCTCGTGTCATCATGCATGATAAATGTTATTGTAACATAAATTGGATTTTTTCCTTTGATGTTTTTATGGAATAATTTGCTTAAAAAGTGTGGTGAGGGAAAACCATGGTATATTATATGCAAATTAATGTTGTACCATACTTTGCTAATTAAATATGCAACTCAACTAGAATTCAAAGGGAAAAAGGCGGAGCTTCAGCCATGGTATAACATATTCATGTTCATGTTATTCCATGGCTGAAGCTCCACCTTTTCAGTTTTAAATGTATCCGCCTCTTGAATATTTAGGAAACTGTTAAACGTACTAAAGGGTCTTTCATTTCATAACAAAAAGCAAAAAATTATGTGTACCCAAATCTTAAGAAACCCTTTTCAAACTATATAGGATTGTTACGAATTCCCCTAATTTTGGAAACAATTACTAAATGTTTCTTCTTTAAGTTGTGAAAAAAATGAAATGTGAAACTATCATTTCCTTTGCAAAGATCCAATTAAATTTCGATTTAAAAAAGGGGGTACCTATATAAAAGGGAATAAATATCGGCTACAAATATCTAAAAAAAACATGATTTTTTTTTGCGATCAATTAGTGTTTTTTTCATTTAAATTGTGTTTCAATAAATAATCTAATAATCGAATTAATAAAATAACGCCGGGAAGAAAGCAGTTTGTACGAAAACTAGAAATATATAAATATGCATTTTTCAATGAGATGAAAATTCTGTAAAATATGATTCATTTGTATGATACTTGAAAACAAACAAAAAAACAATTCTTACCGCCATTAGAATAATAATTATTTAATCCTTGTCCGACGCTGGAATCCGATATTTTTGTTTACCTCAGTCTGATTACATTATGAAGTTACTTGCGCAAACAACCATACACGGGGCGCAAAACGAAATAAAAATCGGGAAAATCTGACATTTTTTTTCCTTTTTTGTAAATTCAGGGGTTCTATTACATGAAATACACAAAAGATCATACACGAGGCGCAAAAGTGACTTGCGCGAGCTTCCATTTCATTGGATAAAACTGTAACGTGATCAATTTCCAATATTAGTTGAAGGTCTTGACGCTGTCAATCATTTTATTTATATTACAAATTTTATATACCATGTGTCTTACTCATTAACATATTTAAACAAACTCATCCTTCGGATTCGTTTGTTTAAATATGTTAACTCGTAAAAACCATGGTATATATAGTACTTGTCTCATGCAATTGTTTACGAAATAACATGTGATGTGCTGTTAGCCAATCAGAATAACGTATTATAATGAAACATGCATCTAATGTAATTATTTGAAGGTAAAAGCGTTTATCAAACAACATGTGTATATAAAAATGTACCCACAACTAACATGCTTTTATATACAGCCAAATAAACTATAAAAAGAAGCATTCGATAGTTATATTTTCTACTAACATTTTTAATCTGAGACAATGAAATAACCAGTTTAATCAAGCTATCTGTTTGTTTCTTTTTGTTGTCCTGAGAGGAGCAAGTGTTGAGTTTTTATGGAAAACAAACCATTACATAAGGGTGCTTCGCGATTGTTGTTTTCAAATCAAAATTTATGCAATTCATCGCCATATTTAGTCATGAATCAAACTCTGTAATCATACACTATGATAAACGACATCACAAATAATACTTTCTGATTCATGTCATAATTTTTTCATAAGATGGGCGATAATATATATGGTATAATATGTTTCATCACGTTCCGCCCTCTATTATGTAACTACGATCTCCCAGGAGTTATGATATGCTTTCATTTAAAAAAAAAATAGTTATAAACTATACATGCGATATTACTTTATTGTCGCCTGGGATTTGATTACTTCATTAAGCGTCGTTGCTAACTTTAACTGAACCACTCCGCTGACGACCGGAAAAACTTTCGTAGAAAAATAAACCGATTTAAAGTCATTTTAATACGCAAAAACATTTATCAAGATATAAAATCAACAGTATCAAAAATACTATTTTAAAACAATCAACTTCTAGGCGACTATGCTAGTTTCAATCTAAATTGACTCCTGGATTTTTAAAACCCAGTCATGTCGTTTCAAATGGGTTTTTGCTTGAAAGATACATTTCAACAGTTATTCAGCTCCCTAACATTGCGATTGAGACCCTGCGTTGTTGCAAGTGCTTTTATCTTGGATATTTTTACATTGCTGAAAATAACACATTCCATCCCACTTCCTTAAACAGGTTAAGCGAACTACTTAAACGTGACCACGTGGACTAATGTATATTCATAGAAGTGACCACTTTTAACAAAAGCACAGATAATTACACATTTTAACAGAAGAATGAAACTAGCAATTAAAACGTATGCGATTACATGTAAAACATTTCTATACGTATTTATATGTGTACCATTTTTACGGGTGATGTATTACTGTACGATGTATTTAAGAATATAATGCTTCTTTTTGTAACTTTATTGTGGTGTAAAAATATTGACCAAGGCACATTTCCGCGCTTCATTCTAAATATTTGCGCACATTTTTAAGCTATGATCATGAAAACACGAATTTTATAATTGTTTTATTTAAATCACCTGTGCACTTTATTGTGAGACCACGTGTTATCATAAACGAAAACTTTTATTGAGTAATGCAATAGCTTAAGGAATAACATGTGATGTGCAGATAGCCAATCAGAATGAAGTATTATAATGAAACATACATCTAATGTAATTATTTGGTTTAGAATGCTGCATGTTGTATGTGAATTATTTTGCCGTATGACATTAGTCTGAACATTGGCGGATGATTATAGTTGTGTCATTGGCAAGCATAACACATCTTATTTTCATAGTGTTTATAAAGAAGTTTTATCTGACGTGAATAAACCAACTACTTCCTGCTTGAAGCTTTGGATCCACTACTGATTGATAGATAGAGAATATTCCTTCCATTACCGGAAGATATAAAATGTATTTGCACTCTCGTATATCAAAAGTGCTCTGCAAGCGTTGCTTTCTTCCTGTTACTAAATTTAATACAAATAAATTATGTATTTTCCGTTTTAATCACATACTTAAAGAGAAACCAAACTTTTCAATAACAAAAGTTATCTTAAACATTTAAAAATAGTTCAACGTTCTTGAAATTTGATGAGTATGCCATGAAGGCAAAGTAAAAGTGTTAAAATTTATGAAAAGTAGTCGAGCCAACTCTATTTTAGCAAAAGTGTTGGGTACCCCTTTAAGTCCCATAGCAATGGCATAATTATGAGATTCAAAGGGAATAGTGTTGCCCCTGCAGTAATCTGTATCTAAAGACACAATTATTTATGTTTAGCAATGTATAAGTTGGTATTGGTTTGTAGAATATGTTAAAAAGAAGATGTGGTATGATTGCCAATGAGACAACTATCCACAAAAGACCAAAAGTGACACAGACATTATCAATTATAGGTCACCGTACGTATATCTTGACATCACCTTAGAAACGTCTACAACTTTCACGACTTGTTCTATTTTCATAACCTTTTTTTGTCATTCTTTCTGCAAACATTTGATTGCAACTGTGTTTCTCCCATATATAAAAGGATTACAAATATTTTCTAACATGAAAATCGATTACAATTATTTCTCTCCCATATATAAAAGGATTACAATTATTTTCTACAATAAAATTGATTGCAATTATTTTTCTCAGATATAAAAACGGTTTTGTTCTAATGAAACATATTCTGACAAGTTTATATTTATGTCTTTCTATGTTGTGATGCTACAATAAGTAACGTATACTATTTTAGGTAGAGTGAAGGTGATGCATTTTAAAACTTTTAAACATGCTGCTTTTGTTTACAACTCTCAAAGTCAGGAACTTTAGGTTTAGTGGTTGTCGTTTGTTCATGTGGTTCATAAGTGTTCCTCGATCTTTTATCGTTTTTATATAGATTAGACCCTTGGTTTTCATGCATGTTAGGACGGTTATATACTCCTTTTGTCTAGTCAATTTTTTTTTAGCTCTTTAATATAGCTTGATGTTTGGTGTAAGACAAGGCTCCGTTTTGGAATCCTTTCTTTGACCTATAATGATTTACTTTTACAAAATGTGACGTGGATAAAGAGTTGTCTTATTGGCATTAATACCACATCTTCTTATATCTATGGAGATGTAAAGAAAAAATAGAATGATATACTATCTAATTGTTCAGGTACAAATATTTCTTACAAGTCCTTAATTTGACAAACAATCTTACAGAGCACAGAAACATAATATACATTTAAGTGTCTCTCTCTTGAAAACTACTTTTTAAAAATCAGGTTTTACATTCTATCCAAAAAGTTCATTGATTGACGAAAACTTTTATTTTAAAATGGAAGCAGCAAATACAATTCATTGCATTTTTTATATGATTTTATGTTTTATATGTTTCAATATATTCTTGTATCATTAAGGGAGCTACCATTTGATTTTTAGGGGGGGGGGCTAGGATGAAAAATGTTGTCCTGCTTTTTATTTAGTTGTAATCTCTGTCCTGCCTTTTTAATTTTCACTCTATCCGGTCCTGCTTTTTTCTTTTTTAGTTTATCCTGACTTTTTTTACATAAATTGTCATCCTGACTTTTTTTTTTGCAAGTGTCTCATCCTGCATTTTTTTTTACTCAAAACTCCTGTCCTGCCTATTTTTTTTAAATTTCATCCTAGCCCCCCCATAAAAATCAAATGGTAGCTCCCTAATTTTTCATCGTTTTATATTTTGCTCAATAATATGTGTATCTTGATTTGCTTCTAAAGATAACGTATTTAGTCTAATTCAATCACTTTGCAATTTCAAAATTCGACATCTTTATTAAATCTCCCAATTATGTTCCTTCCGTCCGATGACACAAAAAGGTATCAAAACATAATTGTTATTTATAACATGAAATTTAGAAGTGCATGTTTAAGATATATTATATATTAAAGAAAAACAAATACTTACAGTGTATTTCATAAGCTTTGTGTCATTAAATCCATCAATATATGCAATTACCTGAAAAAGTTAAAACGTAAGCTATATAATTCCTGCCTTAATTATTTAGATGCATAACCATATATGTTTCATATGAATATCTATATCTATCTGTATTAGCTTGTATTGATCGGACAAGTGAGGTTATAGAGAACTTGTTAACTCTACCTAAACGCGACAACTAAACAGCTTGCTCATGTCAAAGCTTGCTATAATTCAATATTATGACCACACAACAGATAGTGAGCGAGAGAGAGTGAGAGAGAGCGAGAGAAAGAGATGTCCATGCATATGCCATTTATGGCTAGACATTTAAAATGTACGCGCGTTATACAAAAAGTTTGGAAAGCCCAATATATATACAGCTTTGAGAGTATTATGATAACATAGAACAGCAACTATTGTCATTGTCATGGTGGTTGTAAGTCTAGAGTGAATATCTAAAAGAATTGAAAACTGTGATGCTTGATGTTGCTTTATAAAAAAAATCATAAAAGACTTCATGAACTAGCTACATACCCAGTTTGAAATGCCCAAAATATATGCAGCATTGAGAGTATAAATATCATCAACATTGTTACATAGAACAGCAACTATTGTCATAGACCTGCTGGTTGTTTGTCTAGAGTGCATATAAAAAAGAATTGAAAACTGTGATGCTTGCTATTGCTTTATTAAAAAAGTCCTAAAAGACTATGAACTAGCTATATACCCAGTGAATTAATTTAAAACATCATTAATTTGTAATTATAAACGGCATCGTTTCACTTTTAATCTAAAACAAATTTTTAAATGAACCAAGTCAACATTATAATCGTTTACATCAGAGGAATCACGAAGACTCTCAGAATCCTGCTAACAATATACAATTAATTAGAGAAATAATCAATCCCTTTATTAACAGGATGACACGCGTTTATCAATTAGAATCTATACAATCCCAATGACGGACAATTACTTCTGTTTATAATCCGGAAATTATGTATACATTGTCAATGTTTGTCCATGAGAATGTACACGGATAGTCAGAGTGGTTCATTGAGTTCAGTCAACGACACTGGAGTATGAACGATTTTTTTCACCGATTTCTTTGCTAACGAGAAGTACGAGTCACAGATGTGCATGGAAGAAAACAACGAAAATCAAGCTCGGGACAATATAAAATCACAAGTCAAAAAACCAATTACAATACATATACAATTTTAAAACAAACACGACAAAAGGGCAGGCAACAACACAATTCAAAAATGTAAACGACTGAGAAAGATGAACTTAACACAACAAAACAAACGGTGAGCCAATGTGTTTATGAGATGTAAAGAGATCCTGCTGCACTAGCTTATCTCAAAGTTATAATTTCCAAACGATTATTTCTGTACCAAAACTTTAGGTACAAATCAAGTACTGTAAAATACAGATACATGTACTTCAATATTACAACAATTTTAAAGTAAAGAAGTTGTACAAAATATTTAAAATAAATTTTCAGTACTACACATTTCAAGTACAGACAAAGTACCTTTGCAAAAGTAGCTGTGAAAAAAAAACACGCAAAAAGAAGTACACATTTTAAACAATATAGTTGCATTGCTGTGTCAAGAAGTATTATATTTGGATATTATTGGTATCAAATATAAGGTAGTGGATTTTTGATCTTATGCATAGTAAGAAAATATATGGAATAAAAAAAAGGAGGGCATATTTCTAATTTGCCCATTTGTTAAGATCAGAAGTACCTGTTTTGTACTATCGCACTTCCATAATCCCGTGCGCCCTAATTAAAAGTGGCTAAATTTTTCAGATTAAGTCAGAATAAGGTATAGTTTTGACATGAAATGACTGCTACATTATTTGAACGTAGGACACAAACGTTACATCAACCGCTTATAGATGCAGAATTTAACATAGACAGCAATTGGGTTGTGAATTTGTGTCCTTTTATACTATTTAGGATTACAGTTTACCCTAGCTAACTAACAATAGATTCAGTTTTCAACAAGGTTTTTGCATTTCCATTATTAACGAACGATTTCTCTTGGCATGCCTTTAATAGGATAATGCATTTGAAGCATGTAGAAATGTGTTTATTAAATTAATTACAATAGTCTGATGTTATTGCCTCCATTATATAAAGTAATACATTTCTGATCGTTGTAAGATATAAAGAATCATGACGATTGCACAGAATCATGGATATAAAGTCGTAACAATTTACATTTACATTACAGATGGTGCAGTATAGAACAATTAATGTGTATAAGAAAGTTGTTATGACCTATGGGATTAATTCAACAAAAATCATCGTATGATTGATGCTGATTAAGAAACACTTATTTGTGTCTTTGCGGTTTGAAATTTTCGTGTTTTTTTTTAAATTATATAATTAATTATGCTATTATTGAGTGATAAAAAAAATGAAGAAACCATAAATGTTATGCGCCCAAAGCGCTTTTCTAGATTTACCTTCATCAGGAACGCTCAATGCCAAAAAAAAAAGAAAAAAAAAGCCACGGATGATTTTAGAAACCGAAACAGCTCAAGATCATACGTCAAAAAATAGCCAAAATCTATCGAAGGTCAACTTTGATGAAAACTTAGTTTCAGGACCATTTTAATAAAGTATATCTATGATATATATAGAGTTGATAGTCTACATGTATATAAACAAATTGAAAACACACCTTATATGTGTATATACCTTTAAACCATGATGATATCAGCTTAACAAACTAAGGAATTATTGTAAAAATAGTCATGCTGAACATGTTTCTACTGGAACTGTGTTATTTGCGTAAGAAGAAGTGCGTTGGCTTTATCAAGTCAGGAATATGACAGTTGTTATCCATTCGTTTGAAGTGTTTGATAATGTCATACTGTTTTTTTTTATATTTATGACATCAAATCAGAATACAGGCTCACGAAATTTGTGCATTCAAAATTAATGTTTTTTTTACTCGGCTCGATAAGTATAGAAATGCTCGACAAAGTCTCACACATTAAAATTGCATTTGTACTCAGTTCGAAATAGGACTATAAGCCTCACATTCTACCTGTTCGGGCAAAGTCGTGTACAAAAGATTATTGTTTTAAGATCTTTTAATATTAAACATTAATTTAAAGTTATTCTTTTTATAACAAGCGAATGATGAAGGAAACCAACACAACGTAGAAATTAGAATCCGTATATATGATTGAAAGTTTGCGTCAATTTTAAAAGTGCAGAAAACCTCGTTCATTTCATCAATTTAAACTCACATGGTTGATTGACATGCACGTATCTTTTTATTTCTAATTCATGATAAAACTGCTGTTAACTTCGAATCCCTGGGTTGTTCAGAGATCAATACCAATTTAAGCATGTAATTTGTGCAATATCCGATCGGTATAGAAATTTAATACATAATTCATATAATATAAAGTCAGCTGACGCTTTGTCAAACATTAGTATATTTGGTAAATTAAAACGTTTGGAGAATGGAGATAACAGTATAATGAGAATTGCAGAATAGCAGAAAAGCCAATACATATTTCATGTTGTTTTTGTTAAACAAAAGTGCTAACCATTATATGTATTCATTTTCAAAAGAATTACGGTTGAATAATTTATAAGAAAAAAAACTTAAAGAGAATTTGCGGGATTCACCATTAAAAACGCAACAAAAACAAAAAGAATGCATGTGTCTGATGACATGTTTGCCCCCGCTTAAAAGCTTTTGCAATTTTCAAAGTAATAAAGATACATAATAACTCTGGAACGGTCAATGACTCACTGCCACAATTCTGTCTGCGAGGTTTAGTTGTTGACATTGTTTATTAGTTTCATAAAATTTGACTAACTAAAGGCAAACTTAAGTTAGATTTCAGAAATGAAAAAATACAATTTTCTAAGTCATTATTATAGAACAATAAGTATTAAAAGGCCCAAATGTAAGACAAACTTAACTTAAAAGTTCGGAAACGAAACAAACTGGACTGACGCACAAAAAACGGACGTTCAGGGATAACACTTAATGGCTTCGTTGAATACGGCGAGGGCATGAAAATACAAACTAAGAAAATTCGACGAACACATAAATGATACTTTTGATATCACAGTGCTGCTGTTGATTTTTAAATATTGTTTTTGCATGCGACGTGTAAAAAGATAATGCATGTTTGTACGCTTTTGCCTTTACGCATAAAGCAAAATACACAATAGTGAAAACCATATGCCTTCTTGAAGATATAGGCCAAATCAAACTAGGTCGACATATTTGTTCTAGTGTACATGCATATTGAGAAGAGGTGTTCTAGTCTTGTGTTATTGTTACGCAACTTCTACTTAAAAAAAAATGTTATCAATAACCTCGAATACGGCATTGTCAGACACAATGTTATAAAAAAGAGATTTAGTACACAACTTATTGGAATTGTACAATTAAATTCAAATATTTAAACTGTAAAAGTAATTTATTGTCGTCTAGAACTGTTTATTCAAACACCATTTATCTAAAAGATAAACCGGTAATAGAATCTTGGTAAACAGTATACAATAGAAAGAATGAGATAACTAATGTTATATTTGTTTTGTTACAACATTACTATAAAAGCAATCCGATACTCTGTATTTAAAACGAATTCAAGATATTTTTTTTAAACGAATTTAACTAACACATAATTGATTTAACACGCACTTTTCTAGTTTTGCAGCACATGTATAGGACGAGACCCGCTTCAACTGTTAATGCACACTGTCTCGCACATTGCGCTTATCCTGTCAATCACACTGTCTTGAACAATGCGCTTATTCTGTCAATCCACATGGTTTTGCACAAAGCGCTTATACTTTCAATCCCACTGACTCACACAATGCGCTTAGTCGGTCTATCACAATGTCTTGAACGAGGCGCTTATCTGGTCAATCACACTGTCTTGCAAGTTCAAAATTTAAACATCAGTAAAATAGAGTTGCCTAAATTTGTCATTTAAAATAAAAACACTTTTCTATAAAAACATTTTTTTACAAAAACACTATCCATGTGTTTTACGAGCCTACTTTACTACAAGAAAAAGCAGTCATAAATCTGAAAATATTTTATTTATTTATCGAACGTCAAATGCAAATGCAAAACCACGACCTTATCGTGACCTTTAAAATTTGCAGCAACATCAGTCTTCCCAAGGTGTTAATCCTATTTACATAACGTAACATATGAGGCGAAATGTTTTTTGATGATTTCCATAAATAAAATACAATTATTCCAGCTGGATCCCTACAGATATTAGACCGATCAATTGAATTTCGTATGTATGCACACAAGAAGATTATAAATTTTATTTCAAGACGATTTGCAAGATAAATTGGCACAGTATGATTTTTCCTGTACGAGAAAAAGAATGGAAGACTTAATTATTTTTGAATTGTAACATTATTTAATTCTATCGACAACGTGTTTGATGTCCCATAAAGTTGTCTTTTTCATTTATTCATTAAGGCTATAGTTTTTATTCATTTCATGTTTTTAATTCCAAGCACAGCTACACTGCATATTCCTGGTATAAACATGGAACTGAGGGCCAAAAAGTAAAATATTAAATACAGTTAATTATATTAAATTGTTATAAACTCAAATGAACAAAAGAGACTTCACAGATAATGTAGAGGGTATTGTCTGTCACAGATAATGTAGAGGGTATTGTCTGTCACGGATAATGTAGAGGGTATTGTCTGTCACGGATAATGTAGAGGGTATTGTCTGTCACAGATAATGTAAAGGGTATTGTCTGTCTCGGATAATGTAGAGGGTATTGTCTGTCACAGATAATATAGAGGGTATTGTCTGTCACAGATAATGTAGAGGGTATTGTCTGTCACAGATAATGTAGAGGGTATTGTCTGTCACAGATAATGTAGAGGGTATTGTCTGTCACAGATAATGTAGAGGGTATTGTCTGTCACAGATAATGTAGAGGGTATTGTCTGTCACAGATAATGTAGAGGGTATTTTCTGTCACGGATAATGTAGAGGGTATTGTCTGTCACAGATAATGTAGAGGGTATTGTCTGTCACAGATAATGTAGAGGGTATTGTCTGTCACAGATAATGTAGAGGGTATATATATATTGTCTGTCACAGATAATGTAGAGGGTATTTTCTGTCACGGATAATGTAGAGGGTATTGTCTGTCTCGGATAATGTAGAGGGTATTGTCTGTCACAGATAATGTAGAGGGTATTGTCTGTCACAGATAATGTAGAGGGTATTGTCGGTCACAGATAATGTAGAGGGTATTGTCTGTCACAGATAATGTAGAGGGTATTGTCTGTCACAGATAATGTAGAGGGTATTATCTGTCACAGATAATGTAGAGGGTATTGTCTGTCACAGATAATGTAGAGGGTATTGTCTGTCACAGATAATGTAGAGGGTATTATCTGTCACAGATAATGTAGAGGGTATTGTCTGTCACAGATAATGTAGAGGGTATTGTCTGTCACAGATAATGTAGAGGGTATTGTCTGATAACAACTTTTTCATTGGTCAACATGAAATCTTTTTTTCTGTTGAGTATAAGGTAACTTTTATATGTATTTGTTAGTACACTGCTGAGTAAAACGGTACTATACTAAGTATATCACTGTACGTTATATTTTTAATTATGTTGGTAGCATAGTTGCAATATACTCGTGTTACTCTATAAGAAAAATAATTATTAGTCTATAGTGCGCCGTATTTTGTTGGTCAATACAAGATTTTGAATGTGGCGAGAAAAATATATTGATATAGGTGTATTGTTTCTGTAAAAAGTGATTGAAAAGTATTGATATTTTAATGTGATTGCTAGTTTATGTATTAAAGAACGTATATCTTACTGATAATAAAAGTACCAATGAACTGATTTCCATGTGTAAAACCAAAGTAAAAGCTCATATATATATGCATTTTCCAGTATAAAATAAGATGATGTGATATGATTGCCAATGAGATATTTCTCCACCAGAGACCAATTAAAGTAAAAGTTAATAATATTAGGTCAAAATTTTTCTTTAACCCGAATGATGACCTTATATGGTATAAAATGTTGCAAAACATCTAAATAATTGACAGAGTATGCATAATACGTATTATTCATTAAGCGTGTCTCTAGGGGCTTCTAAAAATATGTGTGATATTTGCATAAATGCATCTGTTAAAGTCATATGATTAACAACAACTCTTGTGTCCTACAAATAGACCATTACTAAATAAGAGTGTAATCATTGCTCAACCTGAGAGGATGCACAACACCATTGGTAATTTCTGTTATAATTGTTCATTTAATTCTATATTAGAGAAACCAGACTGTCAATTGATATTGCTAGTTTTAGAATTGAATATTTATGCTTCAATATATATTTATTATATTGATACAACTGCATGACGTCCTCGTGTGCAACATGTTTTCTATTTCCAATAAATGTCATTAGGTGCGATTTAGACTTAAAATATGGAAACTAATATAAAGAACACAAGAATCAAAACCGGCATAAAGAAAACTAAACAAAATCAACGCTGTGGTTCTAGTTCAGACACAGCTGTGATACCATTTTAGACAATATATTAAGAATGGTGTTTTCAATTTCAATCTTTGTCAACATTAGTTATTACTACCACGCATCTTGATTGATTTTCAGAATATCATTGCATAATCTCAATGCAATAGATTTATTCCACAAGTCTGTGGTTCGTGCTAGACATTACTTACTTCAGATGATGCAATACCAGAGATGACGTTTTTTTAAATCATGAACTGGATGTCGCCGTAGCGATTCCGTGACATCAGGTCGTAATTTTCTCATCCCCCTAATTTGTCTGGAACAATATTATGATAACCTTTGAAGTATTAAGACCAAAGACAATACAACTAAGAATAGAAGAGAAATATTACGAACTTGAAAGTGGGTAATTGATACGACTTAAATACTTTGCTTTGTCGAGTAATATCAGCTCATAAGCTTGATTTTGATATTTGGAACAAAATACTAACAGTACTTCTTTCTAATACAGAATGATGTCTTTTGTATTATGTCTAAATACCCCTATTGACGTTGACTTATTTGTTCTCATATCGCACTCTCTAATGACATAACTATGCATGAGGGACTTAAACAACCCTTATGTAACCTCAACATTTAACGAGCTTGTGAAGACAATTGCTGTTCCCTTTATTGAAAATTAGTGGTTTAATTTCATATCGACAAGTGCCAAATCAATGTCTAATTAAATTTCCCATCAAATCATTGCTATTGACCAGGATATTGACCTATCAATAGATTACACGGTAAAGGTGGAATACCAATGAGCTATTTATTGTTCTTGTTATGTCATCGTAGTGGAGAAATCAGCCTATTATTGATAGTTAATAACCTGACATTCTCTTAATGACAATCAGTAAAAAGTCGTTAATCTTTAAACCTTTGATACAAAGTGTATTGTATGCAGAAATATTGCTAAAGTAAAAATAATTGAATAGTACTTCTGGTAGGTCGTGAGGATATGTTATGTCAACATCTTCTTTGCTTTCTAGAATAAGGTCCCCCTATTTTGATACTTCCTAAAATCTTTCCTTCTAATGTGTTTCTTTCTCTAAAGTGGTTGCCATATTTGTTGCTTTCACACATGTGGTCCCCCTATTGTGTTGCTTCATAAAATATGGTCCTTCCCACTTCGTTATTTTAGTCTCAAAAGTGATCGCCATCTTTGTTGCTTTCTAAAATGCGGTCCCCCTTCGGTTGCTTTCTGAAATGTGGTCTCCTAATATGATTTCTACCTCAAAGTTGTTCCCCGTATTTTTTGTTCCTCGAATGAACACAGGCAAATTTCATGTAAATTTAAATTAATGTGAATCTGACGTGAAATTTCACCTCAAACAAGCTTATACGTGAAACTTACGTGATTTCAGTTCTTGTGAGTTAATTCAATTTCACGTGAGTTTCATGAATAAACTCGTTTGAGTTGAATCTCACGTGAAACTTTCAACGTGAATTTCACGTGGGCAACATTTGCCTGTTGTCCCTCGTTTTGTTGCTTTCTACGATTTGATCCCCCGAATTTCTTGCTTTCTCAAATGTGGTCCTTAAATATTATTTATAGATGTTTTCTAGCTGTTTTTATGTTCAGATTAGACGCTTCAATACAGAAAGAACCCATATTTGTAGGACACTTATCGTTCCAGTATACGATGACATGTGGTATTAATGCGATAGCAACCGAACACAAAACAAAACAACTTAAAAGACAATATTTTATCAGTGTATGATCGTCTACAATAGGGAAGTCTGGAGTTGTTGGGATGGTTTATTGCACGTTATCTCAAAAAAGAGCTTATTTCCTTCCGAGGTTAAGGGTTGTGGTAGAAAAGTTGATGAAATCAAGTTTTAAAAATCATTTTGAAGGTCTTCCAACAATTTTGCATATTATCTCAAATTTTGAAATGTTATTCAGCCTTGCACTTTGCTTTTAATTCTGATAAGATCTTAAATACTTTAGAATTAAGATAATGAAAATGCACAACAAAACACAGTTTAAATTTATTCGTATTTAAAAGAAAACAGCAAAAAGATAAATATCATTTTTGATAGGTATTTGGTATTTCCCTCATCAATTCTTAGATAAATGCTTGCAATTTATCAAAATTACAGTTTTGTGCTACCGTGAGCATTTATTTCAAAATGCATTCGTCAGATAAAATATTTGTAAGTAGAAATATTATAACATGCTATTGTCTGAAGATTAAAGTACATGCAGCAATAGTATACTTTTAATTTCAGTAAAGTGTACAAAATTTATGTTCGGTTATAACTTATAAAGGAGAAATTAACCTATCCCTAGAGTTGTATGCTACTCTTTTACAGTTAAATTAATTTTTGTTAGACTTTAACAAATATTATTACATTGTTTGCAATGAATTACATTGATTTCCCAGTTAGATAAATCCGATAATTTCACATGTGAAATAAACGTGGTTATTTCACTCTCTGACGTCATACAACAATAGGCGTTGTCAAGACGTCGATAACGTCGAAACAAAACATGCGTAGGAAAACCATATAGTTCCTTACATTTTCTACATTTATTTCATAAAAAAAAAATAATTTGACAATGTAATAAAAAGTATAACTAATCGCCGTATTTGAATATCAAAAATAAGACAACTTGTGACTGAACGCCGCTATGGATTAAACTCGTGCTGCGCACTCGTTTAATCCATGCGTCGTTCGGTCACGCGTTGTCTTATTTTTTATATTCAAATACGGCGATTAGTTATACTATAAATACTCATCAGCACAATGCAAATACGATATTTATCTAAATACGAAATGATTTATTTATACATAACTGTTAAATACCACTACATCTGAGAAGAATGATGTGCTTAATATTAAGAATTGGAGAAAAGTCCGTTCTACGTTTACATGCACGGAATATAAATTTTTTGGTGAGTCACATTGTCAGCATGTAAATTATAATGATAGCGACCAAAAAGGCATGATGGTGACTGTTAAATTTTTTGAAATGCTGATTAAATTAATTATCTCTACAAAAGTTTAAGTTATGAAAACTTCATTTTTGACATGTCACATCGACATATTATCAAGGAGCAAGACAAAACATACATCTCTGTATTAGTCGATGACAGAAAAAAATATGTGCAGTCGAAACTGAACACAAGACAAAGGTCTCAGAAATCACATGATATGTATTGTCGGAACTTTAAAACATGTTAAGATAATGAGTGGTCTATGTATTCACATGAGACATAATTTCGGAGCTAGGTATAGACAGAGGTCTTAGAAATCCACGAAATAAGTACAGCCGGAAGTGAATTCGTACTTCACAAAAGCTTAAGCTTTATTCAATGAGTGAATTATGTATTGATATTGTCTTTGTTGTGCAATTCTATTGCTTAATGCATATACAGAAGAGAAAAATAATACAAGCAATAATTAGCACTTTCTTAACATCTGAATCAAAATTACAAATAAATAGAAATTGTTAATAGTAATAGAATTTAATGAAAGCCTTAGAAAATTTTCTCATAATGTAGAAATGTAAATTCAAAAGGAATCATCATGAATTTCCGTTGTACAAGAATTGCTTGCATCAATCTATTCCGCCATTAAGTCATCCTAATTAAACCAAAGCGTATTAGACGACTTTCGATGCAACAAACGTATTCCTAATATATTACGTCATGCTAGTATTTTCAAATCAAACTTAATTTGTTTTCGCTTCAGTTAGTCAAGCGTAAATAAGGAGCAACTAACTTAAAGGATTGTAAGCTTAAATAGGAAGATGATATGACGACAACTGAGTCTTTATGCAGTAATCATTCAATATGTGCAGTCAACATAGTCAAAATGCGCTGACTGTGTAATTTTATTTGATATACCGTCAGTATTCGTTATAATGTTTTAAGTCAGTCCTATCAATCTATAGCTAATATTCGTATTGGAATTATCACATTTCCTCAAGTCGGTCACCGACAAAATCTTGTTTCTGGACATTTCTTTTAGAAAAAATTAAAACACAAGTTCTTGTTTTTGTTCTAACATATTGTTTATAAAATTGTATAGATTATTACTTTTATTGATGATAGTTGAAGTGGTTTTATGTTTTCATTATGTAGTCTTGATACATATGCTAGAGCTGGTTTGTTTATGCATGATCCTAAAGGTAATCTGCCAAACTCTGCACGAAAATGGATGCCTTTCTGAAAAGATTAATCAATAAACTTACATGAAGTCATGTTTTTATAAGGCCGTTAGTTTTCTCGTTTGAATTGTTTTAATACATTGTCTTATCGGGGCCTTTTATAGCTATCTATGGGGTTTGGGCTTTGCTCATTGTTGAAGGCTGTACAGTGACCTATAGTTGTTAATGTCTGTGTCATTTCGGTATCTTGTGGACAGTTGTCTCATTGGTATTCATACCACATCTTCTTTTTTTTTATATTTACAGATGTCAACTTCGGTGTTTCTCCTTTGTTGACTCAATCATATTTTAAATACAAATTCATAATAAGGAATATCACCATCCGAAGTTCTTGTATATTAAATTTAGCTTTAAATAACGCAGTGGAGTTGGCGTTGTTTATTCTTTTGATTTCTATGTTTTGTATTCTGTACTTTTATTTGTCTGTATGTCTTTTTTTATTTTTAGTCATGTCGTTGTCAGTTTACTTGCAATCTATGACTTGGACTGTCCCTCTGGTATCTTTCGTTCCTCTTTTAAGTCAATGAAAATAATGATATTTACTAACTTTTAAAATATATATATGAATCCAAAAATATTAGAATAGGATATCTATAAAAATCAGGGATGGTGTTCTCGAAAGTATCCTAAGATTCGTTCTTAGTCATAGATAAGACCAATTTTAGGACGGACTTAAGATCAACTTAGGACACTCTTAAGTTGTGTCTCGAAGCTATCTCAGACGAATCTTATGTTAGGACGTCCTAAACATATCCTAAGTCGAAATTTTAATTCGTTAAAGATATTTGTTGATAAAACATTTATACTTTATAATGACGAAAATATTTAATAAAATTGTTTACGAATTTTATTATAACATGTACAGAATAAATTGCATAATTACCAATGTTATTATATAAAATAAAGATTGTTTTTTTTAAAATGGAAAACAATTTGTTTTGAAAAGAGAATTTAATTTTTAGTATAATCGTATCGTGAAACACGAAGTTCAAAGTTTAAAATCATGCACCTTTTCTTTATAAACGAGTTAATAACCGATGGTGCGTTTCATTTCATGTTTATTTTCACGTAAAATAATGAGCGAAAAGAGAAATCCAAACTTTATTACACTAGGATGAAGATAGGATGCTCTTAAGACACCTTGTTGGTGTCCTAAAGTTAGGACGAAAAATTCACCCCAGAGCTTTCCATATATATGTCTATAACTATTATTATTATTTATATGATAAAATGCAATGTATATTAGTCTCAATAATAGTTGATATCGGAGATGATACACGGACACAACAAAACTAATAACTTTGTGAAGATAAACGACTGCTTATTTATTGTGATCTAACATTCCGACTTCGTTTATTAATTGTTGGCGTTGGTGTTGATTGATTTAATTCGAATCTAATTATAAATGATTGTATGTGCAATTTATTATCATTATCCTTGATCTGTTTGACATGTGCTTGAATTAATGGCTTCTTAACGAGGCATATAGTGAAACGTTGTCTGCCTTAAATTATTGGACCAAGTTAGTAAAATGCAACCCAATGTTCAACTTAAAATACTATCATACATTTCAAATACATTTATTTATCTTAATAACATGGTCTTTTATTTGACTTTGCAATTTGTTAGTCTTTACGGTTGTTTTACGCCTTTGTCTTATTGTGCAATTATCACTTTGTGTGTTCTTGCTCTATGTTTTGATAAGGTGCCTCGGTTTTTAGTAGTAGTTAGTACTGTAATCACAAGCCACTTTACACTGAGGTTGTGAGTTCAAACCCCGCTCGTGCTGATGTACTCGATTTCAATCTTAATTGACTAGAATTGTCAGTTTTCCTATCGAAGCTCGGTGGTTTTCTCCGGCACTCCGGCATTCTCCACAAATAAAAACTTGCCGCCACGAAATAGCCCAAAACCGGTGTTCAAATGTGGCGTTAAAACACATAAAGTCAATTCAAATCAACTTATTTTTGCATAAATGTGGTTTGTTGCAATGCCATTTTGTGTTTCTTTTGTTGACATATTTTATTGTTTTTAAAAATGGTGATGAAGATTATAACACTATGTTGACTGATATAATATCCCTATATTAATGACATTTTGTGTTCACACATCGTTGTCAATAGGATGGAATATAATGCAACTTTCATACAAGTGTTAGGTTTAGCTAGCTATAAAACAAGTTTAGTTCGCCATTTACCACATAAACAAATGCCTGTACCAAGTCAGGAGTATGACAGTTGTTTGAGATTTTGCTTTTGCCATTTGATAAAGGACTTTCCGTTTGGATTTTCCTTGGAGTTTGAGATTTCTGTTATTATTCTCTTTTTTATACATCGGCAGGTTAACTGTTTTTGGCTTGATCACTCTAGTCTATGGTGTAGGTAAATGTTAATCCTCAAAAGCGGCGCGTTGGATGTTGACGTACGACTTCGGGGTTAATTTTCGTCGTTAAATCTATTTACCATTTGTTTATGCACTGACTATTACCAGTTTGAAATCATACATTTTTATACTTTCAAGCAAAACCAAATAATTGTGCTATTATAACTGTGCTAAGACGAATTTCTTTTTAGTATGCATCTTTATTGAACCCTTAACGTGTAGAAAAGTGCATTATTATGCCTTATTAAAATATTTTGTTGTCGGTTTCGGTGACCCAGATCCTCAGACAGATCTGGAGGCCACCAGCCAAATATGCTTCAAACACAAATACAATTTACACATTTTGAGCATCATATATGTAATAATTTCCCTTTATTTTTGAATATTTATGAGTGGTATATATCATCAACCTTTAACAGATAGCAAACAATATCGTAATTAATTGCAGGCTCAATTCATACCGTACTACAACATATACATTTTGTATTACTCATAAAATAAAATTAGGACAATGCAGAGTATTAATGCCAACGCGACAACTTTCCAATAGAGACCAAAATGACGTAAACATTAGTAATCATATGTCATCGTACGGACTATGACAATAAACAAAGCTTATATCGTACAGAAATATGTAAATCAATGCAAACTAGAAAATAACGGATTATACACTGTAAAAATGGTGTTTAGATCCTAAACACAATAATGAATTCTAAGCACATCTTTTGTGCACTTTTTTCATGTTTAGATCTCAACGTGTCTCAGTACAGTGTGTTAAGGATTGAGTTTAGAATCGTGTTTAGCTTAGAAAAATGTGTTTAATTTCTTTCATTTTTAAACGTGTTTAATTTCACGTCATGTGTAAGGTGGGAGGAGATAACTCTGTAAAACCAGCATAACGTTTTAATTACGTTGTGTTGTAAAGGGAATATTAAGCTTCTCAATGATCAAAATTGGTGCTTGTCAAACTGCTATATAACCAGTTTAATCTTTCTGACAAAAGGGTTGGTTCAAAATTTTTTAAATTTTTATATTTTTGTTAAAGGGTCAAAGTAAATACTTTGTCAACATTTTATGAAAATTAAACGAGCCCAATTAATTTGAGTGAAAGTGTTGGGTACCACCTTAAATGTTATGTGCTTACTGAAAAAGTTGTTTAGAAATTAAACATAATCTTAAACACGTTTAGATCTAAACATGTATCACATGTGTTTAAATTCTAAGCACGATTTTTACAGTGACGTTAAGCACGTTATTGCGTCAATGCCGTGAAATGCGACAGAGCAATTTGATAAATTTTAGCTCTTCTATGAAAACTTACTAGTTCAGCTTTATGAAATTTATATCCATAGATTAGGCAGGTATTACTGTTTCCAAAAATATCAAAAATATTCTTTTACTTTTCATAATAGTTTCAAATAATGATACAAATATTACCAAAACGTCAAAAATATGCGTGTCAGACGTAACAAATTATTCCCAAAATAACTATTGCGGGAATTTTTGTGGTCTAATAAAAAGTTTAAAATCCGCGAAAATTCGCATGAATGATAGACGTCTAATATAATTTATGACGCCATTGCTGTTTTTTGTGTTGGTCGAACGGTAAAAAAATATTTTTTCAAAAACGAATATTCCTCGCCATGGTCAGGTTTCTAAAAATGGTAAATTATCAAACTTTATCGCTTTTTAAAATATCAGATGATATAAAATTTTGGTTTTATAAATTATTCCTACAAATGTGCTTAGATAGACCATTTCATACCCGAATTTTACAGCACTCGCACCACAAATAAAAACGCATTGGCCTCGGGAAAATGTCTTGCAAGATTGTCCAATATCGAATTTCGCCGCTTTTTATAAAAACACTGTCAGTTTCAACGTAATTTTATTAAGTATTCAATTTGTAGCATATAAAACAGTGCTTTTTCGTAATTGTGCTTTCACCCCACAATACGATAACATACTTTTTGATAAGCTGTTAAGTCGAAATGACTTCGTTTTTTAACAAATCAAATGTCTTGCAAGTTTGTCCACTGAGCAATTTTCTTACGTTTTGAACGTTTTCGATTCGGGACGCTATACATATATGTGTTTTCAAATTATTTCTAAAAGTTTGTTCTTTGTTTTGGTATTAAACACCACATCATGTATAAGCGACATTTGTTGTATTTTATTGACCTGTCATCAAAGGTAGGAGAAGCCGGATATCAGGCGACCTAAGTTAAAATAGTTGCAATAACTGTCGATTAGGATCGGAGTCGAACAAATCTCGCCACGAGCGTATCTTAAAATTACCATGCTTTTTATCACTTTATATAAACTCATTAGGCCAATCATCCCCCTAGGCCATCGAATTCGAAAGCAGTTCGTATTATCATATGATATATGAACAATATTTCATTGTTTTTAAATAACAAATACGGTTCGATTTTATGTTTTAAGATCAGAGGACAAAACAAAATAACCAAATTACAAATTTCGAAAATAGATAGAATCATAGATATGAGTGGCCGTTCATGTCATTTGCGTGATTATATACGCGTATATGATTTTATACGCGTAAATATACGCGTATATTGTGGTTTTCAACGCGTAAATTGTGGTTTTCAACGCGTATATTGTGGTTTTCAACGCGTATATTGTAGTTTTATACGCGTATATTGTTAAAATAAACACGTTTATACTAAAATCCAATTTATTTATCATAAACGCGTTAATATACGCGTATGCAATCATTATATACGCGTTTATATACGCGTTAATTGCATAAATATACGCGTTACTATACGCGTATGAAATCATTATATACGCGTAAATAAACATTCGTTTGTCTTTTTGTTTTAACCAATGAAAACTGCGTTTTAAACTAGTTTGTATATATATCACAATTGTCAGAATGAAGTGCGGTTCTTTCGACCAACATACGTAATTAATCTCAAGACTTTACACCGTCTTATTTAAATTTCATTTATATGAAAGTTTGTTGCCTATAATTAAAATAATATCTAACAGTGTTTTTGGAATATTTGCTTATACTATTAAAGCATGGGTCCCTTTTCAAAAGTCTCCCAACTATTTCCTTGATTTAGCAAGGTATTCTTTGATTGTTTTGGTACGTTTATACGCTATGATAGGTACCTGGGTGAAGATTTCACTACATTGTTTGTCTTTTTGCAGATTGCTCATTTTTTTCTTATAACCTTACTTAGATTTTTGTACCATTGGATTATGTTTAGTAAGGAGGGTGAGTGGAACATTTTTTGTCCTATCGGCCTTTAATAAGGTTGTTTTTCTGCTTGTAGTATTTCTAACGTTTCTAATAACATACTGTTTTATTTTTACAGTATCATCTTTCAATATAAACTTATCTTGTAAGTTAGTTAAATTTCTATCTAACTCCTTGGTGTCACTATTATTTCTAATATAACGTATAGATTCACTTGCAAACTGTAATACTTGTGAATGTGTGTTTTCGGATGTGCACTAGTGATTGGTAAATATTGATACGTTTCATTTTTTTTAATATGTGATCTAACATCAAGGATTGCATTCTTATTGCCTATGATGTAACGTCTATGTACTCAAATATGAACATTAATAACTAAGAAGAAACAGTTATCAATGCATTAGAATCAATTGACACACAAGAATATACTTTAAATATTCCCATCAAAAAAGTTTTAACGGCATCTGTTAAATTTATACTAAGAAACAATGAATTTGAATTTAATAGACAATTATACAAACAAATTATAGTGGTACATTTTCTCCGACATGCACAGATGGTGTCTTCAACATGGACGTCAAGTTGGTTACTTATTCCTTTTTCGTTACTTATTCCCTATTCGTTACCTATTCCTTACTCATTCCCTATTCCCTATTCGTTACCTATTCGTTACTTATTCCCTATTCCCTATCCGTTACCTATTCGTTACGTATTCCCTATTCCCTGTTCGTTACTTTTTCGTTATTACCTATTCGTTACGAATTCCCTATTACCTGTTCGTTACTTTTTCGTTATTACCTATTCGTTGCCTATTCGTTACTTATTACTTATTCCTTATTCGTTACTTATTCGATTTTTGATATCCTTCCCCCTTTTTAATTGTGTACATTCTTATCTCTGGTTATAGTTCTAAATTTGTTGAGGTAAAATTACCTTTTAATGACCTCTTTATATGTGTTTGTGCTCAACCGATCCTGTTGCTTTATGTTCGATACTTATTTGTTTCTTATATTGTTTTTATACGCTCTACCTTTTAAATGTTTTATATTCGTATGTTTGAAGATCTGGTTCTCGGTTCCAAGAGGTAAAATCACCTTTTACCGCTTGTATAAAAATGAAGATGTGGTATGATCGACAATGAGAAAACTCCCCCACAACAGACCAAAATGACACAGAAATTAACAACCATAGGTCAGGATACGGTCTTCAACAATAAGCAAAGCCCATACCGCATGATCAGCCATAAAACATGTTAGCGGGGTGTACATGCACATCGTGTCGGAGCTTGACTAATACCTTGTTTATAACACGCGTATTATACGTTGCACCTTTTAGAAAATGATTTTCAATTGTGTTCTTGTCTCTGGCGGTAACTATGTGTTCTGAGAGATAGCATAACCCTATTACCGCGTATGTACCCGTTCCAGCGCTCGGTTAATAACCTGTTACTTATTCGTTCCTTATTCGCTTTTAATACGCGGGGTATATGTTGCACCTTGAAATAAATCGATTTTGAATTAGGTGCATGTCTCTGGTGGTAACTATGTGTTCTGAGAGGTGAAATAACCCGATTAGCGCGTATGTACCCGTTCCAGCGCTCGGTTAATGCCCTGTTACTTATTCGTTGGGAGACTTTTGAAAAGGGACCCATGCTTTAATAGTATAAGCAAATATTCCAGAAACACTGTTTTTTATTATTTTAATTATAGGCAACAAACTTTCATATAAATGCAATTTAAATAAAACGGTGTAAAGTCTTGAGATTAATTACGTATGTTGGTCGAACGAACCGCACTTCATTACAATTGTGATATACAAACTAGTTTAAGAACGCAGTTTTCATTGGTTAAAACAAAAAGACAAACGAATGTTTATTTACGCGTATAATTTTTATAATGATTTCATACGCGTATAGTAACGCGTATATTTATGCAATTAACGCGTATATAAACGCGTATATAATGATTGCATACGCGTATATTAACTCGTATATGATAAATAAATTGGATTTAAGTATAAACGTGTTTATTTTAACAATATACGCGTATAAAACTACAATATACGCGTTGAAAACCACAATATACGCGTTGAAACCCACAATATACGCGTATATTTACGCGTATAAAATCATATACGCGTATATAATCACGCAAATGACATGAACGGCCACTCATACATAGAAACCACGATAAGAACTGCAATATATAAAATTAGTTATAATCAAATAGAAAATGAATAATTATCTAAAATGAAATAAAAAACATATATGGTAATTTGTCAATAAATAGGTAAAATATTAATTACAGAACAAAAGAATTTCATATCCGAGACAGAGGGAATTAAATATTGTCAAGAGATAAAGAAACTAAAAAGAAAAGAGCAAAAAAATAAAAGTTACAATAAATATAAAGAAAAATACAACACAAGCCAAATCAGAAGTCCGAAAAGTTCATTTGCTTGCGTATCTACCAGTAGCAAATATTTCATACATATTCAAGACTTTGAAGTATCCATATCGATCAAAAATGATTACAATCAAAACGAACAAAGTATACTCGATTACCGACGTAAAACGTCAAATTTTGACGTTACCAATTGGGACACAATATCGTGCGTAACGTCAGTGTACAAAGAAAAGGACAGAAACAAATACAGCAACATACGACAACCATATAGTTATAGGCTCCTGACTAGAGTTTTTTTACTCCAAAAACTGAATCTGAAATTGAACCAAAAATGTTCGTTGTTGTATTGGCGTAGCTATGATGATTCTGCTATTTATAGTAATTGGATAATGAAATGTTAAAAAGATTCGGGAACTTTTACCCTGAGCGATAGCGAAGGTTAAAATATCGGCATAAAGGGACAACCCGTGGTAAAATCTAGATATATTCAAGCCCCCATGAATTATTTCGATTCTAATAGGACAATTATGGCATTTGTTTTTGGATCAAAGCGCTCTAGGTAGATGCCATTATTTGCCGTTCCCATAAATTAACGCACTTTTAGATTGGCGTAAAAGAACAGAGCAAACAGGATATGTGACATGCTCAAACTATTCACAGAACTTATTTAGATAGATTTGGATGAATTTTAATGATAACTTACTTATATGTCTTCTATGTATATAAAAAAATGGGCTTATACCACATTTTAGCATCGTTTGTTTACGTTTCCTTCTTGTGATGATTTTCGGTATTAAAAGCGTGTATTTTTCCGTAAAATGCTAAAATTATAACGTCACCATTCTATGACGTCGGGTACTTCATTCATAAAAAAAACATATGACGTGGGAGTACGATCGGAACAGCCAATGCAATATATTCATATTTTACCACGGGTGTGTACTGAAAGCGTTTGAAGGACGTCATGTTAGAATGAAATGTTAAAAAGATTCGGGAACTTAAAAATAGCTTTAAAGGTTTCAATTTGTTTGGCACAAGATGCACATTTCCAACTGATGATCTGAACCAAAATATTGAAAATACAAAGCTTTAAAAAAAAATTGAAGAGCTTGTAAAGGACAACAAGTATAGCCAATGTCGGACAAGGAATCAAACTTTTGCATGAGGGAGATATATTTCTTAATAAAAAATAATTTCTAATTGCAAAATAAAAAACATTACAAATTCCACCACACTCTTGCGTTCTCGTTGGCAGTTTTATTTCATTGTTTCATTTGCCTTTTCAAAATATAAAGAACATTGTTCGTAAACCAAAATAATAAAAAAACAAGTAACTTCATTGCTGGATTTCAACTGTATAGAACGTTTTTAACCAATCAACATGTTTGGATTAACTCTTTTGAAAATATTACCCAGAATGCATTAAATTTTGAAACGGTGAATTATGGTCTATTCCTGACATTACATCATATACTACCACTTGAACGACTACACATTGAAAGCAAGCAGATGTATCGTGTAAATCCTTCTTGACCTTCATCTACAGGAAGCTTGTAAAGTGCTAATGACGTTTCTATGTAGTTATGTCTTACTGGAATCTCAATGCAGTTTATTACATACTTGTAATCAAATTGTGCAACAACGGTAGTGTTCTGGAATGTGTATTGGAATGATTTATATTTCTGCCACTTAAAACATCTTGTCATAAATTTCCTGACAGAAACCAGCATTATTTGATAATCTCACTTAGTTAATTTCGCGAGAGAAAATGGAAAACTTTGATTAGGAATATTAACGCTAGAACTAATACTTTAAATACCAATGTTAAATCAGCACCGTGGGTTTGTTGTTAGAAACTTGTAACAATTGCTGTGACTCTGTGGTATATTCGCTTAATCATTCCTATATGTTGATTTAAGATAACTAAATAATGTGTTGAAGAAGTGTTTCATTTAATCCAAATTTACGCTTATTACTTCATAAATGAACGACCTTTGATTACCGTTCGTTTTAATCTAAACATACATATGCTGCATGGAATTTTCTCATTGTTGGAGACTGAACTATTAACCTCGGACTATTTGCAAACGTAACTGCAAAACACGCCATCTTAAGTAAATACGGCAAATTAAAAAAAAAGAAATAAATAAAAAAACTCCAGACATTATATTTGCCAAAAAATAGCTTTCTTAATATTTTTTTATCTTTAAAACATTCGTGGACTTTACGGAAAATTGGACGAAAGCTCCTTCTGTCTAATTTTCCTAAAATACTATAATCGAACTTATTGATGTGTACACAATTTGAACACTCTAGACTGTAAATTTTAACTGCAATATTCTAATACGCTAGACATTTTGCTCTTGCTTTCTTTCTGTCTAATTTTCGTAAAAGTTTGACAAATAAGTTAATAATGTCTAAACAAAAACAACTATATTCATATAGGTTGAGCCTAAATTAAGGCGAAACAGAAGACGCCGATGACGGAATATAGGACCGTTATCATGGTTATGTCACAAATTCTCGACTTTCGTTTCAGGTGCGACAAAAAACCTTACTACTCAAATAAATGTAAGAAAATACGTCATTTAGTCAACACATAGCAAGTCAGAGAACAAATGGTCCAATGAAAAGAAGTTTTAGCTTGTAACACACACAAAAACACAAAAACAAGGAAGTGTGATAACAATTTGTTTACGATATGTCACATGAAAAAGAACAATGTATTATAGTTTTATTTTTCACTTTCATCAGCATTTCCTTCTTGTTAGAAAAATAAGTCGGTCATGCAGCGAACAATTTTAAAGCTTTCAACTCTGACATTCTGTTAGTATACAACACAGTAATATACTAGAGGTCGGTAATTTTCTCTTTATATGTTATGGAATAAAATAAATTCTCTATTTCCAATAGCTGTCATTTTTAACGCGTTTTCAACGGTAGTTTGATTTGTTGTTATGTAAAAATCAATTTATCTAAATTGAGATCAAAACTCTGCCATATACCGTTATAATATGATTCTGTATACAATACTATAAAATATAACAGCACTGTCATAAAATAGAGCATCAATGTCAGTCTTTGATTTAAGAAATGATAACTTCGAAATTTATAACTGGGAAAATATGAGATACCAAAACCACAACCAACGCCTTGCGCATATTTTGTTCAGTTTCACTTACAGCAGACACATTATGTGGTAAATTGAACCGTCTAAAGAATGCGTCGTATATTTAAGTAAAACACACACAAAATACTCTACACAATTCAGCTTCAAATGTGATGAAATTTTACTTAAAAAAGAAGAAAAGCACACACAAGAAGTATTATAGATTAAGAAAAACACTATTAAATTGTCCAACTTCAGGGGCATCGTCGTAAATATTCGAAAATCACCACTTATCATTACGTTGATTTGAAATACGGCCGTAGGTACTGGCAAAAAAGGGACAACCATCTGTAATAAGTTCTCTGGAAGGGTTTAAAGATCCTATTTCACATGTGGCACTTGTAAATTCAATGCATATACATTTTCAACTTGTTAAAATCAACTGTGCTATACTTAAGATACATATCTCTGTTCAGTTATGATTTTGTTGAGGGTCTATCGCATTGATGTAAATCTAAAATTGATTTTTTTAAATTCATACAGAATTGTTTTGATTTATGATAGCAAATGCCTATTGTAATAGATTATACTAAAGGTAAATAAACCCCAACATGAAGGTTTAAGTCAGGTCATACAACTATTGTGGTATATTTGTAATTTGTTGTGATTGGAAAATAAAAGCGTTCATGCAAACATCACAATCTTTTTATTCTTTCAATTTTATATAACAAATGCCATTAAAATTAAGAACAGAAAGTTCGTGCATATAAGTGCAAAAGATTGCACCATCTTCATGTTAAAGAATGGCATGTCCTTGTATATAATTCTTTCCTTATTAACTAATGCTTAATTTAATTTCCTTGCTTATGCGCTTTGAGCACGATTGCTTTTAACACGATATATATGAATTGATTAAGTTTTTATTCTGTTAAGATGAAAGAAATGTTTTTGATGTGAAGTAACCGGAAGAAGTCGCGTTACTTCATTGTTTTTGCAGTACGACCGCATGACAAAACGATAGATGTCATATTTGAGTTACAGTCATCAAAGCTGTGAATTTACGATAAAAATATGTAAAATATTATACTCAAGGACAAACCCTCAAGGTCATACTACTTTTTTCATAAATGTTTTACTTGTAGTGTGTTTGTTCCTGTTTCAAGACCATTCAATCATTGATACCAACATTATAATAGTTTTTATATTTTCAATTTAATATTAAAGATGGCCACTAGAATTCAGTAAAAAATTTCACTGCTATGCAGATGACACACAGGTCTACATGACAATCAAACCGCTCGATGACTGGAACAACTACGTTAAAAGACTTGAATTGTGTTTGGAAGAAATTGGCATTTGGATGTCAAACAATCTGTTGAAACTAAACCAGGATAAAACGGAACTGATCGTCTTTTCATCGAAACATCAGTCGAAGAACATGCCTGTTTTCCAACTTAAAGTAGGTGAAAATGTCATCAATAGTGTCACATCGGTACGTAATCTTGGTGTTTATTTTGACAGCCGTCTTACCATGGAAAAACAAGTTGCGTCTATCGTAAAATCGTGTAATTACCATCTGTGCAACATTGGACGAATCCGACATTTCATCTCTACGGATGCTTGTAAAACTCTGGTTAATTCCCTTGTAACTTCCAAACTTGACTACGCAAATAGTCTACTCTTCGGCGTTAACAAGTGTCAAATTGAAAGGTTACAGAGAGTTCAGAACACTGGAGCCCGTCTTGTTACGAAAACTAGGAAAAGAGAACACATTACACCTATTCTCGCTGGACTGCTCTGGCTCCCTGTTGAATTCCGGCCAAAGTTCAAAATCCTTGTCTATACGTACACGGCACTGCAAGGAACTGCACCGGACTATATACAGGAACTATTACATCTCCAAACAACAACTAGGGCACTACGATCAGAGGGCAGCCTTAGACTCGAACTGCCACATGTCACCGAACAAAAACATACGGTGAAAGACAATTTAATCATGCTGCCGTTACCCTATGGAACAATCTACCTGTACAAATTCGTCACTCTAAATCTGTTCAGTGTTTTAAAAAACAATTGAAGACATATTTGTACAGACTTGCGTTTAATAAGCTGTTATCTTAATTCTTATTCTTTTTATTTGAAAATGTGCTGTGATTTTTGCTTTTTGTTTTCTTCGTACAATTTTTATTCTAGCAAAAGTTTTCATGACCATTTCAATTATTTATTATAATCTTTCTGCTAAATTTTTAATATATTTTCGCTTTCTATGTTTTAATTTTAATTTTTTTTTTTTGTACTTATTATTGATTTTAATTCTATAATTTTTCTATCAATATAATTATTTATGTTCATATATCTTTCATATATACGTTTTAAGTTCTTTTAAACATAACATTTTTTATTCCATTTTGTTTTGTGATTAACTTATTATATTTATTTATTTTATCATGTATATATATATGTAAAGCGCCTTAGAGTGATTTTATTGTTATATAGGGCGCTATAGAAATTTTTACTATTATTATTATTATTAAAAGGTTCGTATTATTTTCTTATATTTTCATTCTATCAAGCTTGTTCAATTTGATGTATTTGTGTATGCGTTTTTAGCACAACTCTTTCTAACAAGATATATTGAATATGAGTGAACGGCAAAGCTAAGACTATATTTGCCATCTTTGATTATCAGTTACCACAGCCAAATAAAGCAAGCCATATCTCATTATAAAGGATAAACGGGCATTAAAGATTCAACTAATATGTAGAAACCATCCAATGTAATTGTAATCTTCTAAACACATACATACGTACGTGTTTCTTTGAACTTTATATAAAGATATAACAAAAATACCGAACACTAATGAAAATTCAAATTTGGAAGTCCGTTAAATCTGACAAAATCAAACGTAATCAAATAACGAGACATGTGATTTACAACTCATGACAATGATCAGGCATTTTCTAAAGAAAATATGGGTTTAAAAAAAAAATTATTCTTGTAGCTAGATGAACCACCCGCTTGTTTTAAAGTTGTTTATAGTTCCATTAAGTTCACAAAATTGAGCGAGCAAAGTTAAACAGACAGACTTGGCTGATATTACAAAAATTGGGATTCAATAGTTAAAACTGTGTAAACATGCATCATGGACAAACAACACAACTGGCTAAAAATTTCAAACAAGCATACAAATAAATTCCACAAAGAAGCCAATAAAGTACAAGTGTAATTGACAGTAAATTTGACACCAACAAAAAAATGCATACAGTTGATAGTAAATTGACAAAGACGCTAATAAAAACGTTTTTGAAGTTGATAGTACATTTTACATGCCGTAAATAGTATTTAATTTCTCGATAAAGTACAAATTAAGTAAAATATTTGCATTTCAATCAAAAGAAAGAACATAGAGGAAAAGTAAAGAGAATTAATGACAATTTTAAGTTTTAAGTTTTAAATTACAACAAATAAACTTACCTTTCACTTAAAATTTGAAGCGACGTTAATAGTTTCACTGTTTACTGCTAATTTATCCTGATCGTTGAGTAGCGATATCATCGGAGTATTGTGATGATTTGATCGAGATCAATAGCATGGATCAGATATATTTATACCGTGTTGATAACAATATTTTACTCATTAAAGTTAATTTGAACTATATGTTTAACAGATGATCTGGTATAGTATATCAATAGATTCCATCAATACAATTTACTAGTATTCTTCTTTTACGTTTGAGAAAAATGAATTTTGTTTGAAAAAAGCATCTCAACTCGCCACTTGGGACTGCGAACAACACATACGATAATTACGATACGATTCTTTTAATTCTTTTTATTTTTAATATTTTGAAAAGAGGCTTATTTCTTATTTCTAATTATCAATATTGTCTATAAAAACTTAGTGCGGAAAGAGTTTTCAACCACCGAACACATCATTGAACTTGACAGATACAATTTACATGGCCTTCAGTAGTTATTGGAATTAAATAAACAATTGGTTCTGTTGAAATAACAGAGGTATTTTACTTTACTGTATCATTATATATTATAGCTTTAAGATATTGTTTTCGGATTGTAAAGAAATTTTAAAACTATGATTACATGTAAATCATATTCAATAGAACTATAAAGGTCGGTTATGGTTCTAAAATATTAACCGTTATTGCCGCTAAACGGTCATAACAACTCCGAGGCTGTAAGATATAATGCATATCATTGTCACTCTTTAACTTTGTTGAATATTATTAACTTATATTAATAAAATTGAGAATGGAAATGGGGAATGTGTCAAAGTGACAACAACCCGACCATAGAAAAAAACATCAGAAGGTCATCAACAGGTCTTCAATATAGCGAGAAATTCCCGCACCCGGGGACGTCCTTCAGCTGGCCCCTAAACAAATATATACTAGTTCAGTGACAATGAACGCCATTCTAATTTCCAAATTGTACACAAGAAACTGAAATTAAAATAATACAAGACTAACAAAGGCCAGAGGCTCCTGACTTGGGACAGGCGCAAAAATGGGGCGGAGTTAAACTTGTTTGTGAGATCTCAACCCTCCCTAAGACCGGATTCAATTTCGTTAATAGTAAATCTGGCTTGTTTGTACAGTGTCTCATCCTGTCTTTCAAATTTCATCACCCCTCCCATAGAAATCCAATGGTAGTTCCCTAAATCCGAATTTTTAAGGTTAGTAACTTCTTAAAGTTTCAGTTTGTCATACCATTTGAATGAACTACACTTACGTATAGTGTAAGAGGCGAAATGATGACATTTCTTATTTGCTATTGATGTTCCAAGGAATAAGTCATTCGTTTTCTGAGAAAGAAAGAAGAAAGAAAGAATAAGAAGACTAAGAAAAATAGCTACACCAACAAAAAAAACCAAAGCATACAACAAAGAAAAATTAAGAACATTGAACGAAGATAGGAGTTGTGGAATGAACATAGTTTTTTTCGTGTTTCAATTTGCTAATACCAAAGAATTATGGAATGACATTTATCCTAAAACATTTAATTCTTCCTAAAAGCCCATGCAATTTACCCTTTCCTGAAAACTATCTATACTTGAATTGACACGTACTGTTGGGTTATTTTTCTCTTTTAAAAGATGCCATTATTTTGTATTTCCATAAAATTTAGTTCATTTGTACTCCCGTTGACGTTGAATTTTTCATGTTTCTATATTTTCTTGAAATAAGATTTTTTCTACGATAAGTCTAAATAAAATTCTGTCAAAAACAGAAAACGAAGTCTTCTGTATCTTATAAGTTAGTTATGTTTCTAGAAATATAAGTAATGACTTTTCATTTGACGATAAACTTGCAATGTCATAAATGACTGGTGAAAAATATTTGTTTGTTCTTATGATTGCATTTTATTTTTCTTGTCAGATATATAGATTTCCTGTTTTTCGT
This sequence comes from Mytilus trossulus, assembly GCF_036588685.1. Lineage (NCBI taxonomy): Eukaryota > Metazoa > Mollusca > Bivalvia > Mytilida > Mytilidae > Mytilus > Mytilus trossulus. The sequence continues at coordinate 13,414,844 of NC_086380.1, forward strand.
ATTCCATTCAATATTCCTATTCATGTACAATGAATCAAAACTTTGAAGACATGTTCAGTGACTATAAAAGAACAACGGTTTCATACTTTTACAGTAATAGTTTTTATTTTATTTCAAAGTTAGTAGTGGTATGATTGCCAATGACACAACTATTCAAGGGAATCTAAAAAAATTGACGAGGGCCGGTTTTCGGCAATTATAGAATACTATTAGGCCTTCAACAATGAGCAACACCCATACTATTTAAGTCAGCTATAAAAGGATCCGACATGATAAAATATAAAACAATTATAATGAAAAAGTATAACGGTCTTTATATTGATGACAAAACATTGATAACAAACAGCATCAAACAACAAACACTGAATTTAAAACTCTCAAATTGTTATAAACGCAATTTTATGAAACATTATTTTAGTTAAAAATTATTGAGTCAAAACAGCAGGAATAATTTTCATCATAGATCATCTTACATACGTTTCCAATTTCCATCGTATATAATACGGAATTGAGAATAAGATTGATTGATTGTTGGTTGCTTAACGTCCAGTGGCAAATATTTCATGCATATTCAGGACGATTGAGAATAAGACAACTAACCACTGATACCAAAGGAGACTGAATATTTCAAGTTCAACTGCCCAGAGTAGCAGTAACTATATAAGCCCGTTGGTTTTCGCGTTTGAATGGTTTAACACTAGTAATTTTGGAGTCATTTATAGCTTATTGTTCGGTGTGAGCCAAGGCTCCGTGTTGAAGGCCGTACATTGACCTATAGTATAATACTTTTATAAATTGTTATTTGGATGGAGAGTTGTCTCATTGACACTCACACCACATCTTCCTATATCTATGGATGGAAAAATATATGTACAACTATTTCTATGAAAAAATTGTAGTATTCTGGCTAGAGCAAAAGAAATAAATTGTGTCACTTCAAACTTTTCGTTAACTTCATTCTTTATACCACAGATCTCTCTTAACAATCTGATAATCGATTTAAAATCGCTGATAATTCACTTTTTATGAACAAAACCTTTCTTTAGTTGACAGCCAGGGTTATTGACCTCGGTTGAAAGTGGCCATCACTTAGTATATTAGTAATACCATTATATTAGTTATACTCCCATTGACGGTTGTAATTTTCGTGTTTTCTGTATTCTTCCCCAAAATAAGATTTTTGCTATGATAAATCTATATTAAAGCTGTCATATACAGAAAATAAAACCTTCTGTGTTTTATAAGTTAGTTAAGTTGCGGGAATTATTTCTAATAACTTTACAATTTGACGATAAACTTCCAATGTCAAAAATGACTGGTGAAAAATATTTGTTTGTTCTTATGATTACATTGGATGTCCTTGTCAGATACTATGGATTTCCACTGGAATTTAATTCAAAATTCTTCTCTTTGTATAATGTATTTAAACTTTAGATAAATTGCTTGGGGACCCTACAACGTCACAGGTTTCATAAAGTTATAGTCATTAGAATTTTCTTTTCTATAAATGTATTTTGATAGTCATTTAGCAAAGCAAGCTATTACCGATATAACATTTGAAACAATTTAAAGGAAAACAAAGCAACCCGACTTTTGACATTAACACGATAACCGATAACTGATATAACAAAAAGCTACCAACATCAATCACCGAATGACAGTATTAAGATTGTTGCGACTACCTTTTTAAGAAACTTCGTTTAAAATTAATGAAGTGAAACAGCATGAATAATTCTTTTTTTATTTCCACAAAACTGTTTGAACTGTACAAAAACTAGAAATTGCAAAAATCCAATAACCTTGATGACAAAAGGACAAAGATATAATTTAGTTCATTTGAACCAATTTCAAATTCAACTGCTAGTAGTAGGTAGTTTTTAGTACTATACTTTACAATATGATTATACCACATATGCAAAGCTTTGGTAAAAGATAAATGGTTTTTACAGCAACAAGCAATAATCTGCAGAAAGACTATAAATCACGTGTTAAATTAGAAGGCACGAGCTTATAATTAAGCCGCAAAGATGAAAGTTATTAATTGATCGCCCTTTATCTTATCGGAATGGAATGAGGGTTGGTTGTCCAATAAAACTGCTTTGGTGATTTATAAACGAATTAAGGAGTAAATTAATATCATTATTTGAAAGTTGTAATAGAGGTTATAAATAATAAGCATATACAAAACACTTTAACAGTGTTTTCCTTCAATAAAAGGCTCTTCATCATAATCATTATAATGGTTTGAAAAATGAAGAAAAATAGATAAATAATTACAAAAATAATTAAAAACGATAAATTGATTCTTTTTTGTCATATGTTTATTTTCAGTACTCAGTGTAAAAACATATTCAATATGTTTTATTGCTTTTATTCTCATCTGTTCTTAATTAAAAGTATACAATTGTTGTTGTCCTATGTCGATAACTGAAAATCATTTAATAAAAAGAAGACAAATTATGTAAAAGAGGAGCAAAAGATACCAGATGGGACAGTCAAACTCATAGATCGAAAATAAACCTACAACGCCTTGCCTTGAAAATAAATAAACAAATACTAGTCCACAAGACATAACATACCACCAACAACTTGGGGTGATCTCATGTGCTCCGGAAGGGTGAGCAGATCCTGCTCCACATGTGACACCCGTCGTGTTGATCATGTTATTTCAAACCCAGGAAATAGTCTAATTCGGTAGGTCACATTCGTTGTGAAACGGGAAGTGGATTGTAGTTACGACATAAGGAACATATCCGATATCATCTGTGAAACGGTTATTTTATAACGGTCAACCTAACTATACGGATGAGGATGAATAGTTTTAATCAGAATCAAATAATAAGAAAACTCTCTCTCTCTCTCTCTCTCTCTCTCTCTCTCTCTCTCTCTCTCTCTCTCTCTCTCTCTCTCTCTCTCTCTCTCTCTCTCTCTTTGTAAAGTATCTGGAAATAATTATTAACATCTAGAATTGTTTTCCTTTCTTTTCAAATCACTTATGTTGAAATATACCTGACATTTCTATAAATATCCAGTTTGAGTTAAGGATTAGATTATCTTTCTATTTTAAACAATTAAAACGAATATATGATATGATATAGTTAATTAAATATGACAGAGAATGTTATTATCTTATCCAGTTAACTTATATTGTTTATTATGATGAAGCCGCGAACATCTGTTTCTCGGGCTAAAATAGACGATGTATTATTGGAGGTCTGCGTATATAATTCATAAAGCGAAAAAGAAAATAATAAGAAAAATATGGAATAGCAAAGGAAACCTTTATCGTTTGTCTGACGTTAACAGGCAAGAGATAGTTTACTGTATATTACATATGTTTATCATCCAAATATTTTATATGAATTTAAATTTTCCGCAATGCATTTCTATAAACCGGTAGTTTATTTACACAAATGTGTCATTAAATGAATTAGGGTAATAGTACCATGCATGCACCAGAATCTAGTAAAACCAAACATTTAGATACAATTGCATATTTAGGATTCCACGCCTGAATTTTTAAAACCATCGTTTTGCTTTACTCGTACTATCTTGGTGTGAATTAGACATACCCAAAATTGCTAACACTCTCATGGACGTATCAGTACAAACAAATCGTTGATTTAGAACGAATATACATGTAGTTTTATATCAAAGATTTGTTGTCAATTTGGGAATTGATAGATTGCTATTCCCTTTTCAGGATTGACCTTCAATAGAATCGTTCGATCCTAACTCGAAACTGAAGGATGTGTAAGTAAGTTGAAACCTTTAGTGCTATATGATCTACAGTGACCTATAGAACAACGAATAGTCAATTTTATTAAAGTTTAACTTTGCTTGAAATAATGAGTTGGAACCTAAGTTTCTTAAATTATCAATTTCATAGTAAGAAGTCGTGTCAAGTCACAGGACTGGCTGCTAATTATATAAGATGATGACACTTTCGTTGACTAACAGTACACCAGCATTTATATCAACCCAATGCTAGTAACTGCAAATATACTCTTAATATATTTTCCGCTAAAACAAACATTTTCAAGTATTAGTATATGCATCGTGATATGTATACACTAATAACTGACAAGTTGCATGGACATTACTTTTTTATTATTTAAAAGACCTTTCGTTAACCTGTAGATGTCGTTTGGTGTTTTCGTCGCGGGGTTTCTGTCGTATTGATGTATATCCCATAATTTCTTTTTATTCATTTCTAACTATTGATCTGATCTGGAAACAGGAAAAAGGAAAACAAAGCTTCAGCAAAAGTATACATGTTAATGACATTCTAATTCCTGCAAGAGATGGAGCATTTCAAATAATGGTATAACACTAATTCCTGTCTACGGATGTTAGTCTGTCAGTTCGGTACAAAGCCATGCATAAGTTGACATCACTGAACCAGCTATTCCGCATTGTAGATTACAATCAGAAGAATAAAGTCTTTATCTATACTAGCAGAATTACAATGTATATCTTCTAATAGACAATGAATGTACGGGTTAACCACTTAACTATGCATTATTTTTTTGTATATACATTATGATTGAAAGGTCACCGTGGTAGATATCCTTTAATTTTTATAGGACACTAAATTGAATATATTAGACTTAGATTGTTTTATTACTTTACATATTGTTTTCCTATACAATATATTCTTTGTATACAGACTCTCAGGATTGTTTACATTAAAGTTTAAGTTTTGGTGCTGATAGTTCAGAAGTCTGTTTAAATTTCTCTACACAAGCAATGACAGATTTTACTTTGAGGTGATTGTCTGCAAGAATCTTGTATATATTTCACTTTAAATTTGCTGTAGTTCACTAAACTATGTCTATTTCTTCATAGGAGGTAACTAATTTAAAAGAGGTTTACAAGAAAACAAATCATTCTTGACTCTTACCAGGACTGTTTAACTTTTATTTTTAATTTTTTCACCCGGAAATTAAAACTACTTTCGTTTCTTTCTTCAATAAGATATAAGTGTAACTTGTCTTTGTCTCTTAATAAATGTGTAATTGCTAAAAAATATTAAAAAATCATCATTCTCAAGAATAATGAAATACTCGCCTTTGGACATAACGCAAGCAATAATCAAACAACACTGTATATATTTTTTAATCTCTTTTAATATATTTATTTCAATAGCATAAATAACATTTTTTCAAACGCATAAATGTATAACTAAATTTCAGTAGTATCGATAATACCTTAATTTCTGTAGCATCGATAATACCTTCATTTCAGAATCATCGATAATACCTTAATTTCAGTAGCATCGATAATACCTTAATTTCAGTAGCATTGATAATATCTTAATTTCAGAAGCATCGATAATACCTTAATTTCAGTAGCATCGATAATACCTTAATTTCAGAAGCATCGATAATACCATAATTTCAGAAGCATCGATAATACCTTAATTTCAGTAACATCGATAATACCTTAATTTCAGAATCATCGAAATACCTTTAGTTCAAGCATCGATAATACCTTAATTTCAGAAGCATCGATAATAACTTAATTTCAGTAGCATCGATAATAACTTAATTTCAGTAGCATCGATAATACCTTAATTTCAGTAACATCGATAATACCTTAATTTCAGTAGCATCGATAATACCTTAATTTCAGTAACATCGATAATACCTTAATTTCAGTAACAGCAATAATACCTTAATGTCAGTAACATCGATAATACCATAATTTCAGAAGCATCGATAATACCTTAATTTCAGTAACATCGATAATACCTTAATGTCAGAATCATCGAAATACCTTTAGTTCAAGCATCGATAATACCTTAATTTCAGAAGCATCGATAATAACTTAATTTCAGTAGCATCGATAATAACTTAATTTCAGTAGCATCGATAATACCTTAATTCAGTAACATCGATAATACCTTAATTTCAGTAGCATCGATAATACCTTAATTTCAGTAACATCGATAATACCTTAATTTCAGTAACATCAATAATACCTTAATGTCACCTTTATTTCAGAATCATCGATAATACCTTAATTTTAGTAACATCGACAATACCTTCATTTCAGGATCATCGATATTATCTTAATTTCAGAAGCATCGATAATACCTTAATTTCTGAAGCATCAATAATACCTTAATTTCAGAAGCATCGATAATATCTTAATTTCAGTAGCATCGATAATACCTGAATTTCAGTAGCATCGATAATACCTGAATTTCAATAGCATCGATAATACCTTAATTTCAGAATCATCGATAATACCTTAATTTCAGAAGCATCGATAATAACTTTATTTCAGTAGCATCGATAATAACTTAATTTCAGTAGCATCGATAATACCTTAATTTCAGTAACATCGATAATACCTTAATTTCAGTAGCATCGATAAGACCTTAATTTCAGTAACATCGATAATACCTTAATTTCAGTAACATCAATAATACCTTAATGTCAGTAACATCGATAATACCTTTATTTCAGAATCATCGATAATACCTTAATTTTAGTAACATCGACAATACCTTCATTTCAGGATCATCGATATTATCTTAATTTCAGAAGCATCGATAATACCTTAATTTCTGAAGCATCAATAATACCTTAATTTCAGAAGCATCGATAATATCTTAATTTCAGTAGCATCAATAATACCTGAATTTCAGTAGCATCGATAATACCTGAATTTCAGTAGCATCGATAATACCTGAATTTCAGTAGCATCGATAATACCTTAATTTCAGAATCATCGATAATACCTTAACTTCAGTAGCATCGATAATACCTTAATTTCAGTAGCATCGATAAAACCTTAATTTCAGTAGCATCGATAATACCTTAATTTCAGTAGCATTGATAATACCTTAATTTCAAAAGCATCGATAATACCTTAATTTCAATATCATCGATATACCTTTGATTCAGAAGCAACGATAATACCTTAATTTCAGCAGCATCGATAATACCTTATTTCAGAAGCATCGATAACACCTTAATTTCAGTAGCATCGATGATACCTTAATTTCAGTAGCATCGATAATACCTTAATTTCATAGCATCGAGAATCATCGATAATACCTTAATTTCAGTAGCATCGATAATACCTTCATTTCAGAATCATCGATAATACCTTAATTTCAGTAGCATCGATAATACCTGAATTTCAGTAGCATTGATAATACCTTAATTTCAGAAGCATCGATAATACCTTAATTTCAGTAGCATCGATAATACCTTAATTTCAGAAGCATCGATAATACCTTAATTTCAGAAGCATCGATAATACCTTAATTTCAGTAACATCGATAATACCTTAATTTCAGAAGCATCGATAATATCTTAATTTCAGTAGCATCGATAATACCTTAATTTCAGTAAAATCGATAATCATACTTTAATTTCAGAAGCATCGATAATACCTTTATTTCAGTAACATCGATAAATGATATCTAGATTTCAGTAAAATTGATAAATGTCTAAATTTCAGTAGCATCGATAAGATGTTGATATTGAGTAAAAGACAAATGTAAAGGGTAGTATCATTTTTAATTCTGCTAATGGAAATAAGGATTATAGTTATAATGGGACAATCATAACTGGAAAAAAAGAGATTCGATGACAGGACCTAAAACGATTTACCAAAAATAAATCTGAGCAACACGAATCCCAAAAACGTTTTCAAAAGTCTAATTTGTAACATTTAAATTTTATTTCTGTACTTGTGTACACTATAGGACTACCTATGTGAACTAGTCAATAAAGGTACATTTTTATAGACTTTCTTACATTAAAGTGTATATTTTTGGATTAACTGATTGATTTTCTATAATGATATTCATGCAGCACCAAATTAGAAAAGTTCGTCCTCAATGTAGTCAAATTTATAAATTGATCTTTCTTATATTGCAGAAACGGATCATTATGCATGATCTTAATTATATAATAATAACAATAACACACTAGTGCACCATTAACCTCTGCATCCATAAATTATATAACCTGTTGTTTCATTAATGTAGTTATTCATCATATACTGTATCGAAACTCAACACTATAGTGCAAGTCCTGCTCATATATGCGCACGGAAGTGCAAGTTTAATAAACCATAAATGTTAGATATAGGTTATAAAGTTAACTATGCAAAATAAAAGCTTTCTTTTTCAAGAAAAAATAGCACATTAAATTAAGTTGGTTTAGGTACATTGTATATCTACCATTTACTGGGATACAATTAAACAGCAACAAGTTCACAACTACGACCACGTACATGTACTGAATGGTATTTTAGAATATAGAAACAAACCTCTATGCATTGCTATGTAAATTATAAAAGAATCTTAAAGCCAGACATCGGCTTACCAAGTGCATTGTTTTTGTTTTATTGTCTTTCCAAAATCTCAGTCCATTCTGAACCTGCTGTGAATAATTTCAGAAGCAGAAACGGCCACGCGCACTGAGATAAGTATCATACTTTAGGATATTTTTAGAACAATTATATCTTTTTAACGAAGCAGATTTTCAAAGCTGTCATTTTATTTATTTATTCAAAAGCAAATAATAATCAGAGGATTATTGAAACATTCAGGTTTAAATTGTAACCACCATGCTAATCTTGTGCGAATTATCCAGCTTTACATTATATAATCTTACGCCAGAAACATGCACCAAGAAAATGTTCCCTGTATTTAACTATCCTTCTCTATCTATACTCAGATCTTTGATTAATCTAATAGCTCAGGACTAATTTCATTTCATCAAAAATAGCTGTCGAGGGAATATGTTTTCCAAAATTAGTTTACTTTGAATAAATCTTCTATATAATCTGCTATCTTTTGGCCTTTTCACCTATGTCAGTTTGTCAGTAATATCAATAAGGAACTTTATAAGATTGAAAAATTCTAAATATTTTTATCCAACGTATCAAAGTGATGTAATATGATAGCTGCTTGGTCCTAGATTTTATCTCATTCTTAACCATTCTAAACAGTAAGAGTAAATTTGATTAAATTTCTCTCGTGGAGCTACCCGCCATATCCATCGAATCGACTTAGAAAAACAGACACCACTTTAAACCGTTGACTACACTGTTTATCCACTCGGTAAACCTCGTATTTAATGTTAGAAAATTGAGCTCGAGTAGATATCGTACTGGGGGTTTTGGTAGAATAATTGTATATATGTCTTAAATTGAGAATGAAAATGGAAAATATGTCAAAGAGACAACAACCCGGTCAATGAGTAATTAACAGCCGAAGGTCACCAAAGGGTCTTTAACGCAGCGAGAAAATTCCGCAAACGGAGGTGGGCCTCAACTGGCTTCTAAACAAAACCGTGTAAAAGTACAGTGAAAATGGACGTTATTTCAAACTCCAAAATATACAAATAAAGAAAATGAAGAAATAAAGAGACTAAAAACAGGCGCAAAAATGCAGCGGGGATAGAACATGTTCAGACAATGCTAATATATCGGGGTCGAATGTGTTTTCGTGCTTTTTTTGTAACTTTTGAACATTTTACAATCGTTTCTTTTATTATCTTGTATTGTATTTTCGAGCAGCTAGACAATTAAATGATACTGTAAAAAATGATAATTTAAAACATCTCATTATTAATGAATACAGTATATGCTTTCCATATTAATTGATAAACAACAAATACAATACGAATGTATGTTTCACGAGATTGACATTTGCACATTCGATTCACATCAGAGATATGTTTATACATAATAAAGTTAATTATTCAATTAAAGTTTAATGACCCAGGTGCAACCTTTTGGAAAAAACAATTAAGTGATACATGACTTTTACCAGAAGATCCCTGACCTTTCTAGTTTAGGAGTAAGTTGCTTGTAAAAACAATATACACATCAGCATTGCTCAAAACCAGATGATACGTTTTAACAGTAAACACGTTTTTTTTCTTGTTCTACATTTATTTCGTTTATTGTTTTTGTTGCTTTTATTTTATTCTAATCAATGTGTTTCAAAGTAACGTTTATAAAACGAAACTCAAAATAATTAAATTACTAGAAAAAGATGGATTTTGGCAACGGCAAAAATATTAAATGACAATATATTTTTAACGACAAAACATATTATAAATTTCCTAATTTCTTTCGGAACTGTATACCCGTACACCAATGCGAAAACAGAACATATTTACCTTCAAGTTGAAGAGTTTGTTTATTAATACGCATTCGCCTGAACTATTTCTGGGGACCACGGGTCCTATTCGAGCGACAGAAACTTCCTTCTGCATACCGTACACAGGTTTTGATGAATGATTGAATTTCTATTTGCATTTGTTTTTACCTTTTATTTGTCTTCTGGTCAATGTTATTATAAAAAAGAAGATCTGGTATGATTGCCAAAGATACAACTCTCCAAAAGAGACAAAATGACACAAAAATTAACGGCTATAGTTCACCGTACGGCCTTCAACAATGAGAAAAGCCCATACTTCATAGTCAGCTATAAAAGCAACCAGAGGACAAATGTAAAACAATTCAAACTAGAAAAGTACCGGACTAATTACCAAAAAAAAAATGAACGAAAACAAACATATAACACATCAACAAATGACAAACACTGCATTATAGGCTCCTGACTTGGGACAGGCACAAACGTGCATAATGTGGCTGGGATAAACATGTTAGAGAGATCATAACTCTCCCCTAACCTGGGACAGTGGTGTAACAGTGCAACATATGAATGAACTATAAAAAAGCAGTTGAAAAAAGGTTTAACTCATCGGATGGCAACACATAGACATACTTCACAGTGTGGACGTGGTCGGGTACTTGTATATCCCAACAACAAAAAGACACTAATTACAGACCTGAGAGTACTCGTAGTTAATGACAGCACGTTCAAAGCCACTAACAGCTAATTAAAAAAATCATGCCTTTAAAACTAAATGCATTTTTCTTCAACATTTTTAAACACCGTTGGTATGTTATAATATTAGTATATGCACTCACATGCACACTTCAAGAATTTCTATGGAGAAAACCTAACCTTTAGATTTAAAAATTATAAGAATATGTATATTAATTTGTTTGAAACCCATAGTGGCTTGTCGTGAAATGCTTCTGTATACCCAGACAATTATTATGTTTATAAAGGCGCCATGCAGCAATATTATATGTCAATGAAAGATATCACTAATATTATTTGTTTTTTTTTATAATTAATCATGATAAACAAAAAGTGACATATTTTATGACCTCTAACAAAAATATAGGATTTTTGTCAAAATTACGCAATGCTTCTATGTCCGTTATAAAGAAAACATGGAGTAATGTCACGTGTTGATTGTCCTAATAAATTGATCTGACATAATTACTGGTATCCACGATATTTTAGGAGACTTGAAAATATTTGAAGCGAAATTAATCAACTAATGTCAACATATTATGTCAAAGGTTAACCTAACAGTCGGTAAGGAAAAATCACAATATCTATAAAAAAACATTACAGTTTAGAGTTCACACACTCTTTTCACGAAAGCTAACGGGAAAATGATTCAATCATTTGACAGAATAAAGCCTTAAATGGATATTGAAAAACAAAACCGTTTTGGACATACATGTTTGCAGTAATTTTTCAAGGCTAATATCTCCCTTGAGCAGCATTCATAGTTTAGACCCGATAGTATAATACAGTTTCGTGTGACATTCACAATTTAATATATAACTTCAATATTGTGTTTTGTGGTCTATCTATAATTGATCATTAATCTGTCGCGTACAAATCACTTAATTACTTAAAATAATAAAAATAAAAAACGAAATTTGATACAAAACTTGTTAAAACATGAAACTTAAAGCTTATAATAACACTTACAAAGTTAAAGCTGGAAAGTATTCCAATATCAATCTTCACAAGATCACATAATGTTATATAATCATATTTCTCAGATTTCTGATTGTTTAATTGCAGAAGGAAATGCACAACGATGCGATGAATTTATTACAATAATTAACAGAAATATTGGCTTATGATGATCATTTGTGATAATAAACAAACATAATATACATGTAATTAAGTGTAGAATTCAGAATCTGTAATGAACTATGTAAACATTTACAGAAATAGAAAATCAAAAGGGAAGTTAAGTATTTGAAAGAGCTTTACCTTTTCGATTGAGTTTGTCAATTGATGAGTACTGATCAGAGTGATCATCTAATTTTATATAAGTTAAACTTTTTTTCTTTTATTTGCTATTATGGCATTAAACTATCTTGCATTTGTCTTCATGCTATTAGGTTTCTTTTTGTCTTTTGACGTTAGAGTGATTCGGTATGTATATAGTCCTATAACATATGACCTCGAGGCCATTATTTACTATTTCTATTTGCTGTTCTGATATATTTTTTTTACTTTCAATGTGCCACCGACAAAAATAAAAACAATAAAAATATCAGCATGGACATGTTAAATAGTGGTTATATAATGCGAAGGCATATATTATAGGACTAAGTATGTTTGCAACCCGCAAATGGGTTTTAACTTTTCAACTTTGAGCATTCTTTGTCCAATTCGGACACAAAGGGTTGTTTCAAAGTTGTTATATTTGTTCCTTGTAATTCATATCTACATAATTTCATTTTGGATGTAACGCGTCTTCTGATTGCCTGCCGTTATTTTGTTATGAGCCAATAGACATAATTTAGTCATGTGACCGTGACGTCATCAACGTTTTTCATGGTTTTCTACTGTTTCAAATGGGATTGAGAATTAAATTATCAGAAAAGACTGTAATATTTTTTTCGGTCTATTCAAAATAACATAAAAAATATGGTGCACTCTGTTAAATAACCCGCGTTATTCAGTGTGAACCAAATTTTATGTTATTTCTTCATAGACTGAAAAAATATTACAGTCATTTCTTAATCAATTTATTTTTTTCGAGAAAGTGTATATCATATACGAGATGAACTACCAACGACGATAGTGTCAACTTCAAATAATATCTATTACATCTTTCTTGTTGGCATCATTGATAGATTAAAAATTTGTATAAAACAATAAGAAGATGAATGTTTGTTATAAGTTCGTTGTGTTGTAGGTCTGTGTTGTTCCTTTAAACATAGTTCTGACTGCTTTGTCCCTCTTCTTGTCCGAGTACCCCATTATGTCTGTTTGGGTAAGCCCTACACGCAGTTTAGTCAATATAACAGAATTATTAACAACTGTCACGCAAGTGGAAGGTTTAGCTAGCCATAAAATTAAAACAATCCACCATTTTATACGGCTGTGCCTGTAGCTAATCAGAAATATGGAAGTTGGTTTTCACCTGTTACTTTGATTGTTAGCTTTTAATTTTCTAAGTTTTTGTAGACTTCACACATTTTGATTTGCCCTTGAGTTCGTTTTATTGTTATAATTTTTCAGAGAAGAATTCATGATCTATACATTGTTTCTTTCTGTATTGTTTTGTTTCTTTTGTCGTGCTTTGTTTCGATCTAATGAACACCTGTTCAAAAGACTGTGACTGTTATAGTTATTCTTTTTAATGTATTGGCGAAACTATTTTGCACCTAGCATACCTTTTTGTCTGTTTTGAAAAGGGGAACCCGTCCTGGTTTCCATGTCATGTTTTGTCAATTACTAGTTTTTTATGTCATTTTCAGTGCCAGTGTTCAGAGCTGATGGTATAGCTTCCATAATCTCATTTGGCATTATCAATATATTTTATAATCCTAAACAAAGAACTCATGTCGATAATAGACCAATAGACATATTATGACAGCAGACAAATCCGCTAAGAAAACTACAACACTTGAAAGCAGATGCTCGCAAACAAAAAAAGATGGTAGTCACTAAAAAAATGAAACTGAAGTCGGTTATTCCTGCTCTACCCGTATTCTATACATTCACCTGTGATTAAATTTTAGTTGTTTCTCTAGTACTATAGACATGTGTAAATAAGTGGTATTCATTTTTATGACTATGACACACATTTACGCCCGGAGTATCAGCTTTATATACATACAATAAATCTACATCGAATGCTAGTATTTTAGAAATGTCACTTATGCAAGTATTTCATCGTTCTTAATGGCACGGAAATAAACTAAGATATGTATAGTACAAATGTCACGTCAGTAACGGTAGACCACTGTTAGTTAGAATATAAGCTTTGACAAGTGTCAGTCCTGATACGAGTTCCTCTCTTCATTCCACTGCAAAATTAATATGACTATGTTTTTTTCTTTCTAGAAACAGAAAGTTTGGCAGTAAAAGCATAAACAATGGAAAATCAGACATAACAAAATAATTAAAATGAACAAAAACCAATGTACACAAAAGCAGTAGCCATAAAACCTTATTCTAATCTCTACGAGGTCGATTTCACCCACCAAAAACGGGATAGAACTCCAAAATGGTAATCAGTTTTAAAATAGTTGTATCATATTGACAATTGTGTTGATATAGAGTTATATGACAATTTAACTGACATGATACGTATTACTTCACAAGTTACTTTTTTGATGCGTTTGAAACTGAAAAAAAACCCCAAAGTATGTCTAAAACAACTACATAAATCTGAAAGGTGAAGGTATAATAATTGATTATTGCCCCTAGAAGTTAAGAATAAAAGCATCGGCTATAAATCTATCAAATAATATTCTTCGGATAATTACAAGACATTAAATTTTACAGATATAATGATCAGTCTTAGTATTTTTTTGTATTGCGGTAGATATTTGCCTCATCGCTGCCTTCTTTCATCAATTGGGAAAATCCACAGTAGCCTGAGTTTTAGATAAACTCAGCATAAATACCGGGATTACAATTTCATATTTACGCAGACGCGCGTTTCGTCTACACAAGACTCATCAGTTTAGCTCGATTCCAAAAGAGTTATAAAGGCTAAAACAAGTACGAAGTTGAAGAGCATTGAGGACCAACATTCCTGAAAGTTTTGCCAAATACAGCTAAGGTTATCTATTCCTGAGGTAGGAAATCCTTAGTTTTTTCAAAAATGCAAAGTTTCTCAACAGATAATTTATAACTATGAACATATCGATGATAACTCAAGACAACACAGAAGTTGATGACGTCATTATTCTTTAGATAATTTTCATGGAAAAGATACTAGTTTTTATCGTACCTTCTCCTTTGTCTAAATCCAATTTATGCATTCATCAAACTATGCATTTAGTACAATGTTTTTCTTCAAATTTAATTTATCAAAGTAAGAATAATATTATTAAACTATTTGATTTGAAAACCACATCTAAAGTGCAGCAAACCAACCATATTAATAGAAATAGAAACAGATATGAGAAGTGGATTATTTGCTAAAGTTAAATACATTTTCGATGGGGTGTGCCATATACGGAGAGTAAACTGCTTAGTGAACAGTAAACCGCCAAAACATTGTAAAATTGCCTGCACTGTTTGTATCAGTTGACGTTTTGAATTTTCTATTAAGCAGAAGGGTATTCCATATTAGCGGTTACGTTGTTCGAACACCTTTTTCATTCACTGTGAGTAATATTGATGCGGTATCTTCTGCAGTTATTTTCTTTGTGCTTGTGGCTTTGCTCCTTATTATACCATCATTACACAGTTGAATCTACTCTTAAATAACGTTCCGTCGTGCAAGTCTGTTGTCGTCCTGTTGTAGCTTGGAGGTGCATACTTTTTATTGTGTGTTTTATTTTATGACATATGGTATAGATAGGTCAAGAGGAGACTTTTTCGTAAGGAAAATTGATTTAAACCACCACATTATATGGAAGATCAGGTTAACTGGGACAATACCCCTAATGCGCCTTGAAATGAGGAACACAAAAGTCACGTGTAAACAAAAAATCTCTGTGTAGTGATATTTGACCCATTTCTATGATACACAAATAACTGAGCTGAACCATTAGTGTTAATTTAGAAAATAAGAGAACACAGAATAAATGTGTAAAAACCATGGAGCTATGAAATGTGTTCAAAGTATTAAAATTTCAAAGAACTTATTGTGTTAAAATTGGGATTTTTTACCATGAGGAGCGACATCGCAAAAGGATACTCGGGGTTTGCTAAATTACGGAAAAATGAATCACACTTCGTACCCCGAAAATTTAACCACATATGTAAAAATGTCTCAGCTTCGAAACAAGCCATCATACATATACAAGTTTACGATATGGGCTGAGCAACAGAAGAAAACGTTACCATTACGGCCTATGGAATAACAATTGCGCATATTGCCCCATCTTGTGAGAAAAAATCCAGAGATGTCTTAAGCTTATTTCACCTTGTACACCACAGAAAATTGTTAAAATGATGGTTAGTAGTTTTTTATTTATACCTAGTTATCATAAATGATTTCAGATAAATATTATTGATAAAGAACAGCAAAAATTCAATAAAATTTTCACTTTTAAATGCATTACTGGCACGGGGCTGAACACTTTTTTTAGGCACAGTCATAACTTTGTTTACCCCCGAGAGATCCGAAATGAATTGTTTATTCAATTGAAAAAGGCAAGAAAAAACTTACATGTAATATAAATAAATTGTAAGTAAACATGACACAATATAGTCTTTGTTATGCAATTATCACTCTGGTCTACAGGAATAGCTTATAATCAAGGGAGATAACACACTTCACACGAGTAAAGTGAGATACATCATACATGTGCTTTTATCCAATGATTTGACCCTGGTCAGTAGATATCATATGCAAATAAACAGAAAAAAAACATGTACATGTATGAAGAAAATCACGAATTACTATTGTTAATGCACATGAGCAAAACACAAGATATTGTCATTTCTCAATGAAAAAGGGGGAGGGTCAAACCTTCTTGAACACAATATTGCTATTCAACTACATGTATTAAGCTAGTTAGCTACTACTCATTGCTTCTAATATAAACAGTTTAAATGAAGGTGGCTAAGCCACAAGGGAGAAGCATTTTTCTTTCTTTGTGATAAAATTTTCAAGAATTAGATTTTTCTCTCTCAATAATACTTATGTATTTAAATTAAATGATAACACAGTTTGAGTTAATTTTTTTTGTCTTATTTCAGTTCCAGACATATCATTACTTTTAAATATGAGATGACAAACTAAAGGTTTTAAAAAGTCCTGAATAACTGGTAAGCATTTTGATTTATTAGGTAAGCTCTAAATTATTTATTTATGGTATTTGTGCAAATGAAATTACAGTCGGTATGTTAGAAATATGCTTATATGAAAACTGTTGCTATATATGGTCTTGCTATTAAATGAAAAGGCTTGGTTACTGGTCTTTTCGACTCAACATTTCGAGTTAAATCTTGCGTCAACTGATTCTCATGTAACACTGCAAACTCTATTTAGCACTATTTTGATCTGTCATTATTTAATGACGCCATAATACGTGTGATGTCATGTGGATTTCTCACTGATAAAGGGTTTTCATTGAAAAACATGTAAAAAGCCTTTTTTTCTCAAATAGAATTATGTGAATGGACAAGTTTTGAAAATTTGTACTTCATTGCACTCTAATTACATGATAAGAATTACTTTCCCAGTAGTTTTGAGGGGTTTCCACAGTATTATATACCAGATGTCCACTAGTAAGAATAGTTATTTTGCTGGTGTTTTTTTTATGAAATCTACATTTTTGCATAATTTCTCTGTCAAAATGCACTTTAAGACACAAGAAAATGTTATAGAATGCTTTAATAGGGTCTGTGTATTGTTATTTAAGGTTATCATCAGAAGTTTTGTCCTTGTTTTGACTAGTAAAGGTATACTGGAAGAAATTAATTATACATGCACGTTGTATTAAAAATAAATGAATATAGCGATAAAAGTGTCATTGCCATATAGTGCTGAAATGACTTTATTTTTTTTCAGAAATGGACAAAAATACACAGATTTATTCAGAATGTCATACCGATGAAGATCACCTAAAAATATTTGGAAAAATCAGAACTATGGATTTCAATATGGGACAATACCCCTAATGCGCCTTGAAATGAGGAACACAAAAGTCACGTGTAAACAAAAAATCTCTGTGTAGTGATATTTGACCCATTTCTATGATAAACAAATAACTGAGCTGAACCATTAGTGTTAATTTAGAAAATAAGGGAACACAGAATAAATGTGTAAAAACCATGGAGCTATGAAATGTGTTCAAAGTATTAAAATTTCAAAGAACTTATTGTGTTAAAATTGGGATTTTTTACCATGAGGAGCGACATCGCAAAAGGATACTCGGGGTTTGCTAAATTACGGAAAAATGAATCACACTTCGTACCCCGAAAATTTAACCACATATGTAAAAATGTCTCAGCTTCGAAACAAGCCATCATACATATACAAGTTTACGATATGGGCTGAGCAACAGAAGAAAACGTTACCATTACGGCCTATGGAATAACAATTGCGCATATTGCCCCAACTCTCTGAACCGTGTGAAGTTCATTGTCGTTGTTTTTTAGTTTGTCTGTTTTCGGTTGAGTCAGGTGTACATGTTGTTCGTGGGGGTTGTCGAATGTACTTTCCAATATTTTGTTAATAAGTTGTATTATTTTTTTCTCTGTATTCTTATTTTACGCAGGTTCTTTTGTGATACTTTATCGAGATCAACTTGCTGGAAACTGGTTTGCTTTACAAGATTAGTGGGCAGACGATCGCAAACCTCTGTGAAATACAGTAAGACAATAGACAAATCATTACAAAGTATAGGGAATTCGGTTATTTCTGCCTCACCTGTATTATTATATCTTCATAAGTGAACCCGATTTTTGTGACTATGACACACATTTACGCCCTGCAAATCAGCCGTATATATGTACAATAAATCTTCATCGAAAGGTAGTACTCATGGAATGTCACGTATGCAAGTATCTCATCGTTTTTTTTTATATTATTCTAAATATCATACATTCACTTAAAAAAGCTTAGATATGTGCTGACAAGTGTCAAGTATGTTAACGTATCCATGAACTGGCATTTGACTACTGCTAATAATCAATGAACTTTGACAACTGCAAGTCGGATGGAGATATGTGTTCTTTTTCGTTTTAATTTTCACAGCTAAAAGTTATCATAATTATACAAAAACTAGAAAAGATACAAGGTAGACAGTACAAACAAAGGACAATTGAGCAACAGACATTTGAATGAACAAAAGGAAGAAAGTCGAATACAAAACAGTAGACATGAACTAAACTTTGATCACCACGATTCCTCAATCCAAAAACGGGGTAGATAGTTATCAAAGGTATAAGTCTTATAATTTAATACGCCAGACGCACGTTTCGTCTTCATAAGACATATCAGTTACGCCTAGATCAAAAAAGTTATAAAGCCATCAAGTACAAAGTTGAAGGGCATTGAGGAACTATGAAATGTCAGAAAATTTTAACTAGTTTTACTATATTGACAATTGTGTTGATTATAGAGGTATATGACAATCTAACTAATTTCATACGTTTCGCCTTACTCGTTACTTTTCTTAATGTGTTTGAAACTGAAATTTACCCAAAGCGTGTATAAACAGGCTTTATAAATATATAAACGGAAGATATGTCCAGACCACTTAATGGCTCATGGAACTTAAAAAATGAAAAGCATCGATTTAAATAGCAAAATTATCTATAAAAAAACACCCTTCAGATATTTACAAAACATTTGATCCGACAGATTTTATGATCATTTTATATATCTTTTAATTAAACGTTAAACGTTTGCCTTTTAGCTTCTTTCTTCCATTGGTTGGAAAACTTCTACAGTAGCTTGATCTTTTTTTTTAGATATTTCATTAATGTTTAGATAAATTTCACTATCATTTGACTATTTACAGGTGCCACATATGAAACAGGAGCTGCTTACCCTCCCGGAGCAATTGCGATCATCTTCTAGTTTTTGGTGGGGTTTGTGTTGCTTAGTCTTTAGTTCTCTATGTTGTGTCGCGTGTAATATTATTTCTCTGTTTGTCGCATATTATATACATAATCACATTAATATTGTTAAAAAATGAACCGTATAGCTTATAGAAGCAAACATTTACAAAGTCAAAGCTGGGAAGTATTTCAATTTCAATCTTCAGACGTTCACATAATGTGATATGATAAGATTTCTCAGATTTCTGATGACTAAATGGAAGAGGAAATGCACAGTGATGCGATGAATTTATCTCAATAGTTTTAGAGTAATATTGGCTTATCATTTTGTGATAATAAACAAACATAATATATATGTAATTAAGCGTAGAATTTAAAATCCGTAATGGTCTGTGTCAGCATTTACAGAAATATAAAAGCAATTCAAATGGGAGGTTAATTATTTGCCAGAGTTTTACATTATCGGTTGGATTTATAATTTACAGAGTGTAAACTTCTAAGTGGACAGTAAACCGTCAACACATGGTGAAATTGTTTGCCAGGTCTCACGGCCACAAAACTTTCAAGCATGTTTTTTACTCAGACTCGAAAATCAACCATTCAAATTGCTCGATTTCATTTTTCGAGCATGATTTTTGTGCTCAGTGCATTGAGCAAAGTTTTATGCCTTCAAGGCCAGAACTTTGATGTTTTGACTCTTTTCTAGATCACAGCTACCAATATCAAGATTACAGGACGGTATATTTTAACATGTGTGGTTTAGTTGTTGAATTCACTTTTTATTCACTGTTTATTTTTGTTTATACGTTTTTAGTTTTTGTTTTTTATTATGTCATTATAATTAAGTTGGCTCTGCTTTCAAATATCATTTTGTCGTTCAAGACTGTAGTCATCCTATTGTAGCTTGAATGTGAATAATTTTTATTGTGTTTCATTTTTATGACATATGGCTTAAGGAGGACTTGTTCCTGACGAAAACTGTTATACCCCTTCCACATTTTATATAGATACATAGTCACACTATCGGACTCGTGTGCTGTGCATTGGTTATAGTTTCGGAAGATTCTGGTGGTTGTGGTCGAATGTACTTTCCAATACTTTGGAAGTTATAGTAATCTTTAGTTGTATCATTTTTACTTACTGATTCTAATTCTACAGGAATTCTTTTGTGTAACTTAATCGAGATTGACTTGCGGGATAATCTCTAAACTGGTTTGCACTACAAGATAAGACAGCAGTCAATCGCAAAACTCCGCAAAAGACGATAGACGATAAACGAATCATTACAAACTGAAAGTAAAATCGGTCATTCTTCCTTCAAATATATTATACATATTCACATGTGATAACCTTGTAGTTCCGCTAGTACTACATGCATTTTGAACATGTATAAAAACGTGGTACCGATGTATTGGTCTATTGTTTTTTTTTTTCACACACATTTTCGCCCTGATTACCAGCCTGATATGCATAAAACAAATCAACATCAAAGGGTAGTATTTTTGAAATTTCACTTATGCGGGTATCTTCTCGTTTATTTGACACACGCGTTCTTAATTGCAAGAAAATAAACTAAGATATGTACTGTACAAATATCAACTCAATGATATCTGTAACGTGTGAATATCAGTATACCCGGTATTATCATTGAACTAGTATATATTTGTTTCGGGGCCAGCTGAAGGACGCCTCCGGGTGCGGGAATTCTCGTTTCATTGACGACATGTTGGTGACCTTCTGCTGTTTTGTTTTCTATGGTCGGGTTATTGTCTCTTTGATACATTCCCCATTTCCATTCTCGATTTTATCACTCTTACTACGAATATACAATTTGACAACTGTGAATATAGATAGGTGTTCTCTTCGTTATTTCACAGCAAAGTTACCATTTATTTATAATTTTTGAAAAAGAAAAAGCATGAAACAATGGAGAATCAGACCAGTTGATGAACAAAAAAAACCCAATCACACAAAAACAGTAGTCATAATACCAATCACCACTAATTCACCAACCAAAAAAACGGGGTAAAATTCTGTTATGGTCAAACTATTTGAACTAGTTTAACGGTATTGACAACTGTGTTGATAATAGAGTTATATGACAATTTAAATATAAACACTAGTTACTGTTGATGTGTTTGAACTAAAAATAATCCGAAGCATGTATAAACAGACTTAATAGATCTGAAAGGTGAAGGTATAATAATGACACTTTATGGCCCCTAGAACTTACGAATAATAAGCATCGATTGTAAATCGATCAAATACTACCCTCGAATAATTAAAAAGACATTGGATTTGACAGATATCATGATCTGTGTTTGTGGTTTTTTTTTTATTTTGCTAGCTGTTTGCCTTATGACTTCTTTCTTTTATTAATTTAAAAACTTCCATAGTACCTTGTTGTTTTAGATGTTGTCATTAATCTTTAGATAAGTGTCAAGGGCTAGATATGAGTTTTTATAGTACCTTCTTATTTGGCTAATTCCAATGTATGCATTCATCAAACAATGCATTTTATAGAACAATTTATTTTTCTTCAAATTTTAATAATTAATCAAGGTAAGAATATTTTACTATACTACTAATATTGAAAACCAAATACAAAGGGCAATTCACGAACGCTACAAAGCAAAAATATAAGAAAGTGGACGAGAAAAAGTACCAGTTCATACTTTTTTTTGCTTAATAATACAGATATGGTCAGACACATGTTTTGAAATTTACTAAGGAGTCTTCCGCCTTTTATACTTCAAATAAATTGCGATACTTTGGCGACTGGACATGCTTGATGCAGAATGCATGTTACTGCAGACAGTTTTGAAATCAGAAATAGATTATGCGTGGTATTTATAGTTTCTGGTGCTTTCCATTTTGCCCTTTTTGAAAAAAGATTAAAAAAAGTAAGAGCAGTTTAGCTAACACGTAAAGTCCTCACCAGAACACTTATAGAGAAATATAAGCAAATTATATTACACGTTAATTCCTGAACAGAACGCTTATAGAGTTGATTTAATTTTCATTTTCAATAAAACGATATTTAAATGTGTTCTTATAAAAACAAATGACTAAAAGTCGTTATTTTATATATCCAAATGTAGAATAATTAGGTGACTATGTTCTGGATTATGCATGTGATCATGACGTAATAAATGTTATTTGCATATCATGTGACTAATTCCTTCATTTCTCATGTAAATTCTTCCTGACGTAATAATGTAATTTGCATATCATATGACTATTTTCTTCATTTCTCATGTAAATTCTTCCTGACGCTTGTTATGAGTGCAATTTATATATATCACGTGACACGTTTTCTGAACTAACTAGCTAATCTGCTCGTCTTTTTTTTCCTTATTTTTTCTTCTTCATTAAAGCAAAATGGTCAGCATAAAAAACAGTAAATACAACACAAAAGCAACACGTAATGTTCTGAAAGTACACTTATAGAATTGATTTAATTTCATTTTCAATAAAACAAATATTCAAATATATTTTCATAAAAACAATTGATGAATACTATAACTAACACAAAGTCTTCAGAGTTTGGACTAACTATTGGCAAAAGGCACTTTTTTATGACATTAACACTTTAACGTAAATCATTAGTGTGTTTTGTGGTCTACCTGTCTTGTCTCATATTATAAACGATCATACAAATTGTATATATCGCATATAATATACCTAATAACATTTGTTAAATATTGTTAATAAATGAAAATTATAACTTATAAAAGCAAACACTTACAAAGTTAAAGCTGGAAAATACTCCAATATCAATCACACAATGTTATATGTTCATATTTCTCAGGTTTCCGATTATTAATTGCTGAAGGAAATGCACAGTGATGCGATGAATTTATCTCAGTAATTTTAGGGTAATATTGGCTTATCATTTTTTGTAATAATAAACAAACATAATAGACGTGTAATTGAGCGCATAATTTAGACTCAGTAGTACACTTTGTAAGTATTTACAGAAATAGAAAGGAAATTGGAAGTTATTTATTTGCAAGGTTTTTACATTTTTGGTGGGGTTTGTCATGTAAAGAGTGAAAAATAAACTGGCAAAAACATTGAAAAGATGTCTGAATTGAAAAAACAAAATGAACGTGAATTCGGTTATTCCTACTTCACCGATATCCTATATATTTATCTGTGATTACATTGTAGTTACTCTAGTACTATAAACATGTGAACATAATTGATACCGAATTTTGCGACTATAACATATAGGGCGTAAATGTGTGTCATAGTCACAAAAAATGAATATAAAATGAATCTACATCGAATGCTAGGATTTGCGCAATGTTAATTCTGCAAGTATCTCAACGTTCGTTTGACACAAGCGTTTTTTACATACAAGGACATACAATAAGATATGTCCAGTACAAATGTCAAGTCGGTGATATCTTTAACGTATGAATACTGGTATACCACTGTTATTAAGAATATGCACGTTGACACTTGTCCTTTCATATACTAAAATGTGTTCCTTTCGTTACTTCACAGCAAAGTCACCATAAATTTTGTGTGAACAGATGCAAGGTGGGCATAAATAGCATAAGGCACATGTGGATAAACAAAGGAAGAAAGACGAAGAGAAAAGAATACGAAAGACATAATATTTAATTTGCATCAAAACTAATCCAACTAAAAACATGATCGAAACAGTCAGAAAATTGAATTTTATTGTACCATATTGATAATTGTGCTAAAATTAGAGATAATTTAATAACAAAACCGTCCTTAGTCCAATCGTTTACAGATTGTTCGTTATCCTGCTCTTCATTTGAGTTAATGGGGCATACTTATGTGGAAGCAGACAAAAGAAAGCTGATTATTACATCAAATAGTAATATCATATTTTTTAAGACTCCTAAAACATGCTTCAACAAAGTCAGTGTATTCGTAGATAGTAGATGTGTTTGTGTTCTGTTAAATTGTTCCCTGTAAAATTGTTATACGATGATGAATGATGTACCCATATTTAGACTATTTTAATCATTGTGTCTGTTTAATTTACGCATCAATGTAAATAAAACGGAATTTGACGAGACTGTTATTAAAGTGAGAGGGTTAGCGCTATTGAACCAGGTTTAATCCACCATTTTCTACATTTGAAAATGCCTGTGCCAAGTCAGGAATATAACAGTTCTTTTTCATTCGTTTTTGATGCGTTTTGTTATTTGATTTTGCCATGTCATTACGGACTTTCCGAATTGATTTTCCTCTAAGTTCAGTATTTTTGTGATTTTACTTTTTAATAGTACCAATGCATCAGATTAAAAAAGTGTATGTATATAACAACAGACAAAACAGAACATGTGTCACATGGTAAGGCGGACTCAGATGAAGCTTGGTACCAATAAAAATGCTCTTATTTTTAGTTGCTAAGTAAATTTGACGAAAAAAGTATTTTACATGTCGAAAAAAACCCAAGTATGAGACAAAAACTCTGTTGATTAGTAACAATAATAAAAAAAATAGTCGCGCATAATAAGTAACTAATAAAGAGTTTTGATTTGTAGCTTAAAAATGTGACAAAGATATGTTGAGCTTTAAAGCTTGTTGATCGTGACCTAAAACTGAAAAGCTTTTAATTTTTTTATTACATTTAATTGAAAATAAAACAAACTGTTTAAAAGCTATACGAAGGCCACAATATATAAAAAAAGAATATAATGAAAAGAACATATCTGAGGTTAGATTTTTGTCTATATACTAATCACCTGCAAAACACAATACTTACTTATTCTGACACCGATATAGATGTACCTGTCGATTACAATGTATAGCCAATTATGATTGCGGGGGAGAGATAAGTATGCATAATAATAATCATCATTCTGGCATGTAATGTTAAACATACCACCCTGGCTGATCTTCAAATAGATTAAAGAACTAACCTAAAACATTTAGATAGGTAAGTAAGATGTAATGATCCAGTTTGTTGGTGAAGGAAATATATAATGGTTAAAAAGTGAAGAAAAGTAGTATACAATGAAGCTATAATCCCTCTTAAAATTAGAAAATGTGAACAAACATCAAGGTTCACTTAGGGCATAAAAACACCTATAAGTTTCAGCTTTATTATAAAATTTGAAACTGACATATTTGGTTCTTAACTGGAACTATTTCAAAAGCAATACTACTTTTTTAAAATAAATCTCTTCATAGAAGTACATATGGCTTCAAAATTTGTACATTTTGACCAATTTGTCAAAAAAGAAGTTTAAAGTAAATGCGAGTACTCTTAGAACTACATATTGTGTACTATGTCTTTTTGCTTTTTTTGTACTTCATACCTGATGACTCGACGTATTTACATCTGATTTAACATTTTAGTTTTACGTTGTGTTGTTACACCACTGTACGAAATTTAAGCGTTCTGAACTTGCATTATCTAATATTGGAATCAGTAATTCAGAGTTTGATGTTTATTGCTGTGTATCATAATATGTTTTTTTTTTATCATATATATTATATATTGCACGAAGCAAGATATCCTATAAAGGAATAAAAAAAACAAATACAACTGGTCATAATGCAAAGGAAAATCAGCAAAACATAATGAAATCAATTTGGTCAAGAATATTACAGTTGCCATCCATTCGTTTGATGTGTATGAGCTTTTGACATTTGATTAGGGACTATCCTTTTTGAATATCTCTCGGAGTTCAGTGTTTTTGGAGTATCATGTTGGTCATTCATTCCATGTTGAATATGTCTAAGTAATGCTGATGTATCAATGAGTAATGCACTGAGCTAGTAACACTCTTCGAATGCTGATTTGTTTTCAACAAATGTAAAAGTAATTTGTCGTAGACGACCAGACAATATCATGACAAGAAAAAACGACGACCAACAATTTAAGCTTCAGGCTACGACCTACTTCAAATAAAACTTAAGATAACACAATTTAAATCCACAATAAATCGGATAGCGTGGCGAAGTTAATGTTTCGTTTAAAACAATCGGTACTAACAGAATAGGATTAAATGTCTGCAATTGTGATGGGTGTGAAAGTTCTGTTATGTATACGATAAATAATTGATCTCTATTTATCTATTGTTCTATTACGATTGAAATTGCCATGGGACTATTTTGTGTGTTCTTCAATTAACCCTTGTCATTCTTTTTTGTCATTTCAATGAAATTTCACTGTAAGCACAAAAGACAAGCTAATCAGTCTGATAATATGTTGTCTATATGCATAAGTTTGGATTAACTATTTAGGGCATGGTTATAAGAGTACGAATGAAAACGTACAAATGTGGGTAGAATTTTGGGTTTAAAATGTGGTGCACACTGTTAAATAACCCGCTACGCGCGTTATTTACTGTGCTTCAAATTTTTTATGTTATTTCTTCATAGACAGACAAATATTATAGTCATTCCTTTATTTGTTATCAAAAGTACCAAGATTATAATTTAGTATGCCCGACGCGCGTTTCGTCTACCTATGACTCATCAGAGACGCTTATATCAAAATAGTTATAAAGCCAAACAAGTAAAAAGTTGAAGAGCATTAAGGATCCTTTAAATAACTTTCTTTGTCTTTATATACTAGTATATATCATAGTCTACCCTTGGGTTCGGAATGGAAAAGAGTCGATACCGATATCTTCTATTGACCTGAGTCGGTACATTTGTTAGAGACATGTTGCAAAACATCATATCCAACTTATTATATTTTCAGTAGCAGTTTAAACTTCTTTGGCCTCATAAGTTAAATCACCTTTGAAGAACCTATATTGGTATTATTGATCGATTGTCATTTTAAACTTGTATTTTTGCAAAATTATGGTTTTTGGTTTATTCATCAATATTGCAGTGTTTAAAGCAACTATTATTATAATTCAAAAATAAAACTTACGCTTTCTCAGTATTTGATTTAGTGGTTGGAGGAAGGGCGTTTATATATTCGTTTTTGTGTGTACATGTTGAGTTTCTCCCCTAATGAATCTTACACTTGTTAAAAAATGCCTTTTTTATAACATAAACATTTGAAATTAAACATTGCACTCGCTAATGATAAGTAATTTCATAGGGTTCTTAAAATGAAACATGTTCTTTCAGGATTAATTTTATGAAAAATAATTGCTCAAATATATAAATGCGGCAACACTATGGGTATAATTATAGCAATTAATCACTCTGCACTCTAAAGTGTCTTAAACATTAGATCTATTTAATTTTCTTATGTTAGATGTTCAATTAATTTTTACAAAAATAGATATAATTTTAGTTTATAATTCTAATTCCCTCATGAGGAGATTACTACTCTAAATAACTATGAGCTAAACTTGATTCAGTATTATATTAAACTTAAATGTGTTTTAAGCAATTAAATCGAAGACAAAATATAAAAAAGAGAAGATGTGGTATGATTGCCAATGAGACAACTATCCACAAAAGACCAAAATGACACAAACATTATCAATTATAGGTCACAGTACGGCCTTCAACAATGAGCAAAGCCCATACGGCACATAGTCAGCTATAAAAGGCACCGATAAGACAATGTAAAACAATTCAAGCGAGAAAACTAACTGCCTTGTTTATTTAAAAATATGAACGAAAAACAAATATGTAACACATAAACAAACGACAACCACTGAATTACATGCTCCTAGTCAATGGAGGACCAAATTGAACAAAACATTTTATGGCTTAATAATATATATGTAAAGACGTTTTAACAGACCTCACACATATGTTTCATTGAAGCTAAAGACAACTAAAATGTTATGAAAAACACAGAACTTATACACAATCCCGATGCACGCTTAAGGACAACCATAATCTAATCAATATATTAATTAAAATGATAAATTCTCATGTCAAGAGGTAAAAATGTGCCTGATTATCGGCCAACTGTTTTGATAACTCATCATAGATACCAGGATTACAGTTAATACTTACGCCCTCGCCCGTTTCGTATTAAAAAAACTCATCAGTGACGCTGGAATAAAAAAATGTAAAAAAGGTCAAACAAAGAACGAAGTTGAAGAGCATTGAGGACAAAAAATTCCTTAAGGTTTTGCCAAATACAGTTAAGGTAAATTATTCCTGAGGTAGAAAAGCCTTAGTTTTTCAAAAATATCAAAGATATTTTTAACCGTTTATTTATAATTATGAAATTATCAAGTTCTGACTCATCATGCTCATGGGCTAATGCTATTAACTTGTAATATACGATTTTAGATTACACACGGTATGCATTGTTGTACCTTCTTCATTGATAGGCTTAGATCACAGCAATAGCTTCATACAATAATTTTTATATGAAATATGTCTGTATTCAATAGAAAATGTGGGGTTTTGTTAAAATAAATAGCTTTACAGTAAACATATCAGGTATTTTCATAAAAAAAAAAGATCGAGCTTGCATGCTAGTTAAATAAGCGTGTCACTGTTTCTGAATTCCTGTTGTGTCTGCCATTGATTGAATATGTTGGTTGTTGTTCTGTTGTTTGCATGTTGTGTCGACTATAACATAATATGTTTGTGTGCGTTTCTCAGTGATATTTGTCCTTACGTGGGTTTGTGCTGTATTTCTATCACGTAGTATTGTCATTTACGCGATATTGTTTTAACATTGTCATAAAACGGCAAGTTTAGCTAGCCAATAAACCAGATTTTACCACCAGTTTTTTTCTTTCTATAAATGTCTGTACCAAGTCTGGAACACGGCAGTTGTTGTCAAATAGATCGGTTATATGTATGTTTGCGTCTTGGT
This sequence comes from Mytilus trossulus, assembly GCF_036588685.1. Lineage (NCBI taxonomy): Eukaryota > Metazoa > Mollusca > Bivalvia > Mytilida > Mytilidae > Mytilus > Mytilus trossulus. Next base: position 13,444,432 of record NC_086380.1, read on the forward strand.
TTTTTGCACTTCAGTTTTCATGTTGTCCCTTTGTTTCCTTCTTATAGTTGATGTGTTTTTTCTTGGTTTTAGTTTGTAACCCGGATTTATTTCTCTCACTCAATTTATGACTTTCAAACACCGGAATACTTCTGTTATATTAATATACAACACAGATGATCGATTTTCATATACATGATCGGTTTGTGCGCACGTACGTGTACATGTAAATAAAAGTCACCAACATTACCTTGCTAATAATTGTGTACGCCAGACGCAAGTTTCATCAACAGAGAACATACGATAGATGTTTGAAAACATGTAAATGAAACGCCATATTGAAGAGCATTTAGGAGAAAAAATCCGAAAGCCAAATAAAGACAGCTACGACTATCTATTCATTGGGAGAAATAACATTGTTTGTACTAATTCATCCTATCTAGAATGACAAAAATCTTTAAAAGATACAGAAACAATAAAATATCTCTCTTCAGTACTGAATTCTCCAAATACTCAAGAAATACAAATTGACGGGGTTTAACTAGTTTTTAGCAGTATATCGTTTATCTCACTTCTATAACTTAGACAGACGAGGTACTATAATACCTCCTCAATCTGCACCAATGTACTGATAACGGTGTGCTATACTCTGTTGTTTTAGCAGTATATTGTTTTAATATCTCTCTACTATAACTAAGACAGACGAGGTACTGTAATCCCTCCTCAATCTGCACCAATATATTGATAACAGTATGTTATACATTTATATTACAAGGGAGAAACACGTAAGCATAATCTAGATATGAGATTAGCTTTGGCTTTATGATACTTTCATCGTGGCTGAATTACTAATGTTTTCAGCAAATAGATTTCTATTCACACTGCACTGTTTCTTTTATTTATATACGAACTTTTAATGGAGTGATATTGATGCTAGTGTACTAAACTGTTTAACCTCAAATTGATCATTTTCTTTAAATCATTAATACTTAGCATGAAAATTTTTAATACTTACATTTAGTTAAAAAATAACTTTTCACAAATGGTTTGAAAGGGTGAACTAAAAACTCATCAATCTGTTTTGAAGGAGAAGAAATAAACGTTTACATTTATCAAAAGGTCAGACATGGATATAACGTTTTATTGATCATGTCTAATGTACTTTATAAATCATTTATACGCTTTGTGTAGATCATTTAACATCAACCGTACCCCTATGGAAATAACAATAGATCAAAACATATGCTAGGTGCATTTGATATATTGTACACATATATCAAAAAATATGTTACTTTATCTATCGATATTTTGACTTCAATGTTTTTGCTAACAAGTAAAATAAACTAAAGGGCTTTAGACCTCACACATTTACCAATGCATATTGTATGTAACTGAAAATCCAACCTGATTTGGTGGGGGTGGGGATGGAAATACATGAATGTACATTATAAAAATGTCCAAATCATACTTTGAACTAAAAACTTACATTCTTCAATTTATAAAATATCATACTAGTATAAAAGTTGACTACCGACCTGCTTTAGAACTTCCTGGTATTGATTCTTCAGTGGAATATACCGCATTGGTACTAATACAAGATTACAAGATACCAGGAAGGCCAGACTTCGATGTGTTGTTTACTGCGTCGGCGACATCGTTAACAATTTGTGATCATGTCAATATAAGAAAAACTAACTATCATAATGGTTATACAAGAAGATGATGTTTTTTCATAGAGCTAAACAAAGACCACTATCAAAATGCTGAAATCTGACACTCCTTCATATGCATTTGACTGCATGCACCATGTATATGTAGAGTAGTATGAAAAACTGTGGCTATATTATGTTTTGCGCTTGCATCAGATGGACTGTTTTAGTCTACAAATAATTCGTATTTAATGAAAAGTAAACCTGGGAACAGTATATATGTTCCTGAGTAAACTAATGACTTTTCCTGAAATAGGATTGTTATAATGACATTTTAGAATTTAAAAAAAAATTGTTTTATAACACACAATGATGTTAGATTGTTATCAATAAGGAACTAAGAAATTTTGAAAATTCGTTTTTTCCATAGTTGTTTCGATCTAGGGAAAAGTAAAATAACAAAAATAATGCACTCCGAGGAAAATACAAAACGGAAAGTCCTAAATCAAAAAGGCAAAATCAAAAGCTCAAACACATCAGACGAATGGATAATAATTGTCATATTCCTGACTTGGTACGGGAGCTTTTCAGTTTGAAGTTGATCTCGATTATAGTGCATCGATAGATATAAAACAATGTGTTAAGTACTGAGATATAATTAAATTTTGGATGTAACGCGTTTTGAATGGCTAACGTTATTTTGTTATGAGCCCATGGACACAATTGTGGCATGTGACCGTGACGTCATCAACGTTTTTTCATGGTTTTCTACGGTTTAAAATGGAATTCAGAATTAAATTATAAGAAATGACTGTTATATTTTTTCTGTCTATTCGAAATACGCGCGTTATTCAGTGTGCACCAAATTTTTGATGTTATTTCTTCATTCCTTAACAGTACAATTCCACTGAGAGAGAATCCTCACAGAAGGCGATTAAGCTGTGTATGAAATGATGTCGCAGAGATACCTCATCGAAAGTGTAGATTGTATTGGAATTACGAATTATTCAAAGTGTGTGCCATAAACAAGTGCATTTCTTATGCCAATCTTTTCTATCATCCTTTGCACATGATGATGTTACAAAAACATGCATATTAATTAACATAATACTTTTGTGATAGTGTGCCTTCATTTCGAAATAACAAAATATTGATATGTTGAAAGTATTTAGAAATTAAATAAATTAACACAACTGTAAATCTGCTACCCTATTTGTCGTTGATTTACGTTTGGTATTCAGTTGATCAATATTAGCAAATAGCATCATATTCATTTAGATATCATTTGGTTGTTTCCTCTCAAACTTGTTTTTTTTTATATTCAACTGGTATGTTATTGACATTTTAATTATCAAAATGACATGCAGGTGTAGAATAACTGTCAAAAATTGGTGAATAGCATTTTCTCATTTTTTAATTGTATCAGATAAAGGGTCTCTAATCTTATCACTAATAACTCAAACACAACTGCTACATAAAACATTTTAAATTATATGATGAAGGACAGTCTTGTTAGTTATTTAAGATGAGGAAAAGCAAAGTCTGTTTTTTTCTTTCTTTTTATTTGAGTTTTGTTTTAAAAAATTGTTTGTTAAAAGTAAAAAAGCAGAAATACCGACCTGCGAGGAAAATTCAAAACGGATAGTCCGTCACCAAATTGCAGAGTATAAAGCTTAAAAAGAATAGATAACAACTGACTTTCAACAGGCATTTCCTTTGATAGACAGTGGTGGATTAAAACTGGTTTTATAGCTAGCTCTTACATGTCTTACTGATACACAAAATCCATTTTATGGAAAACAGTGTGTTCTGATATGATTCGTCATAGTCAACTAAAACAATTAATAATCACATTATATGCGGATAAGGTGCCTTTTTCTCTCTGGATTTCCTATAATCAAAATTTTTGAGACTATTTTTTATTTCGTGGTAAGCACACTTTACCCTTTAAATTATTTGTCGATGAATACTTTTGTTGCATGTTATTATGCAATGGGTAAAATACATGTTTGGCATTAGATTTGCACTTGATTATGGCAGATAATTTGATCATAGTAATTTATTCTCACAGCATGATTTTAAATTTGTAAGTTTTATTGAGAAACAATGGACACTTTCTGTACGTAATCTTCGCGACATGATAGTGAGTAACATCCCTGTGTGAGGATAGGCTTTTGGTTCAATTGTACTATTGAGTAATCAGATATTTGCCAGACATTAACTGCTGTACTGGAATCAAGTTCAAATTAGAAATAAAATGCTTCCAAAATCATAACAAATTGAAAGTATATTTTGTCCCTGAAAAAAAGTACCCGACTATACCTCCCTTAAAATAGCACGTGCTATGTTAAGGTATTTAGTTAAGCAAATTTTCAGAGACAAGTGCCTCTGATATGATATTAATGGCAACTACAATCTATGAACCGGAGACAAAAAAGTTGAACGTTCTTTAACATAAGTATAGATGGGGTCTGTTATGCAAAGGGTAATAGTATTTATCCCTTCTTTCACGTAGATCTAGGTTTAAGTACTAGTTGAGTGATGAGATTGACATATGACAGCAACACTTCAATATCATTGGTTTCATTCGTTTCCAAATTTTCAAATCGTTAGAAATGTTGAAATACATTAGAACTTCTTGCAAATTTACTCTGTCAAAACCTCCCTATCTATATGAAGATGATTATCAGTTTTAATTATTGTATCATCATGAATTGACACCACTTGCATTACTTTAATTATTTGAAAAATTTCTTTTAATATATTATAATGAAAAATTGAAATATATCTTAAGATGCTTCACAAAATTATAATGTATTGCGTGATGAGAGATCTAACTGAGATACATTCTAATAAACCAATGTGTTATCGTAAGCGTTAATAGGAATAGAGGAAAAGAAATGTAAAAACTTTAAATCTATTTTGTGTTTGCAAAACAAAGAAATTGTACTGGGTAAACATTGAGCTTTCTTTGGGAGATGTTGTATATAAAGGCAACAGTAGTATACCGCTGTTCAAAACTCATAAATCCATGGACAAAAAACTAAATCGGGGCAACAAACCAAAACCGAGGGAAAAGCATTAAATAGAAGAGGAGAACAACGACACAACAGCACACAGAAACGGACCAAGCAACAGACAATACACCACGAGAATAAAAAATATAACATCAAAACCAAATACATGAATATGGGATAGACAAGTACCGTGCCACGTCTTATCTCAAAAATAAGAGAAAACAGAAACGTATATCATTAGGTTAACTAAGACGTTTTCTATTTCATTTTTTACATGGTACATCAAAACACATACTTGAACGTATTTCCGTCTAGAACAAGTAATTATTCTATTTCACACATATAATCTGTACTACCCTCCCAATGGAAGGAATTATACATTACCAAACGTACAACAAATATTTAGGAATTATGTAAATGCTTCAACATTCCGGCAGAGAAAAAATATATAGCTCAATTTGATAATTATGATATTAAGCATCAAGTGATCATTATAAAGTTTCATGTTTTTTATTGATCAGTTTTATTGCTGTAGCATGTGTAGGTCAGATTTAATTGATATTGTTTACGAGGGAAAGGAGGATTGGTATCATTCTTTTGATCTGTCGTTCATATTACAGTTCGTCAAAATTCAAGGCTATCTTAATGGGTAAACTATTTTTGACCTTTTCTGTTTTAATACTGTAAACTGCAACTTTTTCATCCTATATGATAAATAGAGGAAAATAGCAAACAAGACAGTTGTTTTTTTAAATTCGTAAAAGAGGACAAAACACAAAAACACGTTTGATTATGGGGAAACTTTATCAAAAAGGATTAGTCTCCTGAAAACTTTACCTGTCCATATTTATATTTTATTTCTTCCCGTTTATCTAGTTCTTTTCCCCCTTTTCTATCTCTCTTTTAAATATTTTTTTCAAATTTTGTTTACCTATGTACATACAGAATATGAATACTTGCCAAAAAAAAATTATAACTAAACATACGTTTAACGAACTATTTGGTACTTTATGTACACGTTTATCTAGAAAAACAACTTCAACTTTAACTGGTGCATGTTCGTTTGGAAACATTATTACCTTTAAGCCTGTACTGTTTGTCTAAAACAACATTATAATGGAAAATATATAAGTATCTTTTACTTGTGATACTGCAAATACTGTTGCTTCATAAAAGTGAAAATCGCTTGTGATAAAAAGAAGAAGTTTATGAGAATTAACCAGTGTATTATCTAGTCGTTATGAAGTATACAGAAACATGGGGTTTAGGTACGAAACACAAAAAAGTATGAATAAGAACTGTACATACAATTGTTACATAATCATATCAAATATAGATAAATTAATGCTATCTGATTAGGACTTTCCGTTATGAATTTTCGTTTGAGCTCGACATTGTTGTGATTTTACTTTGTAGTAGAATGGGAAGTTTCTATTGAACAAAAATAAAATACACTTAACAAAAATCAGCAACATCAATTTAGACCTTTTTTTCTAGAAATGACTACTGATGGTAGATTGAACTTTAAAATTTATGACAAACGCGATGATTTAATTGTCCATTTCTGTATAGCAACATCTCAGCGGCACCATCATTTGGAGTTTATGTGTCTCAATTGATACGTTACTCTAGAGCTAGCTCAAGGAAGCTGCTTTTATTGAACGAGGAATACTGCTTTCTCAAAAGTTGCTAAGACATGGCTATGAATCAATCAAATTAAGGTCATTTCTCAAGATTTTCACTGTCGCCATCATGAGCTGATTGGCTATTATGACAAAAGTGTGTCAGAAATCATGTCTGATATTCTTCCTCAGTCATAATAACCTTCCACCATTACCGAACTGAACAAAGAAATAATACGACGGGTGGCGTATACGGTGCAAGAAATGCTTACCCTTCCGGAGCACCTGATTTCACTCCCAGTTTTTAGTGAAGTTCGTGTTGTTCCTTAATTATTATTTATAACTGTTGATGTAAATGTCCTTTGGTTTTGTGAGTCTTTGTTCACTCCTTGGTTTTGATTGTTATTGCTTTTAACCGGAACAGTTCGACTTGAAACAACAAAACTCTTAAATACTTACATATAAAAAAAGAAGATGTGGTATGATTGCCGTGTCTGCCTGAAAACACGACAACGTTTAACTTTAACGTGTTCAACCTAAAACAACAATACCCTTTAACCTGTAGATATTCATTAAGAAACAACCAAAGGAATTAGTGGTAATTGTTCGATTAGAAACTACACATAAAGGCGATAATGTTGGACTGAAACAAAACGCAATGATGGGAAATATGTTGGGAACTGATACTTTGATACTGTTATTATTGTTTGCTTGATAAAGGTGAGAACAATTATGATAATAATCAGCAATTTTTGAGAGGTAACCAGTGGAGTAACTGATCGTTTAAAAATATAATACTATTAAATAATTACATAATAGGTACGAAACACAAATAAATATGGAAAAGAACTGTATATACAATTGTTACATAATCTTATCAAATATAAATAAATAACTGCCAATGCTTTCGTCAGCACAAACCACTATCTGATGATTCTAAAGAACAGCAGTGGAAGCATTGAGATAGGACACATGATTTACAAAACACAAATTGTATTTGTACTGATTACTATTTAAAAGGTGGAAAAGACGAATTAATCCTGTATAATTAAATAGTGACTAAAATATCAGACTTTTCTTTATCTGCCAGTTGATTTTTTCAAATCCTTTTATCTATTTATTATAACGAAACTCATCAGTCTATTATCTGAAACGATTTCATATATTTTGTTGGTGAATTATGCTTTAAATCCTGCCGTATTACACTGGAGAATTGCAAGCTGTCTTTATGGTGATAAATTACAAAGAAGAGACAAATGCTTTTCATGAGATTTTCTCTAACTTTGATCATGTTGAGGTTGTTTATATTTTATAAAAGAGATGATATTGTTCTGTAAATTGGCTGCAAATTGCCTATTGAAATAATGAAGATACATTTCTCTAACTCTATGGAAATTTATCCCTTTCCGAACCCATTGTATAAAAAATTTTAATCAACGTGTGGTTGCTGGTGATCTCAAAAGATCATTGGATGATTTTAAGGGTCATGACCTTTTTAGCTAACTGAATGAATCAAAATATGATAACAGGTGTTAATGAAATTTACAACTTCGTGCAATGTGAAAGGCACTCGAAGGGGATTTTCGGTTAACAAAAAAAGAAAATGTCTTTTTAATCATTAGAGAAACAGATTCTTACATAGTTACTCGTGGATTATCGGATTTATCCAATCTCGATAGTTAAATTATAAATTTTAAAGTCCTCGCCGAGGCGTCTCGGACTTTAAAATTGATAATTTAACTATCTCGATTGGATAAATCCGATAATCCACTGGTATCAATGTAAGAATCTATATGTATACAAAACGCTTTATTTTAATATCGTATAAAAAGCCATATCTATGACCGCACTTGTTATCCGTGACAACGTTACGGCAATGTTCAGATAAACAAACACACTGTAGGCTTGATTTGAATGCCTCTTGTAATTATACAGGGTTGTAAAAGCGTTAAACGTGTGCAATTGTAGTATGAATCGGTTTTGCATTTCCTCAAAGTAAATAAAATGAAAGGAGAAACACATGTAACGAACGACTATCTTTCTTTACAATTTGAAACAATGAAATGAACACTCCAACATTTACAAATAAAACAAAACTTTCAAAGGAAAAGAACAGAAAAGAAAAGAAAAACACACATGACCAACAAAGAAGAATGCGTCCTAACTTGGAACCGGTGCAAAAATGAGAATGTGTCCAACCCTGCCTTGATAGCTTTAGCCACACTTAAAATCAACTCACAACGACGCCGTGTAAAACATAGTTCGACAGATAATTTTTCCATCATATCCGCCCAATAAGGGTTCACTATCATGCCATCATAAGTTATGCAAGATACGAAGAACATAACACGTATCATGCCAACAACTGGTATTAAAATAATTGTGTATGTTCCGATGTATAGACCCTTTGATAAAATCGAATTTGATTTCAAGATATCTTTATGAGAACATATGTCTGTTTGAAGCTTTTGTTAGCTTTTGAGGTTTTTAAGGTAAATGACAATTACCCGGGTTTTTTTTGTTTATATTAAAAAAATAATTACAATAAAAGATTGGATGTTAAATATCTGAACGTATAAGCTTATTGACATTGCTGCACGTTTATCTATATTTACGAATGATGTGTTTCAGGTCATTTCCTCCACAATTAACAATAAAACTGACCGCCGTTTAATTGTGAATAATTTAACATTTCTGTCTCATGCATGCTAATATATTATGATTTCCTGGTGTTGTAAACTGCTATCTTAATGATATCTATAACACATATAAGATTATTTATATTTCTTTAAGTTAAACAATTAATTTGATAGAATTAGTTCTACTGTTTTGATTTCGACAATCACATTACATCTTGTGTGGGCATTTTATAATGTACTTACACACATGTTGGTGATTGATGATTTGAAATTAAAGTTATTTATAAATCAACCTGTAAATTGACCACTGTTAAACTAAATACTGACGAATGAGTGGTCATATATCTTATAAAGAAACCATCAGTCATTATATTATATGCTCTAACAACATGCGTAAATAAACTGTCTCGCCTTGATAATGACAGTTATAGAAACCAGTCATCATAACCGTACTATAACAATTGTATAACATGTGGTATATATAATCATGAGGGATTTGTTTTTGAAAGGAAAGTAATGTTGTCTTACTGGTAATAAAACTAAATCCAAAAGAATATGTTTCGTTTTTGAAGACAGTTAAAGATTTATTCATATATATATGCACTCCTTCTCCTGATATGTACACAATGACCCTGGTAACTTCATTTATAAAAAATATCAAATGAATATCTGATATTCACTGTTCAAAGGTAGGTCCGATAAGGGCCTATTTTGGCCTCAAATTTCAGGTTCATCAAACGAAAGATTTTGGACACTTTTTAAACACTTAAATGTCTATTTCAATTGATTCGATTACTTTATTTGAAAGATTTTAACTGGTTTAGTAATTAAAAACACCCTGTGACAAGCTTGAATATGAAAAAAACTATCAAATATGCCAAAAATCATAACTTTTCAGATGGTTTTTGTCACAAATGAAAGTGGCCACATCCGTGTTGATCTTCAATCTTTATATATGTTTTGTATTATCATTAAATACAATCTATATTTCAATACAATGAATGAACACGAATGCAGCCACTTTCGTTTTAGATGGAAATCGTCCAAAATTCAACTAAAATGCTAAATTTGTGAAGATTTCAGTAATTTAGCATGACTTAATGATGCTAGTACGCGATATGTGTGCATTGTATTGTCAACAACAGCCCATATATATGTAACAGAAGCATTTTACTTTCCAAAAAGTAGCTTAAAGATTACATTTTCACAATTTTGTAAAACTGCTATATTTTGGGGCCAAAAAGGGGTCTTACTGAACCAACTCTTTTAAAAAAAATCTGATTATTTTGTGATTGCCTCAAATATAAACATTTAATAATGACTATGGATATTTTATTCCTACAAGTCATATTTATGTGATTTATCAAATTGTCTATCTAACTAAAATACATATTTGAACTAGGATACAATAGCGAGAAATGCATAAAAAATATTTAAAATCATTAATAATGCATGATGTTGAAAAAGTAAGTTGGCGTTATTTCTAAAATGCACAATATTCTACATTTAATAGTGATTTAGGAAAACAAAAACATATATACATATATACACATGGAAAAAAGTATTGCAACACCTTGATTTTTTAAAACTTGAAAAGTCAGCCTCTTTTTTGGGATGAAATATAATAAAATATGTGTTTTAAATTATTGAAAAATAGTTTATGATAACATTGGCATTAGAACGAACAAAAAATGTTTGAAAAAAAAATGATTAATATAACCACAATTTTAATAACAAAATGAAGTGATTTTTGTACAAAAAAATGCATTTTACAAGTTTTACTGTAGTCGAACTTTACAATGCTTGACATTTCAAAATTAATCTTCAGATGACTGTTCACATCATGGTTGATCGTTATACGCCAAATAATTAGTAATTTGTGCGCAGCCTCCATTCAAACGGATAACCGCATTTTAACGTCTTCTGATTCCTGCCATAAATCGACTAATTTGTTGCTAAGGTAGCAGCAACCATTTCTGATTAAGGGCATTGTTTATTTCATGAAGTGTTTGAACTGGGGTGTCCTTTTGCACACTTTCCGCCCAATAGTGTCCCATATATGCTCGATATTGTTATAAGCCGGGCTACGATCGGGCCAAGGAAGATGAACCAAATTCCATTTGAACATTGGATCTTCCTCCACAATGCTAATTTCCAACTTTGGCGAGCTCTGCACTACATTGGATACGGCAAACTGTGTGTCTGTTCGTTAGCAAAGGTCTCCGAAATGGTCTTATTGCACGGTAACTAGTAGCGATGAGTTGATCTCGAACAGTTCTTGTGAAAAGGCTCCTGTATGGCCACCACTCTCTTTTTAGGATTGTCTTGTATGCAATGGGTTTCCTTCTGACCAACCTTCATTATGCTTGATTTTCTCTAGCAAATGGTATAGGGGGTCTTCATTATCTCGGAAGGTCTCTAACAGCGTGATTGCCTCATTTTTATTCTCAAAACGACTATAGTGGAATGGTGATGACCAACAACGCGTGCAGTTGTTACAGCGACATCCCTGCTTCTCTTATGCTGATAATCTGCCATCTTGCTGCAGTTAAGAGTTGTCAAGGACCCATTACAAGGTGTCAATCACATAATTTAAAAAACTTGGTTATTTAAAGTGTTGAAAACAATGAGGATAAAAACATCTGTTTTGCTGTTTACGGGAACAGAAGCTGCATGTGTAGATAAAAACTTATCGAGTCGATATTTATTGATTAAACTCAGGTGATACTTAAATGATGTTCAACTAGTTTTATTTTACCAAATTATATCACAAAAAAATAAAGAGTGTTTTTTTTTATTTCAATTTCAATTTGGTGTTGCAATACTTTTTTCCAGGTGTATATAAAAAGGAAGACGACTATGGATGACTGTTACAATAGTTTAATGTATTTATTTAAAATTGAGAGATGCTACACGAACTATATATTGACAGATCTTTGTATTTGCTGACGAGGAGCAGCGATGTCAGAGTGGTCTTAGTAGTCAAACTACTGAATCACTAGCATACCAACACTGAAGACGCTGAATCCGGTACTTGCACATGAAAGGAGCAACCGACTTCGATCAATTCTTATCCAATAAATGGACAATGTTGGTGATTGGTGGTTTGTAAGAAACATTATTTATAAATCACTTTTAAAATTTACCACTGTTAAATAAATTATCGCCGAATGAGTGGTTATATATCTTATAAAGATTAATCAGTTATTACATTATATGCTCTATCAACATGCGTAAATAAACTGTCTCGCCTTGATAGTGACAATTATAAACGCCAGGCATCATAAACTCACTATAACAATTGTATAATATCTAGTATATGTAATCATCATGAGGGATTGGCATTTGAAAAGAAATAAAAGCCGTCTTTATACTGGTAATGCTGGTTATGAAACTAAATTCAAATGAATATGTTCCGTTTTTAAGACAGTTAAAGATTTATTCATTTATAACTGCGCTCCTTCAGCTGAACTGTACACGTTTACTGTTGCAACTTCATTTGTTTGTAATAGCAATTGAATACTGAGAATTCGGAAATTATTGCGATGCTTTTATCTTTAAAAAACACATTTTGTATTGGTTTATAAATGAAGTGGATTTTTCTCAGTATCACAAAAAAATTTAAATTGTAGTTCGGTCTAAAATGACAAAATGTCAATAAAAAATACACTCAATAATTTCTGAATTTACAGTATCTTTTGTTCACTGATCAAATTAATAACAGTTCTTTTGATTGGTTCAAATATTAAAAAAAATAATTATAAAAGTTATTGTTTTATCCTCACACTTAATGTAAATCTGATATATTTAATAGCCATTTGAAAGAGGAGATGTCGATTATTGTGATCGTGGAAAGAGACATGCATTTGAAGGTTCCAATAGAAAAATATCAAAAGATTCTATATGGATGTACGTTGAACATGCTTTAAATTGAATCATGTGTACAATATTTAGAAAGAGTGTAACTAAAATATATTTGAACGAGGGTACACTGGCGCTAAATAGATATTTATAATCATTATTGATACATATTGGTAAAAGAGTAAAAACAGGAGGTTTGGCATGGCACAAATTCAGGTTCAATCCACCATTTTTGTTTTCTTAAAATATCATGTACTAAGTTAGGGAAATGGCCATTGTAATATTATAGTTCGTTTTTGCGTGTGTTACATTTTTTAATGTTGTGTTTCTGTTGTGACTAAGTTCTCCTCTTATATTTAATATGTTTCCCTCAGTTTAGTTTGTAATCTGGATTTTTTTTTCTAAAACGATTTATGAATTTCGACCAGCGGTATGCTACTGTTGCCTTTATTACTTTATTAACGTTGGCGTTATTTCTAAAATGCACAATATACTAGTGAAAGATACAAAAACCCAACATGTATATGAAAAGAAAGACAACTGTTTATGACTATAAATATAGTTCAGTGTATTTATTTGAAAAATTAAGATATGCTACAAGATCTATCCCGAAGATCTTTGTGTGTGATTCACAAGGGATGTCGTTCCAAGAAGAACTCGTGCATTGTGATATAAGTCCACGCGATTTGAAGTTAATTAGTAAATAAAGTGGGTAGAGAACATGCGTAACAAAATGCATACCATACTAGAACATTTCGTTTCTTTTTGTAATTGTATGATTTTTTTAGTATGAGTGTTATATGCTTGAATATATTTACTCATTTGCTGATGAGAGAATTCAGTGGCCGACTGGTCTAAATATTTGTACTGCTGCATCGCTAGCTTGCAATACGGAGGACACTAAGGTTATGAGTTAAATCCGGCATAAAAGCACTTATTATGTAGACTAGACTTTAGTTGGAATCTACAAGTATGTGTCAGTGCCCTTATTTAAAATCAGTGGTTCTGTCATGACATTCCGGATGCCTCTTCCAATATAACACACCACCTCAAAACAACACAATATTTTTATGATGAGTTTCGTCTTACACCCATACAACCAGGCATGCTTCTTTTATTTTTTTCCTCATAATTTCTTGTATTTACATTTAATTCGTGTTTTGTCGATGTTTTGTTCTTTCTACCTGTCATTTTGATTAACATAAAACAATCAAGTAAGGAGGGAACTAAAGCCCTGCATTCTTAGGTCAGCAAATCATTTAGATAGATTTTCATTAACTAAATAATGCGTAGAAAATATAAGGATAACTAAACACATGAAAAAAAGTTGAAATAATGTCAGGTTCTCTTGAAAATGGAGAGACACGAAACCATTGGAATCAAAAGTCATACTCTAACGACATCTCCATAGTTATTTATATAAATCCAAAACAAACAGACATTGCTATGAACAAATTAAAAGTGACGAAAAGAAAAACAAAAATAACATCTTTTCAAATTTATTAAAGCTATGAGGAAAAATAGAACACATCTTATCTTACCATGCATTTAAAAACACACACAATCTAATTGATTAAAAAAATACATATCTATCTGCCTGAATATACATACATGCTATAACGACGATGATTTAAATGCAATTAATTTAAAACATTGATTACACAACTATTGGTTGTAAATCATGAAACACGTATTAGTAACAAATATAACTTTCAACGCGAATAACAAACATAGTTGCTTTTTAGTTTTTCACATCTATCACATGACCGGAACAATATTCTGAGTTGTCGTAAAATTGCAAGCATTCAATGAGGTCACTTCTGTCTCATTGACAACATCCTCAGTTGGTTCTTCAAGTAACCTAAATAAAGAAAATCGAAACTAGTGTTAATGTACCAATTATACAACAGATGTCTTAATTTTAGAAAACAGTGTCAAATGAGGAAATTATAATGGGTAAGAAAGTGGTTAAGTGGTAAAAACTAAATAGACCATGTCTGCCTATATCTTAATTTAATTAAATAAAACGATATTTAAATAGATATAGGAAGATGTGGTGTGAGTGCCAATGAGACAACTCTCCATCCAAATAACAATTTAAAAATAAGTAAACGTTTATAGGTCAATGTACGGCCTTCAACACGGAGCCTTGGCTGTATTTTTATAAAAAAACATTTGACGTAAAGTTTTCATTTTATAAATCCAAATGTAGAATAACAAGGTAACTATTTTTTTGATTATGCATGTGATCCTAACGTAATAAATGTAATTTGCATATCATGTGACTATTTTCTTCATTTCTCATGTAAATTCTGCTTGACCCTTGTTATAAGTGCAATGTATTTATCACGTGACACGTTTTCTGAACAAACTAGCTAACCTGCTCGTCTTTTTTTTTTTTTTTTTCCCTTCAAAAATGGTCAGCATAAAAAACAGTAAATACCACGCAAACAGAACACTTATCAAATTGATTTAATTTCATTTTTAATAAAACAAATGTTCAAATATATTTTCATAAAAAACAATTGATGAATACTATAACTTACACAAAGTTTCAGAATTTGGACCCAAAATTGGCAATTAGGCACTTTCATATGACATCAACACTTTAACGTAAATCATTAGTGTGTTTTGGCGTCTACTTGTCTCATATTATAAACGATCATTCAAATTTTAGTATACCTTATAACATTTGTTGAATATTGATAATAAATGAAAATTATAGCTTATAAAAGCAAAAACTTACAAAGTAAAAAAAGCTGGAAAATATTCCAATATCAATCACACAATGTTATATGATCATATATCTAAGATTTTTTATTATTAAAATTGCTGAAAGAAATGCACAGTGATGCGATGAATTTATCACAGAAACTTTAGAGTAATATTGGCTTATAATTTTTTGTGATAATAAACAAACATAATATACGTGTAATTGAGCGCATAATTTATACTCAGTAGTACACTATGTAAGTATTTACAGAAATAGAAAAAAAAATTGGCAGTTATTTATTTACAAGGTTGTTACATTTTTGGTGGGGTTTGTCATGTAAAGAGTGTAAACTTCTTAAAGAAAAATAAACTGGTAAAAAACAATTGAAAAATTGTCTGCCTGTACTATTTATAACGTGTATATTTTTGAATATTATCTGCAATGTACAGACACCGATATCAGATTGTACGAAGGTTTTATTTAATACTAGAGGTTAGGTTGTTCGAACTTTATTTTTAATTTCTGTGAACATTCTTTGATGCAGTATCTTATGCTATAGTTTTATTTGTTCTCGTGACTTCGCTTCTATGATACCATTATTATAAAGTTGACGAAGCTTTCATATATTATGGCGTCGTTCAAATCTGTTGTGATCCTGTTGTAGATTGAATATGCATAATTGTTATTGTGTGTTGTATTTTTATGACATATGGTCTAGATAGGCCAACGGGGGATTTGTTCGGGAGAAAAATTATTTTACTTCACCACATTGTATTTAGGTATCTAGTCAAATGATCTGAACTGTGTTCTGTTCCTTGTTGCTGGATTCTCAGGTGTTGGGTGTTGGGGTGGTCGAATGTACTTTCCAATATTGTGGTGTGTATTGTAATTTTCAGTTGCGTTTTTTTTTACTCAATGATTCTTATTATAAATAAATTCCTTGATTGGTTCTTGCGAAAACTTGTTTGCTACCAACGTGTTTGTTTGTCCGTTTTGACTAGGGGAGATCTTCTGTGGTTTCCTTCGCCGCGATATATCCTTTTTGTGCTAATGCGGCGTAAAGCTACCAACAATCAATCAATCAATCTGTGGTTTCCTTGTCATGTTTTGTAAAAGATTAGTTCTATTTGACATTTGCAATGTAAGTATTCAATGTTGATGGTAGAGCTTTCATAATATCATTTGGCTTTCTTATTACTAGTACATTATATAGTCCTGAAAAAAAGAATTAATATCAATAAAAGACTTAATAAACTTTACAATGAAACACAGAAAACGACATCTTTAGACAAAGCCCACTTAAAAAATAAAACAGAGAGCAGACAATAACAAAGGTATCTGAGATATTTACTCAGTAGGACGGTAGATGAATCACTACAAAATGAATGTGAATTCGGTTATTCCTGCTTCACCCAAATTCTTTATATTTATCTGTGATTACATTGCAGTTCCTCTAGTACAATAAACATGTAAAAATAAATGATACCGATGTTTGCGACTATGTCATACAGTGCGTACATGTGTGTCATAGGCACAACAAATATACTTCAAATAAATCTACATCGAATGCTAGTATTTTCGCAATGTCAATTCCGCAAGTACCTCAACGTTCATTTGACTCAAGCGTTCTTACATACACGGAAATAAACAAAGATATTTAATGTACAAATGTCACGTCAGTTATATATGTAACGTATGACTACCAGTAACTACTATTACTAAGAATATGCCCCATGGACAATTGTCAGTACATATAATAGTAGTTGTTCCTTTCGTTATTTTACAAAAAAGTTATGAATAATATATTTTGTGTAAACAGATGCAAGGTAGACATAAATAGCATAAGGCACATGTGAATGAACAAAGGAAGGAATTCGAAAAGAATTAAAATGATAAAGACATTGTATTAAATTTTCAGCACTTTTGGAATCCAACCAAACAAATGATCGAAACGTCAGTAAATTGAATGTTATTGTACTAGATTGACAATTGTGCTACAATTACAGATAATTTCATAAAAAAACGTCCCTAGTCCAATCGTTTACGAATTGTTCTTCATCCTGCTCTTCATTTGAGCTAATGGGTCATACTTATGTGAAAGCAGACAAAACAAAGCTGATTATAACATCAAATAGTCATATCATATTTTTGAAGACTCCTAAAACATGCTTCAACAAAGTCAGTGTATTCGTATATAGTAGATGTGTTTGTGTTCTGTTGAATTGTTCCTTGTAAAATTGTTATACGATGATGACTGATGTACCAATATTTAGACTATTTTATTCATTGTGTCTGTTTAATTAACGCATCAATGTAAATAAAACGGAATTTGATGAGACTGTTATTAAAGTGAGAGGGTAAGCGCTATAGAACCAGGTTTAATCCACAATTTTCTACATTTGAAAATGCCTGTACCAAGTCAGGAATATGACAGTTCTTGTCCATTCGTTTTTGATGCGTTTTGTTATTTGATTTTGCCATGTGATTACGGACTTTCCGAATTGATTTTCCTCTAAGTTCTGTATTTTTGTGATTTTACTTTTTAATAGTACCAATGCATCAGATTAAAAAAGTGTATGTATATAACAACAGACAAAACAGAACATGTGTCACATGGTTAGGCGGACTCAAATGAAGCTTGGTACAAATAAAAATGCTCTTATTTTTAGTTGCTAAGTAAATTTGACGAAAAAAGTATTTTACACGTCGAAAAAAAAAGTATGAGACAAAAACTCTGTTGATTAGTAAAATTAATTAAAAAAAAATAGTCGCGCATAATAAGTAACTAATATAGAGTTTTGATTTGTAGCTTAACAGAAAAATGTGACAAAGATATGTTGAGCTTTAAAGCTTGTTGATCGTGACCTAAAACTGAATAGCTTTTAATTTTTTATTACATTTAATTGAAAATAAAACAAACTGTTTAAAAGCTATACGAAGGCCACAATATATAAAAAAAGAATATAATGAAAAGAACATATCTGAGGTTAGATTTTTGTCTATGTACTAATCACCTGCAAAACACAATGCTTACTTATTCTGACACCGATATAGATGTACCTGTCGATTACAATGTATAGCCAATTATGATTGCGGGGGAGAGATAAGTATGCATGATAATAATCATCATTCTGGCATGTAATGTTAAACATACCACCCTGGCTGATCTTCAAATAGATTACAAAACTAACCTAAAACATTTAGATAGGTTAGTAAGATGTAATGATCCAGTTTGTTGGTGAAGGAAATATATAATGGTTAACAAGTGAAGAAAGGTAGTATACAATGAAGCTATAATCCCTCTTAAAATAAGAAAATGTGGACAAACGTCAAGGTTCACTTAGGGCATAAAAACACCTATAAGTTTCAGCTTTATTATAAAATTTGAAACTGACATATTTGGTTGTTAAATGGAACTATTTCAAAAGCAATACTACTTCTTTAAAATAAATCTCTTCATAGAAGTACATATGGCTTCAAAATTTGTACATTTTGACCAATTTATCAAAAAAGAAGTTTAAAGTAAATGCGAGTACTCTTAGAACTGCATATTGTGTACTATGTCTTTTTGCTTTTTTTGTACTTCGTACCTGATGACTCGACGTATTTACATCTGATTTAACATTTTAGTTTTACGTTGTGTTGTTACACCACTGTACGAAATTTAACCGTTCTGAACTTGCATTATCTAATATTAGAATCAGTAATTCAGAGTTTAATGTTTATTGCTGTGTATCATAATATGTTTTTTTTTATCATATATATTATATATTGCACGAAGCAAGATATCATATAAAGGAATAAAAAAAAAAAAAAAATACAACTGGTCATAATGCAAAGGAAAATCAGCAAAACATAAGGAGATCAATTCGGTCAAGAATATTACAGTTGCCATCCATTCGTTTGATGTGTATGAGCTTTTGACATTTGATTAGGGACTATCCTTTTTGAATATCTCTCGGAGTTCATTGTTTTTGAAGTATCGTGTTGGTCATTCATTCCATGTTGAATATGTCTAAGTAATGCTGATGTATCAATGAGTAATGCACTGAGCTAGTAACACTCTTCGAATGCTTATTTGCTTTCAACAAATGTAAAAGTAATTTGTCGTAGACGACCAGACAATATCATGAGAAGGAAAAAACGACGACCAACAATTTAAGCTACAGGCTACGACCTACTTCAAATAAAACTTAAGATTAAGCAACTTAAACCCACAATAAATCGGATAGCGTGGCGAAGTTAATGTTTCATGTAAAACATTCGATACTAACAGAATAGGATTAAATGTCTGCAATTGTGATGGGTGTGAAAGTTATGTTTATGTATACGTTAAATAATTGATCTCTATTTATCTATTGTTCTATTACGATCGAAATTCCCATGGGACTATTTTACGTGTTCTTCAATTAACCCCTGTCATTCTTTTTGTCATTTCAATGAAATTTTACTGTAAGCACAAAAGACAAGCTAATCAGTCTGATACTATTTTGTCTATATGCATAAGTTTGGATTAACTATTTAGGGCATGGTTATAAGAGTACGAACGAAAACTTACAAATGTGGGTAGATTTTTGGGTTTTTAAATGTGGTGCACACAGTTAAATAACCTGCTACGCGCGTTATTCACTGTGCTCCAAATTTTTCATGTTATTTCTTCATAGACAGACAAAATATTATAGTCATTCCTTTATTTGTTATCAAAAGTACCAAGATTATAATTTAGTATGCCCGACGCGCGTTTTGTCTTCCTATGACTCATCAGAGACGCTTATATCAAAATAGTTATAAAGCCAAACAAGTAAAAAGTTGAAGAGCATTGCGGATCCTTTAAATAACTTTCTTTGTCTTTATATACTAGTATATATCATAGTATACCCTTGGGTTCGGAATGGAAAAGAGTCGATACCGATATCTTCTATTGACCTGAGTCGGTACATTTGTTATTATATTTTCAGTAGCAGTTTAAACTTCTTTGGCCTCATAAGTTAAATCACCTTTGAAGAACCTATATTGGTATTTATTGATCGATTGTCATTTTAAACTTGTATTTTTGCCAAATTATGGTTTTTGGTTTATTCATCAATATTGCAGTGTTTAAAGCAACTATTATTATAATTTAAAAATAAAACTTACGCTTTCTCAGTATTTGATTTAGTGGTTGGAGGAAGGGCGTTTATATATTCGTTTTTGTGTGTACATGTTGAGTTTCTCCCCTAATGAATCTTACACTTGTTAAAAAATGCCTTTTTTTATAACATAAAACATTGGACTCGCTAATAATTTCATAGGGTTCTTAAAATGAAACATGTTCTTTCAGGATTAATTTTATGAAAAATAATTGCTCAAATATATAAATGCGGCAACACTATGGGTATAATTATAGCAATTAATCACTCTGCACTCTAAAGTGTCTAAAACATTAGATCTATTTAATTTTCTTATGTTAGATGTTCAATTAATTTTTACAAAAATAGATATAATTTTAGTTTATAATTCTGATTCCCTCATGAGGAGATTACTACTCTAAATAACTTTGAGCTAAACTTGATTCAGTATTATATTAAACTTAAATGTGTTTTAAGCAATTAAATCGAAGACAAAATATAAAAAAGAGAAGATGTGGTATGATTGCCAATGAGACAACTATCCACAAAAGACCAAAATGACACAAACATTATCAATTATAGGTCACAGTACGGCCTTCAACAATGAGCAAAGCTCATACGGCACATAGTCAGCTATAAAAGGCCCCGATAAGACAATGTAAAACAATTCAAGCGAGAAAACTAACTGCCTTGTTTATTTAAAAATATGAACGAAAAACAAATATGTAACACATATACAAACGACAACCACTGAATTACAGGCTCCTAGTCAATGGAGGACCAAATTGAACAAAACATTTTATGGCTTAATAATATATATGTAAAGACGTTTTAACAGACCTCACACATATGTATCATTGAAGCTAAAGACAACTAAAATGTTATGAAAAACACAGAACTTATACACAATCCCGATGCACGCTTACGGACAACCATAATATAATCAATATATTAATTAAAATGATAAATTCTCAAGAGGTAAAAATGTGCCTGATTATCGGTCAACTGTTTTGATAACTCATCATAGATACCAGGATTACAGTTAATACTTACGCCCTCGCCCGTTTCGTATTAAAAACAACTCATCAGTGACGCTGGAATAAAAAAATGTAAAAAAGGTCAAACAAAGAACGAAGTTGAAGAGCATTGAGGACAAAAAATTCCTTAAGGTTTTGCCAAATACAGTTAAGGTTAATTATTCCTGAGGTAGAAAAGCCTTAGTTTTTCAAAAATATCAAAGATATTTTTAACCGTTAATTTATAATTATGAAATTATCAAGTTCTGACTCATCATGCTCATGGGCTAATGCTATTAACTTGAAATATACGATTTTAGATTACACACGGTATGCATTGTTGTACCTTCTTCGTTGATAGGCTTAGATCACAGCAATAGATTCATACAATAATTTTTATATGAAATATGTCTGTATTCAATAGAAAATGTGGGGTTTTGTTAAAATAAATAGCTTTACAGTAAGGCATATCAGGTATTTTCATAAAAAAAAAGATCGAGCTTGCATGCTAGCTAAATAAGCGTGTCACTGTTTCTGAATTCCTGTTGTGTCTGCCGTTGATTGAATATGTTGGTTGTTGTTCTGTTGTTTGCATGTTGTGTCGACTATAACATAATATGTTTGTGTGCGTTTCTCAGTGATATTTGTCCTTACGTTGGTTTGTGCTGTATTATATCACGTAGTATTGTCATTTACGCGATATTGTTTTAACATTGTCATAAAACGGCAAGTTTAGCTAGCCAATAAACCAGATTTAACCACCAGTTTTTTATTTCTATAAATGTCTGTACCAAGTCTGGAACACGGCAGTTGTTGTCAAATAGATCGGTTATATGTATGTTTGCGTCTTGTTTTTTTGCACTTCAGTTTTCATGTTGTCCCTTTGTTTCCTTCTTACAGTTGATGTGTTTTTCTTGGTTTTAGTTTGTAACCCGGATTTATTTCTCTCGCTCAATTTATGACTTTCAAACACCGGAATACTTCTGTTATCTTTATATACAACACAGATGATCAATTTTCATATACATGATCGGTTTGTGCGCACGTACATGTACATGTAAATAAAAGTCACCAACATTACCTTGCTAATGATTGTGTACGCCAGACGCAAGTTTCATCAACAGAGGACATACGATAGATGTTTGAAAACATGTAAATGAAACGCCATATTGAAGAGCATTTAGGAGAAAAAATCCGAAAGCCAAATAAAAACAGCTACGACTATTTATTCATTTGGAGAAATAACATTGTTTGTACTAATTCATCCTATCTAGAATGACAAAAATCTTTAAAAGATACAGAAACAATAAAATATCTCTCTTCATCACTGAATTCTCCAAATACTCAAGAAATACAAAGTGACGGGGTTTAACTAGTTTTTTTAGCAGTATATCGTTTATCTCACTTCTATAACTAAGACAGACGAGTTACTATAATACCTCCTCAATCTGCACCAATGTACTGATAACGGTGTGCTATACTATGTTGTTTTAGCAGTATATTGTTTTAATATCTCTCTACTATAACTAAGACAGACGAGGTACTATAATCCCTCCTCAATCTGCACCAATATACTGATAACAGTATGTTATACATTTATATTACAAGGGAGAAACACGTAAGCATAATCTAGATATGAGATTAATTTGGGCTTTATAATACTTTCATCGTGGCTGATTTACTAATGTTTTCAGCAAATAGATTTCTATTCACACTGCACTGTTTCTTTTATTTATATACGAACTTTTAATGGAGTGATATTGATGCTAGTGTACTAAACTGTTTAACCTCCAATTGATCATTTTCTTTAAATCATTAATATTTAGCATGAACAATTTGAATACTTACATTTAGTTAAAAAATAACTTTTCACAAATGGTTTGGAAGGGTGAACTAAAAACTCATAACTCTGTTTAGAAGGAGAAGAAATAAACGTTTACATTTACCAAAAGGTCAGACATGGATATAACGTTTTATTGATCATGTCTAATGTACTTTATAAATCATTTATACGCTTTGTGTAGATCATTTAACATCAACCATACCCATATGGAAATAACAATAGATCAAAACATATGCTAGATGCATTTGATATATTGTACACATATATCAATAAATATGTTACTTTATCTATCGATATTTTGATTTCAATGTTTTTGCTAACAAGTATAATAAACTAAGGGCTTTAGACCTCACACATTTACCCATGCATATAGTATGTAACTAAAAAATCAAACCTGATTTAGTAGGGGTTGGGATGGAAATACATGAATGTACATTATAAAAATATCCAAATAATGCTCTGTACTTATAACTTACGTTCCTCAATTTCTAAAATATCATACAAGTATAAGAGTGCTGACTATCGACCGGCGTTAGAAATCTCATGTACTGATTTTTCAGTGGAATATACCGTATTGACACTAATACAAAATAACAAGATACCAGGGAGGCCACACTTCGTTGTGTTGTTTTCGGCGTTGGCGGCATCGTTCACAATGTGTGATTATGTCAATATAACTACTAATTATAATGGTTATATAAGTAGATGATGTTTTTATAGAGCTAAACAAAGACCACTATCAAAATGCTGATATCTGACATTCCTTTACATGCAGTTGAATACATGCATCAGAACTATTCAATCATAAACATCTATATATAGAGTAGTATTAAAAACTGTGGCTATATTATGTTTTGCGTTTGAATCAGACGAACTGTTTTAGTCTACAAATAATTCGTGTTGAATGAAAAATAAACGGGCTGTGTCAATTTCAATGTAACTAGAAACTTTCCCTGAAATATGATTGTTATTATTACGATTTAGATTTTTTTTTAAAATGCTTAATAACACACACTTATGTAAAGTGAGTTTGACTGTCTCTCTGGTATCTTTCGTCCCTCTGTTATACAATTATTTATATAATTTTATACGCCTGACGCGCGTTTCGTCTACATAAGACTCATCAGTGACGCTCAGATCAAAATAGTTAAAAAGCCGAATAAATACAAAGTTGAAGAGCATTGAGGATCCAAAATTCCAAAACGTTGTGCCAAATACAGCTAAGGTTATCTACTCCTGGGGTAAGAAAATCCTTAGTTTTTCGAAAAATTCAAAGTTTTGTAAACAGAAAATTTATAAAAACAAGACTGTTATCAATAAAGAACTAAGAAAATTTTCAAATTCGTTTTTTCCAAGTTGTTTCGATCAAGGGAAAAGTAAAATCACAAAAATAATGCACTCCGACGAAAATTCAAAACGGAAAGTTCTTAATTAAAAGGCAAAATCAAAAGCTCAAACACACCTGCCGAATGAATAATAACTGTCAAATGCTTGACTTGGTACAGGAGCCTTTCAGTTTAAAGGAGCACTAGCTACGATATATATAAAAAAAATTAGTATATATTTTTTTAGATTAATCATTAATTAAATTGGAATAATGAAATAATAATTTGCTTTCAGCAATCAATTTGCTTTAATTTTGTTGAAATAAGCGATTGTACATAATTTTTGACTGATTCACTTGCAAGTGAAAACGTCATCATTATTCTAACCGGTATTCATGTGAACTTAACTTAACCCCCTAGCTAGAGACTGACAACGCATGCATTGTACGTGAACTGGTTATTTAAAGAAAAAAAATGAAAGTGAAACTACGGTAAATCATTTGATTACTAATTCGATCCACATAAATTATTTCTTATACGGTTAAAAACAATGAGTAACTTATATTTTTAATCTATAAATTCAAATCAAACAGACCTATAAAAATCATATTGCACGTGCTGGTTTAACCTATTCATATCTTTATTTGTGTTTACATCGCTTATATGGTCATCTGAGGTCAAATCGATAGTTAATTAGATGGCGTCTGGATTTAAATACACACGAAACGAACCTACATATCATCTACCCCATGCTCTGTAAACTGTTTATTTTAAACGTTTGATAGATTGGATAAATGTTTTACATTGTTATTAATCAAATATGAGAATTTGAGTCAAATTGGTGACCATGAATTTGACAGCTAGTGCCCCTTTAACGATGATCTCGATTATAGTGCACCGATAGATATAAAACAATGTGTTACGTATTGAGAAGTACAATTCAACTGAGAGAGAATCCTCACAGAAGGTGATTAAGCTGTGTATGATATGATGTCGCAGATATACCTCATCGAAAGTGCAGATTTTATTGGAATTACGAATTAATCAAAGTGTGTGCCATAAACAAGTGCATGTCGTTTTAATCAATAAAAGACTTTTGTGATAATGTGCCTTCATTTCGAAATAACAAAATATTGATATGATGAAAGTATTGTGCAATTAAAAAGGTAAAAAAGACTGTAAATCTGTTACCATATTAGTCGTTTAGTTACGTTTGGTATTCAGTTGATTAGCATTAGCACATCTCATATTCATTAAAATATCATTTTATTGTTTGCTCACACATGTTTTAAATATTTACCTCGTATGTTATTGACATTGTCATTATCAAAATGACATGCAGGTGTAGAAAACCTCTGTGTCAAAAATTGGATAATATAAAGCTAATGTTAGCATTTTCGTAATTTTTTTTATCTGTATCAATTATAGGGTCTCTAATCTTATCACTATATACCTCAAACACAACTGCAACATAGAACATTTTAAATTATATGTTGACAGACGCTCTTGTTTAGTTATTTCAGTTTTTCTCTCTGGATTTACCATTATCAAAAGCGCTTGAAACAACACGAAAAAACAAATTTAAAGTCAGGGGTGTGAATTTACGAAATATTCGGATTACGATTTACAGTTTCTTTACAAATCTTAATTTTTAAGACTTTTTTATTTCGTGGTAAGGATACTTTAACCTTTAAATAAAATCAACTGTAGTATACCGCTGTTCAAAACTCATAAATCCATGGACAAAAAACAAAACCGGGGTAACACACTAAAACCGAGGGAAACGCATTAAATATAAGAGGAGAACAATGACACAACACTGAAATGTAACACACACAGAAACGGACCAAGCATCAGACAAAATCCCACGAGAATAACAAATATAACATCAAAACCAAATACATGAATTTGGGATAGACAAGTACCGTGACACGTCTTATCGCAATGTGAATTAACTCTCAAAAATAAGAGAAAACAAACGACGCAACATTAAAATGTAACACACACAGAAACGAACAATAATATACCAATGGCCATCTTCCTGACTTGGTACAGGACATTTTTAAAGAAAAAATCGGTGGGTTGAACCTGGTTTTGTGGCATGCTAAGCCTCGCACTTTAATGGCAATGTTAAATATAACATTGAAATGACAACATAATATAACAGGACTACAATACAAATAAATAGGAGAACATAATAGACAAAGAAACACATGATTAATAGATAACAGAAAGCATCAAGTTCAAATTTATATACGCCAAAGTACTTGTCAATGAATACTTTTGTTGCATATTATTAGGCAACGGGTGAAATACATGTTTGGCATTAGATGTGCACTTGATTATGGTAGATAACTTGATCATAGTAATTATTTACACAGCATGCTTTTAAATTTGTAAGTTTTATTGAAAACAATCGACACTTTTTGTAAGTTATCTTCGCGACATCATAGAGTTTAACATCCCTGTTTGAGGATAGGCTATCGGTTCAATTGTACTCTTGAGTAATCAGAACTTTGCCAGACATTTACTGCTGTACTGTAATCAAGTTCAAATTACAAATGAAATGCTTCAAAAATCATAACAATTTGAAAGTATATTTTGTTTCTGAAAAATAGTACCCGACTATACCTTTCTCAATATAACACGTGCTATGTAAAGGTATTTAGTTCAGCAAATTTTCAGAGACAAGTGCCTCTGATATGATATTAATGGCAACTAAAATCTATGAACCGGAGACAAAAAAGTAGAACGTACTTTAACATAAGAATAAATATCGTGGTCCGTCATACACGGGTTAATAGTTTTTATCCCTTCTTTCACGTATATCTAGGTTTAAGTACCAGTTGAGTGATGAGATTGACATATGACAGCAACATTTCAATATCATTGGTTTCATTCGTTTCCAATTTTATCGTTAGAAATGTTGAAATGCATTAGAACTTCTTGCAAATATACTCTGCCAAAACCTCCCTATCTATTTGAAGATGACTATCAGTTTTAATTATTATATCATTCGGAATTGACATCACTTACATTACTGTAATTATTTGAAAAATTTCTTTTAATATATTGTAATGAAAATTCGAAATATGTCTTAACATGCTTCACAAAATTGTAATGTTTTGCGTGATGAGAGATCTAATTGAGATACATTCTAATAAACCATTGTGTTATCGTTAGCGTTAATAGAGGAAAAGAAATGTAAAAAGAAATAAGTTTATTTAGTGTTTACAAAACAAAGAAATTGTACTGGGTAAAGATTGAGCTCTTTCTTTGGGAGATGTTGTATATCAATAGGTTAACTTGGACTTTTTCTATTTCATTTTTTACATGGTACATCAAGACACATGCTTGAACGTATTTCCGTCTAGAACAACTGATTATTCTATTTCTCACATATAATCTGTACTACCCTCCCAATGGATGGAATTATACATTACCAAACGTACAACAAATACTTAGGAATTATGTAAATGCTTCAACATTCCGGCAGAGAAAAAAATATAGCTCAATTTGATAATTATGATATAAAGCATTAAGTGGTCATTAAAGTTTCATGTTTTCTATTGGTCAGTTTTTTTGCTTTCGGTCAGATTTAATTGATATTGTTTACGAGGGAAAGGAGGATTGGTATCATTCTTTTGATCTGTTGTTGATATAACAGTACGTAAAAACTGAAGGCCATCTTTTTGGATAAACTATTTTTGACCTTTTCTGTTTTAATACTGAAAACTGCAACTTTATAATCTTATATGATAAATAGAGGGAAAATAGCAACAAAACACAAAAACACGTTTGTTTATGAGGAAACTTTATCAAAAAGAATTAGTCTCTAGAAAAACCTGTCCATATTTATCTTTTCTTTACATGTTTCCGTTTCTCTTTTTCCTCTCCCTCATCTCTATCACTTTTTTCAATATAATTGTTGTTTTCAGCTTTGTTTTGTTTCAGATTTTGTTTACCTCTGTATATACATATTATGAATTCTTGCCAGAAAAAAAACCTTTAACTGGTGCATGTTCGTTTGGAAACAGTATAACCTTTTAACCGGTACTGTTTGTCTAAAACAACGTTATAATGGAAAATGTATATTAACGTATGTTTTACTTTTGATACTGCCAATAATGTTGCTTGATAAAGGGGGAAATCGCTTGTGATTAAAAGAAGTAGTTTATGAGAGTTAACCAGTGTAGTAACTAGTCGTTATGAAATATAAAGAAACATGGGGTTTAGGTACGAAACACAAAAAAATATGAATAAGAACTGTATATACAATTGCTACATAATCATATTAAATATAAATCAATAAATGCCATCTGATAAGCTATTTCCGTTATGAATTTGCGTTTGAGCTCGACATTGTTACGATTTTATTTTGTATTGGAACAGGAATTTTTATTGGAACAAAACAAAATACACTGAAAAAAAACCAGCAACATAAATTAAGACATGTTTTTCGAAATAACTACTGATGGTAGATTGAATACCAAAATTTTTGACAAACGCGATAATTTTTATTTTCCATTTCTATGTAGCAACATCCAAGCGACACAAGCATATGGAGTATATGTGTCTCAATTGATACGTTTCTCTAGAGCTAGCTCAAAGAACGTTGATTTGTTGCACGAGGAATACTGCTTTCCCAAAAGGTGCAAAGACAGGGCTATAAATCAATCAAATTAAGGTATTCACTCAGAAATTTTACGGTCGCCATCATGAGCTGATTAACCATAATGACAAAAGTGTGTCAGAAATTATATCTGATATTCTTCCTCAGTCATAATAACCTTCCATCATTATCGAACTGAACAAGGAAATAAGACGACGGGTGCCGTATACGGTGCATGAAAGGCTTACTCTTCCGGAGCACCTGATTTCAATTCAGGTTTTTAATGGTGTTCGTGTTGTTTCTTAATTATTATTTATAACTGTTGATGTAAATTGCCAATGGTTTTGAGAGTCTTTGTTTACTCTTTGGTGTTTGATTGTTATTGTCTGTTACCGGAACAATTCGACTTGAAACAACAATACTCTTAAATACTTACGTGTCTGCTTGAAAACACCACAAAATTTAACTTTAACTTGTCAACATAAAACAACAATACCATTTAACCTGACGATATCCAATCAAAAACAACCACAGGGTAAAGTGGTAAATGTTCAATTAAAAACGACACCTAAAGGCGATAATGTTGGACTGAAACAAAACGCAATTATGGGAAATATGTTGGAAACTGATACTTTGATACTGTTATTATTGTTTGCTTGATACAGGTGAGAACTATTTTTGATAAAAAGTAGCAATTTTTCAGAGGTAACCAGTGGAGTAACTGATCGTTCAAAAATCTAAAACTGTTCAATAATTAAGTAACAGGCACAAAACACAAATAAATATGGAAAAGAACTGTATATACAATTGTTACATAATCATATCAAATATAAATACATTACTGCCAATGTTTTCGTCAGCACAAACCACTATCTGATATTCACAGAACAGCAGCGGTAGCATTGAGATAGGACACATGATTTACAAAACACAAATTGTATTTGTACTGATTACTATTTAAAAGGTTGAAAAGACGAATTAATCCTGTATAATTAAACAGTGACTAAAATATCAGACTTTTCTTTATCTGTCAGTTGATTCCTTCAAATCCTTTTATCTTTTTATTATTACAAAACTCAGCAGTCTATTATCTCAAACGATTTTATATATTTTGTTGGTGAATTATGCTTTATATCCTGCCGTATTACACTGGAGAATTGCAAGCTGTATTTATGGTGATAAATTACAAAGAAATGAAAATTGCTTGTCATGAGATTTTCTCTTACTTTGAGCACGTTGAGGTTTGTTTTTATTTTATAAAATACATGTTATTGTTCTGTAAATTGGCTGCAAATTGCCTATTAAAATAATGCAGATACATGTATTCAAAACGCTTTATCTTGCACTTGTTATACGGGACAACGTTAAGGCAATGTTCAGATAAACAAACAAACTATAGGCTTGATTTGAATGTAACTATCAGAGTTGCATGCTTTTTGTCATTATACAGGGTTGCAAAAGCGTTAAACGTGTAAATTTGTAGCATGACGCGGTTCTGCATTTGCTAGATAGGAAATAAAATGAAGGGAGAAAAATATGTAATGGACAACCTCTTTCGTTACAAGTTAAAACAGTGAAATGAACACTCTCACACTTACAAATAAACCAAAATTTAAAAAGCAAAAGAAAAGAAAAGAAAAACACAGAAGACTAACTAAGGCGAAAGCGTCCAAACTTGGAACTGGCGCAAAAATGCGACTGTGTCCAACCCTGCCTTGATAGCTTAAGTCACACTTTGAATCACTAAACACACAACGACATAGTCTAAAAGGAGTCAGAGTCCGAGAATTACCATGATCAACATAGATTAGCACAGGACTACTAGCAGTTAGACCTCGATTACACTGATCGACAGAGAATGTTTCCATTATATCCGCACAACTATCATGCACTCATAAGTTATGCTAGATCCGAAGAACATAACCCGTATCATGCCAACAACTGGTATTAAAATAATTGTGTATGTTCTAAATTATGCATAGACCCTATGAGAAAATCGAATTTAAATTCAAGATATATTCGTTACTATATTTATTCCGTGTGAATATGTCTGTTTAAAGGTTTTGTTAGCTTTTGAGGTAAATGACAAGTACCCGATTTTTGTTGTTGTTAATATTAAAAAATAATTACCATGCACGATTGGATGTTAAATATCTGAACGTGTAAGCTTATTGAGATTGTGCACGTTTATTTATATTTACGAATGATGTGTTTCGTGTAATTTTCCCCAACTGACCGCCGTTAAATTGTGAATAATTTAACATTTCTGTCTACTAGCATGCTAATATGTTATGATTTCCTGGTGTTGTAAACCTGCTGTGTTATTGATATCTATTACATATATCAGATTATTTATATTTCTTTAAGTTAAACAATTAAATTGATAGAATTAATTCTACTGATTTCGACAATAACATAACATCTTGTGTGGGCATTTTATAATGTACTTACACACATGTTGATGATTGATGGTTTGTAATTACAATTATTTATAAATCAACCTGTAAATTGACCACTGCTATACTAAATACCGTCGAATGAGTGGTCATATATCTTATAAAGATCAATCAGTCATTACATTATATGCTCTACAACATGCGTAAAAAAACTGTCTCGCCGTGATAGCGACATTGATAGAAATCAGGCACCATGAACGTAGTATTATATCATGGATATGCGGTAAATGTTATCATGAGGGATTCGTCCTTTAAAAGGAAAGTAATGTTGTCTAACTGGTAATAAAACTAAATCAAAAAGAATATGTTCTGTTTTAAGTCAGTTAAAGGTTTATTCATATATAGCTGCGCTCTTTCACCTGAACAGCACACGTTTATAATAAGTAAAAGCAAATGATCATCTTGTATTTACTGTGTAATTTTTTTTTTATCTTTTAATGGTTCTTCTGATTGCTTCACGTATAAAAATATGACTTTTGATGTTTTATTCTTACACGTCATTTATTAAATTCTCTATCGAACAGAGAAGGTGTAATCGAGGTCATGGAAATCGAAATACGCGCAAAATGCATATTTGAAATCTACTATGATGAATTATATTGAAAAAGTAAGTTTGCGTTATTTTTAAAATGCACAATATACTAATAGTAATTTAAGAAAACAAAAAGATGTATATGAAAAGAAAGACAACTGTGTATAAGTGTTAAAATAGTTTAGTGTATTTATTTGAAAAATCGAGAGATGCTACAAGATCTGTCATACACGTCTTTGTATTTGCTGATGTAGAGCACAGGTGGCCGATTGGTCGAAGTCGTCGAACTACTGATTCACTAACATAGCAACACCATTGTCTCTGAATCCAGTATAACCAATGTTAATTCAACTGATCGGGCGGAGCTAATGTATTTAATTTACATAACGACAGTCTATTTGAAGATGTGTGTGATAAGGATGATTGCCGTTATATTAATTATTGATTTTTAATCACCTTTCAGTGTCGCCAAATGATTTTACCAACCAATGAGTGTATGATTCTGGGCAATCAAAAAGAGAGTCAACGTTACCACCAAACTCGCCCAACACACTTAAAAACAACTGAAAACAGAGAGAGAAAAAAACAAGTTCGACAGTACATAAATATATGGTTTATTGTGATATTTTTGCCTTTGTAACCTTACCTTTTCATTTCCTTTCGTTACATCTAATATACAACAAGTGAATTCTTCTTGCTGTCCAAACTGGTCAAAGTACCATTTGAAAGTTATCCCACTGGCCAAACTCCAATTAAAAACCATTCGGAATAAAGGAAGGAAAAAGTATATCAAAACGTTATAGGATTACGACATATGCATATTTTGCATTTGCCGTCGTCATAGTTATACTTTCATATTCACAATTTCCAAAACGTGACAATAATAACATGTTTAAACTCCGTTTAAAAAAACCCACAATCAACGGCTGTTTCTCACTATTTGCGAGTACATGTACATGTACTTAATGTTTACCTTTTTTACCAGATTAATGACCATAACTGGACACTTCATTTATGAGTTTATCCAAACATATCTATATATAGATGGACTTGTCAATGATGAGCGAACCGGTTAATCCCCACCCAGTCAATTGAAATGAATCATGTAATAAGTGCATGTGATATGTGCGTTCGACCTCAATCATAATTGAATATACAATATTGGTGATTGATGTTTTGTAATTACTGTGGATTATTTTGACTTTTTTAATGTTTGTGTCTGTTCAGTTAACGCATCATTGTAAATATAACGGAATTTGATGAGACTTTCATGGAATGCTCTTCAACTTCGTATTTTATTTGGTCTTTAATTTTTTTTTGGATTCGAGCGTCACTGTTGAGGCTTTTGTAGACGAAACGCGCGTCTGGCGTAAATACTAAATTTAGTCCTGGTATCTATGATAAGTTTATTGAAAGAATTACGTTGGCGTTATTGCTAAAATGCAAAATATACTAGTATAATATGTGATTATTAATATAGTTCATTGTATTAAAAAAGAGGTCGAAAGATACCAGAGGGACATTCAAACTCATAAATCGAAAATAAACTGAAAACGCCATTGCTTAAAATTAAAAGGACAAACAGGCATACAATAGTTTACATGACACAACATATAAAACTTAAAATAAGCAACACAACGCCTAAAAACATTACAATAGTTTTATGATGATTTTTGGGTTACACCCATACAAGCAGGCATGCTTTATTTAAATTGTTCCTCTTTATGATCATAATTTCTTGCATTTCAGGAATGACTGTGATATTTTTTCTGTCTATGAAGAAATAACATAACAAATTTGGTTGACACTGAATATCGCGTAGCTGGTTATTTAACAGTGTGCACCACATATGTTATGTGTATCTCGAAAATATTACAGTCATTTCTTATAATTTAATTCCAAATTCCATTTTAAACCGTAGAAAATCATGAAAAAACGTTGATGACCGTCACGTCACGGTCACATGACTCAATAATGTCTTTGGGCTGATAACAAAATAACGTCAGCCAATCAGAAGACGCGTTACATCCAAAATTAAATTATTTACATTTAATTCGTGTTTTGTCGATGTCTTGTTAATTCTACCTGCCATTTTGTTATAAATAAAACAAACAAGTAAAGAGTTAATAAATGCCCTACAACATTAATTCAACAAATCAGTTTAGTAAATTTGCATGAACTAAATACGGCGTTGCAAATATAAGGATACAACATGAAAAGAAAATTGGAATATTTTCTGTTTTTCTTAAAGACGGAGAGATAAGAAACCATTGGAACCAAAAGTCATACTCCAACGACATCTCCGTATTTCTCTATATAAATCCAATTAAACAAACAACGCTGAACAAATTTAAAGTGACGAACAGAAAAACAAAAATTACATATATACAAATTTATTAAAGCTATATTTACAAATTTATTATAGCTATATTTACAAATTTATTATAGCTATGTTTACAAATTTATTATAGCTATATTAACAAATTTATTATAGCTATATTTACAAATTTATCATAGCTATATTTACAAATTTATTAAAGCTATAAGGAAAAATAGAGCACATCTTATCTACCATGCATATAGAAAACACACACAATCTGTTTGATTTCTAAAACAATTTATATCTATCTGGCTGAAGATACATAAATGCTACAACAACAATAACCGTTATACAATTCATTTAAAACATTGATTGCACAACTATTAACTATTGTATGTTAATCATGAAGCATGTATTAGAATGATATAAATCAAAATCAAATATAACTTTCAAAGCGAATAACAATAATAGTAGCTTTTTGTTTTTTTTCACATATTTCACATGACGTGAACAA
Source organism: Mytilus trossulus (assembly GCF_036588685.1). Lineage (NCBI taxonomy): Eukaryota > Metazoa > Mollusca > Bivalvia > Mytilida > Mytilidae > Mytilus > Mytilus trossulus. The sequence goes on from NC_086380.1 coordinate 13,479,638, forward strand.
TCCTCTGAGTTTTCGAAAACATACAAGCTTATAATGACGTCACTTCCGTCTCATTCGCAGCTTCATCGTTTGGTACTTCAGGTAACCTAAATAAAGAACACCAAAACTATTTTTTAAGTAACTGTTATTCAAAAGATGTTTAAATTTTAGAATCAGTGTCAAATGAAGAAGTTATGAATATAATAGTAAGTTATAATCGGAAAAGAATGAGTTGAGTTGCAAAATGATATAAACCATATTTGAATGTTCCTTTCTTAAATTGATGATGACAAAGTTTCCTTTGTTTTCCTGTATATTGTCTGAAATACATCACAGTATAGTTTAATGAACTATCTTTAGATTAATTACAGGGTATACCAATTATAGAAACAACTTGGTAAACAATGTGACATTGAAATACATGGTTTACGATTGCGAAAGTTTTAGCTCAAATTATGATTCCTACAAATGAATAATTAAAACATACATCCTATTTGGAATGACAGGACTTTCATCTCTGCTCACTCTACAAATAGAGAGAAATATATCAGTATTTATACAAATTAAGTTCTTACTCCTATGTCATAAAAAAAAAAATAGAACGAAAATTGCATATAAGGCAATTATCTGTTAGACACGTTGAATTGTAAACTATTGCTCAATATTTACGACAAGTGAATTGGATATAGATCTGTGATTACTTGTATTTCTTCCGTTTCGGTATTGAGGCCTTGCTAAAGTGGAAAAAAAGTCTGTTACAATGCGTAGGATGTATAAGTACACGATCAAGTGCGTTAGGAATGTGAACGATAAGTGCAAGACCTCTTGCAGGAAGAGAATTTTACTATTAGGGTTTTAAAGAACCCTTGCTTACAACCACTTTTTAGCGTAGTCCGTATGAGGTCTGTTGCAAGGCAAACTTTTTAGCATTTTCAGTAGCAGTCATATCAAAGCAAGTCACTACACCTATTGGGTTCTTCTATTGTACAATCCAAGATGGAGGTACACATTTAAAGAATACTTTGAAAACTAGTTTCGGTGTCTTAGGAGTTAAAATTCTTTAAATGCTATACATACTTGTCTTTTTCTGTTTGTTGTTTCCCGTCCAATATGGAACTGCAAAGAACAAAATAAGAAATGTCTATTATATCATCATGGCGTAAAACGTTATGAAGTCGAAAAAACAGAACTTATTTCAAATCATCAAGTTTTTGTATGAATTTGGAGATCCAAGGACATACTTTCCAACAGATAATATAGAATAGTATTTGAAAACTTTTGATCAATGTTTGCTTATTTCAGATTATCATATTTGATCATTTAAACAGTTTTTAAGAGTTACTTGAATATTAAATTATAAAATAAGATAGATAAGGTAATTTTCGAAATATTACATACGTTTTATTAGATATTTCAGCTGTTTCTTCACTGTGAAATATTTAAAATTGAAGATAAAAAACTTAATGATCAAACTATATTCAGCGTGAGCGCTTTTCTTAGGCTGCTTGTGATGTCATTATGCTAAATATGTTAGATGTGTTCTCTTGCATAATCTATTTGTATTTTTTTCATCTTGCTGTCAGTTACTGTGAATACTGTTATATCGGTACTTAGTAGCTTTTAATTATGTTTTATTCTTAGATTTGGTCAATATCATTGTCTGAACCTGCATCTGAATCAGAACACTGAAAAGCATTTCCTTTTGAAGCTTTAAAGTAATTTACGACGTTTTATTCATATCCCCTGTGAAACAAAAACAAAAACGAAATGTGCACCTATATTGGGACAAGTGAATTATGATCTAGCTCTAATGACAACAAGGGTTGAATCTGGTGAGGAACTTTGATTTCTTGTATGTTTCTGTTCAAATATAAAACAACATGGTGAAGAAGGCAGTCTGTTCTGCTATGCGGAAGGTATTAAAAGGAGGAAGATTGAGCCCTCATGAACATGTTTAGCCCCGCCGAATTTTTCCGCCTGTCCCAAGTCAGGAGCCTTTGGCCTTTATTAGTCTTGTATTATTTTAATTTTAGTTTTTTGTGTATAATTTGGAGTTAAGTATGGCGTTCATTATCACTGAACTAGTATCTATATTTATTTAGGGGCCAGCTGAAGGACGCCGCCGGATGCGGAAAATTCTCGCTGCATTGAATACCTGTTGGTAAACTTCTGCTGTTGTCTTCTCTATGGTCGGGTTGTTGTCTTTTAGACACATTCCCCATTTCCATTCTCATGTTTATTAATACGCATTTACGTACATTTGGAAAGGGAACAGTATATCCTAAGCGTCGTGTAGGGAGAGAGCTACAACTGTTTATGGGGTCTGTAAGCATACATTTTGATATTTTAGAAAAGAACTAGACCATTCTAGTATTTTTAAATATATAATCTTGCAAACTAGTTTGGGTGTTTTTTGGAATGTGATAATTTATACTGTGTACGTACTTCTCTTTTTCTGTTGGTTGTTTCTCCTCCGATATTGGACTACAAGGAACAAAAAAGTAAAAAAATATGATATCAAAACGGAGTTATTAATTCTTATTAAATTATTCAATTTTAAGCATACAATTTGTATGATTTCCATCTCCAATGACCAAAAATTCAGAAGATACAAAAATGGCAGGTACCAACTTGGTTGCATTTATGGTCTGAATATCTGTTTCACATGCCTTCCGTTTGTGGCCAGCATTGCATGAACCTTTTCGAATTTGATTTAAATAAGAAATTATAAAACCTTCGATAATAAACGTGTATAAATGTAAAATAAATAAATTGCATAAGTATTTCAGATAACCATACTTGATCATTCACACAGTTTCCATTAGTTACTTGAATATTGAAGTATATAATCCAAAAACACAATAACATTTAAATAGAAAGCTATTTTCAAAATATAAAACATACGTTTCATTTGAATTTTCTGTATGATTGCTGTGAATCCTATAAATTATAGAAAAAAATATGATAAAATTATCATATAATATTCAGCGTAACATTCGTAAACAGTATATGCATTTTCAGGTCTGCTTGTGACGTTATTATAGCCAATGTGTTTGCTGTATTATCTTTGATATTTTAGGTGTACTCTAACATGTCTGAGATCGGCCCTTAGAAACTTGTCTCTTTTTTTTTAGTTATGTTATTCCATCGTTTTAGTTTGTTGTTGTATATGGTATATGTATTCATTTGTTGTTATGAATATAAACTCTGCCATTGGTTTTCTCGTTTTAACTTTATTCCCTTTTGTCATGTCTGGGCCTTTCATACGCGTGTCTTTGTAGCTCGCTATGCGGTATGGATTTTAGAATCTTGTTGAATCTTGTACGGTGCTCATTTAGACTATGTGCATAGTTGTCCAAATACCATCATATTATCTCTTTCCATTTTTGTATCTGAATTTCGGTGCTGGCTGATCCTCTGCACAGAAAATGAGATCGCTAACGATTGTTTGTTACAGTTTGCATAGTTTTGTCTTCGTTATTTATGATGAAATTTGAGGACTATTGCTGTATTTTCGTCATTTTTATTTTTTCCATGAAGTTGTCTATGTGTTCTTTTGATACAATGCAATAAGTATATTTCTGCTGAAAAATAAGTATATGAGCAAAACACCTGCTTTGTTAATCTTTTGTCGATGTTCGAAGTATTAGTTTATCAATAATGTTTCCAGACATTAAAGGAAACTTTCCTATTAGTAGAAAGGTGAAATTATAATCATAGAACTTGAATCTTCTTTCCATTAAAATATATAAGACTAATTAAACAAAATTATTCCTGTTTTATAATTCTGTACCAAAGTATAACATTTGTAAAAGAAATAAAAAAGCTATACAAGTAAATTATAATTGGTAAATAATGTTTTAATAGATACATACACTCCATTTGCAACTACTGGATTTGTGTCTCTGCGAACTCTACAAAATAAAAATAAAACATAATGCGCGTCACAAAGAATAATTCACATACCTAGCGTAATCATTTAAGTAGTCCAATTTCGCGATGTTATTTAAAACTCAAAGTTAAGTTAACCTGTATCCTTCCATATGCTTTACCGGTTAAAAGCTTTAAAGTTGTTTATACACATCACGAACATTAATATTCAAATGGCAAAATATATCGATTGTGCAATTTTATTGTTCCCCATTTCGAAAAGATTTAATTTCTTTCTGATAGTTTTAGTGCAATTATCTCTACTTTTCTGTGTCAATTTTTTTTAAATCCAGCTGGATGAAGAAGAGTATCCATAGGTGTGTGTCGAATCTACGGATAAAAGTTATTACTGCATACATACTGTCGGGCATTTCATTTCATGATGAATATTGCAGCAACCCTTGCAAAAGTGTGGCAGATCAGCGGTAAAATTTGCTACGAATAATTATCGATATTAGAAGATGTGGTATGTGTGTCAAAAAGACAACTCTTCATCAAAGTCACAATATATAAAAGTTAACCATTATGTCTTGAAATAAGGGAAGAGGTGGATAAAAAATCTTTATAATAAACTGTGTCTGTTGATAAATATATGTATCACTATACGTACTTGTTGATTTCTGTATATGGGTTGTCTTCCGAAACCGGACTAAAACAATGAATATAAACTTTAAAGCTTCCAGAACATTTTGACTGAACTCAGTACATACAGTAGTATGATAGGTAAATCATTCTTATATTTGAACTTCAACTGATGAACAGGTATGTGCTTGTAATGGAAATTACAAAAGGAAACCAATGTAACAGAAGGTCTTCAGTGACTTGAGTTCATAATTTTATATAGGTTTATATGTTCTACCATATTGTTTCAGTGAAGTTGTTCATTGAATATCTTTTGCCCTTTTAATTTAGTTTGATTGTGTCTTATACGAAATCAGAACGGATTGTGACATATTAACAAAGTGTGCATTTGCATAGTGGGTGATTTCTCTATAAAAGAATTCTGTTTAGTTGTTTGTATGGATGAAACATCGATGTATATCAATTCCTGAATATGAAAAGCCGTTAACTACTGTTGACTTTACATTTTGAATGACCGGTCACCCCTGTTATACATGTAATACATGTTATAAAATATTAGATGCATGACATTGTTATATGTAATGTGTGTTAACAGATAAATCCTATTGTCTAAAAACGGATTGCTGTATACTAGTATTGCACCTCAATGATTATATTGCATGTTCAAACTTATTGGATTTAACCGCGTTCGACCCAAACAGTTTATAAAAGGGCTAATATTGGTCGAATATGTCAATGGACAAATGGAAAAATCCAGACTCACAGTTGTTGGAATTTAAATTTGTCGATAAACTGTACAATTGTTTTTATGTTCATGTTACAATGAAATAAACATAGTTTTAAAAGATTTGAACAACACATCATATTTACCCACTGATAAATACAAGAACCAAACAATTTCAAGATTTTAGACACAAAAGTCTTTTTTAAAATGATCCTAAATTAATCGCCTTTTTTATATGGTATGGTTGTTCATATACATTTAATGAAGAAAAATGTTGTATTCGTATATAAAATGTTGGATATACTTACTGTTCCGTTACAGGACTTGGTTCTGTTCTTGGACTTGAAAAGTAATAAGATATATATATATTAAGTTGTTTGATATAAACCGTTCATTATATTAAAAGTCAAATTACGTTGTTTTCATGTCGATTGAAAAATCTTTAGACCAATCCTGAGCAGTATATATGTACTACGTGATTCTAATTTTCAAATTTCTGACGAATGAACTGAAATTATATGTTGCTGAGAACTTTGCGGGTTGTAGTTTCTTGATGTCTTTTATTCCCTTTTTCATATTAAGAAAGCACTAAAATTGATCTAACACATCAGTACAATGATTATATAAGGCGTCGACTATAGTTTAAGGTGATTGCCGTATTCATATCTATTATTGTGCATTTCATTTTAATGGTTTAAGATGATTTTGTATATTGAAATACTATTTTTTTACTGATGCAAGTCATGGATCTTAATTGGGACACTCAAACCAGTCCGTCAGGCTCGCTTTTCTGAGAAGATGAAAACCAATAAAAATATAAAAAAAAAAAGATTTTATTACTGCCATACTTGACTATTGTCAATTGTCGACCAAACAAAAAGGGACCTACACAATAATAAAAAACCGTGTAGTTGTTGGTATTTTTTTTTTACAAATAACACAACCGGTAATAAAACAATCCAAAAGAGACTGATGCATGCGAGCTGGCAAATCTCCAATCAAAAGTGTTTAAAGTTCTGTTTTGTAATAAGCATTAAGTTAATCTTGATGTTCTGACTAATGCAACCGATACTTTGTCTTTAATGCAAAATTAAGAATGCCAAGGACCATGTCTTTTTTCATAATTTGTAATCATTGCTTAGAAAATATGTATACCCTCCATTTGGAATCGCAGGATAGTTATCTCTTGGATCTCTACAAAAAAAACACCATTTATGCATTTAGTTAGTCGATATATTTCTTGATTTTCAAAAAAACGAAATCCTCATTCGCAATGTTCATATGAAGAGTTTTAGCTTTAGAAGTACAAGTGATTATTTTTCTTTTCTATTCTTTTACCTCTTTTGCAAATAGTAGAACGATGCACAAATTTACTGAAGAGATCAAATTCGTGCAATTTAGTGTCAAAGATTATCAAACTATTGTTTTCCCTTTTTTTATTTAATTTGTTGCATTTATCTCTTAAGTTTTGTATTCTTTAGTTGAAAGGAATGATCAAGGGTTCAAATGGCAATTCCACTGATAAAGCTAGCCCTCATTTAGTTTGTACTTGATGAGTCTTTCACTCAAAAATATAAATACCGCAAGAAGTATCATAATATAAAATACAATGAGTTCGGATAAGAAGAGATGTTACATATTATAAGGATGTGTCGAGAATTTCAAATAATGTTCATTTATACATATCTATAATTACTTATTGATTTCTGAATACAGGTAGTCTTCTGACATGGGACTAAAAGAAAAGATACTAATTCAACATGTAATTAGAAATTAAGAAAATAAAAACAAAAACAAAAAAGACCGAGTAACTGTATTTTGTATCACAATGAGAACATTTAGTAAATAATTAGATTTGTGATATTTTATATTTGCTATCCGCTGTGGCATTTATGAAGCAAATCTTTTAAAAAGGTAGATCCATTTTTTTCCATTTAAATTGGACGCGGAATCTTTTCACCTTTTCTAGTCATATATGAAAAAATCGATTAGGTATCTTTTTGGGTTATATATATATAAAACGTACTTTGATTTTTTTTATGTAGTATATCGGAAAATACATTGAGGGTACACACTTGGCTGGTGATGATCTTTATATATATTTCAGTATTAATACCTTTACTTTGTATCGTTCCTGATTTATCCTAGAACTTTTTGTCCATTGTCTTTAACGCTATATTGTTTTTGTTATGTTTTTGTGTATTTAGTTTTTTTTATTATTTTTCCATGTGTTATACGTTTACCTTTCGAAACTAAAGCTTAGATGTTTTAATTAGGTGTGTGTTTTGATCGTGCAATAACAAATACATTAAAGTTATCTTATGTCGGAGCTAGAAACATACTTGTCTGTCTCCATTAAAGGGTTATGATATCTTCCCATTCTGGAAAGAAACAACATTTTTCTTATCTTTTTTTTTTCTTGACCTCTTGAAACATAACGAATCATACAAAGGTTAACAACCTAATGTCAGCATTATTAAAGATGAATTCTCGAAAATTAAACACGTTATTAAGCAACACACGATAAGAACATTATGTGAATACATGACAACCTCAATATTTATGCATAGTTTAACTAAAATCAAAATCCAAAGAGTTATTTCACACGACGATGTGAAACGTATATTTTTTTTTTGCAAAAGTGTATGGGTACAAAAGGCAAATTATCAGATTTTAGACCGTAATCCACATTAACATTAAATAAAGTTTTACGAGAATGTGTTCAGTTGAAAGTGAAAAACTCTAATTTGGCATTAAAATAAGAAAGATCACATCGTGAGGAACATGTATACTAAATTTGAAGTTAATTGGAATTCAACTTCATCAAAAACTACCATTAAAAATCTTTAACCAAAAACTTTAACATCAAGCGGAACGAAATGACGAACGGATGAACGAACGGAATCACAGACCAGAAAACCTAGTGCAACTCTGCTATCGTAGGTGGGGCTTAAAAAGATAATAACTTTTTTGTCATCTAAATGACATTTGTAATGGCCTTGCATATGTTCAGGACTCCTCCTTTAGTCTTGTTGGTTGATGTCTGAGTAACTTATACCTTGCATATCTTTTTCATGATTGAATAAAGCAATTATCGTAACTCTTAATGTGTGCCATTTGTATTAATTTAAGCATGACTTGAATTCCAATTACAAATAACTTATACGTTATTGGTATTTTAAGTATGTAAAATGGTTGATATATTATACGTTTTTAATATATACAGTTATTTTACAATACATACGTTGCATATAGTGGTAGTATGCTGCGCTGTGTCCTTAATCTGTGAAACAAAATGTATGTGTTGATTTTCAATATACACACACCGTATATTTATAAAAGAAATACTATACATGATTCATGAACGATTTGGTTTCATTACAGTGAACACGTTTTTATTGTTATAATCGTAATCCCGTCTTCTGTAATTTTCCTAGATTTGGACATCACTGAATAAGATCTAGACCTATCACCGAATTCGAACTAACCATAAACATGCACAATTAATTAGAAGAGAAATATTGGTTTGCAAGAGATTATTAAAAGTTGATGATAGGTTCCGTTTGGTCTTTCATTGGGGTCAAAGATTGTTTGTGTCTTTTCAAGATATTATCAAGATGCTTAATTTCTTGATTGACAACATATTTGTTACGTTCGGAGGACGTGTTTTTCAACAGACTGTCGGCATCCCAATGGGAACAAACTGTGCCCCTCTACTTGCTGACTTGTTTCTTTATTATTATGAGGCTGACTTCATGCAGGAACTTCTTAGGAAGAAAGATAAGAAGTTAGCAATATCCTTTAACTCTACTTTCCGCTATATAGATGACGTTCTTTCACTAAACAATTCAAAATTTGGTGACTATGTGGATCGCATCTATCCCATCGAATTGGAGATAAAGGATACTACAGATACAGTTAAGTCGGCTTCATATCTTGACTTACATCTAGAAATTGACAATGAGGGTCGGTTGAAGACAAAACTTTACGACAAAAGAGATGATTTCAGCTTTCCAATTGTGAACTTTCCATTTCTAAGTAGCAACATTCCAGCAGCACCTGCATACGGGGTATATATCTCCCAATTGATACGATATTCCCGTGCTTGCATTTCCTATCATGATTTTCTTGATAGAGGGTTACTGCTCACAAGGAAGCTATTAAACCAAGAGTTCCAAATGGTGAAGTTGAAATCATCCCTTCGTAAATTTTACGGACGCCATCACGAGTTGGTTGACCGTTATGGAATAACCGTTTCACAAATGATATCGAATATGTTCCTTACGTCGTAACTACAATCCCCTTCCCTTTCATGAATTTGACCTACCGAATTAGACTATTTACCGGATTTGTAATCACATAAGCAACACGACGGGTGCCGCATGTGGAGCAGGATCTGCTTACCCTTCCGGAGTACCTGAGATCACCCCTAGTTTTTGGTGGGGTTCGTGTTGTTTATTCTTTAGTTTTCTATGTTGTGTCATGTGTACTATTGTTTTTATTTTTAGCCATGGCGTTGTCAGTTTGTTTTAGATTTACGAGTTTGACTGTCCCTTTGGTGTCTTTCGTCCCTCTTTTCGTCTTCTTATGATAAATAATGCAATTTATTATCATAAATATTTAGCAATGTTTAGTTGTATGTCTGCATTTTATTGGAAAAAGGCAATTAATGTAAAATAAAATTCATTCTGATCAAGTTAAGTTCAACATTTAAATGTTTCACAGTATGAGCGGGCCTGGTGAAGGTAAGTAAACAAGTGCTTCAAAAGCATGCAATTTATAACATTCTTTTTACTTTGTGTACGAAAAGCCATACACATAATTTATATTGAAACAAGCGTATCAAATGTTAATAAGTAACATCTAAAAAAAATATGTAAACGCTTTAAATGGGAGTTCAGCTTTTTAATAAATGTAACCTTTATAGTGTGGTATTTCTTCACGTGTATATATAAATTACGTTATATCTAACACAGAAGCTTGAGGCGCAACATGTGCTTTCATTTATAAAACTAACAACTTACGTTCCGTTGTCCATTATAAAACTTGGTGTTCCTCTATACCTATCAAAATATAACACCGTATTGTCTTATTGCTTTACTTTAGAAAATAGATCATATATATGCGCAAAAACATATTGCATGACTTGTAGTTCATAATTACATGTACATTATAAATTGTCACAAATGTCATAGTTATGACGGAAAGTTAAGGAGTCTACAGTGTTATTCATTAACATTTCGTACCTCGATAATGTTTGCTTGCTGTTCTGTATGAGCTTTGACTCCGTGTTGAAGACTGTTTTTGACATATAATAGTTAATTTGACAAATTGTGACTTGGATGGAGAGTTGTCTCATTTGCATTCATAACAACTCTTATTGTATATATGTACCTGTACATTCATATGGCATTGTATTTTAATGAACAACAACTGATATCGTCCATCATTTATCGTTTTTTTAATTTCAACTATTCCTGATTTTGTCTTCCACTTTATATGTTTAATATTTTTAAAGTCTCTGACCAATTTAAAAATGTTTTTTGGTGACGTTTATGCAGATTTGTTTTATAGATACTCGGACTTCTTGTTTGTTTGACTCGATACAGGAAAAAATCATTTGCCCATAACCCAATCTTTTTTTATTTCATTTATAACTCTCTTTTTTTATCTTTTAAGCGTTTTTTTTTTCCAAATTAAAGCAGATTCGAGATTTATTATCTATTAATTTGAAACCAAAGTAATACCAATGCAAATATAAGGTATGAGTCAGCCTTTTCCCGTCAAATATCTCGAAATGGAGCTCCATAACTTATAAATTGTTTAACCTTATTTTGTTGTTAACTTTTTTTCTTCTAACCTATGATAACAATTTTAAGTTCAAGATTTGTTAGATTTTATCTAATAAAATAAAAAAAAAAATGATCTATGTGTCTAAGGGACAACAACCCGACCTCATTCTTAAGCTAAAATTATCTAAAGTATCACAGTTAGAAAGTAAAAACATAAATATAATACATAGTGTAACAATTTGTAATCCTAAACTACAGTAAAAGCTAAAAATATGTTCCTGATAAATACTGCAATATCCCATTTGAATTAGTTAAATTGTGTACTATTCCCGATTATGAACTTATACAAATTCTAGAAAATTGTCCTATTCTCGATTGGAAATAGTGAAGCTTAACATGTCGACGCACCAAGTAGCGCTTCATTTGAGATTTCCAGATCTCCTAAATTAAGGCTATAAGTGTGAGACCAACCGATTACTTTCTTTGGAATATATAATCTTTTTTGTGTAACTTAATTACTCACGTTCCGTTACCCAATATAACGCTTTGAGTCCCGATCCTAGTAATAAATAATTTATAATTAGTCATATTGGATCACTAAAAAGGAATAAAATACACAGTTATGACGGAATTGTCTAACTTCAATTAGCCAGGAAACCCATTGCAACTTTGTAGTCCTAACCTTAAACAAACAGCAAAATAATCATAAGACCATTTTATAAAAGGTAGATTTTCAGTTTATATAAACAGATTTTTTTCGCGCCATGTCAATTAGATCAGTTGTGGGCATTTTTGCATATACCATTGTTCAAACAAATTAAAATTGTGTTGCTGAATTGATTTCATGAATGCTTAATATTGATGGCCCCTATATTCTTTTTACATTGTGTACCCAATGCTTCAGATTAAACGATTTACTAAACATGCGTAAAGCAATCATAACGTCGGAGTTATTTATGTTTGTTTATATACTTTTCACTATTATTCGACTCTAAGGCGAAAATGAATATCTATCATTGGCTGTTGATATGCAAATACTACGTTGGGAAACTTAACTAGTTTAAGCGCACTTTTAATATTTTTGATATACTATTTAAATGTTTTTGAATGCTTAAAACATTTCAAATTAATTTTGTACTACATTAGAATTCGATAGAGAACAAGAAAACGACATAATGAGGTGTGACTACGGCTTATAGATAAAATATAGATAGGTAAATTTGTTTAATAAAAATAAATCTTTGAATAAACACCGATCAAAATTCTATATGTAGACATTTATACACGCATATAATATCGGAAGAGTTATAACTGGTATATAATCATTCAAAATTGGTTTAGATGGTTTATTTTTTGTTCAACAAAAGTAAAAGATAACAGATTATTTAATTTCATCAGCTCCAACCATGAAAAAAATGAAAATAAGTGGTAAGAATCAACCTCGGAATAGCGGACTTTGTTCTATATTTTTTTCGATAAAATAATCAACTAAATCAAACAATAACAAGTAAGTAAACAGAAAAAAACTGCAGATTGTTCTTAAAATGAAGTCGTTACACTTGTCATTTGATGAAATTTCTTTATATCTTTTGTTTTATTTTTTTCTAATATTTTGTTGGCGTTGTCAGTTTGTTTCCGACTTGGTATAATAATTAGTTATATGATCTTTAAGTATATACTTGCAACACCTTATATTGAATGTTGATAGTTTCTGTAGCAAAGAGGAACGATCAAGGTATCACATATAATTAGTTCTATATCAAACATGAGTGTTAGAAATTTGTAGAACCAAATAACGGATTTAGAAGAAGCCTTTTCAAACGAAAGTGTAGGGTTGATTCACATTGATTTTTATATCCTTAAAACAAATATCTATTCGAATATAATAATAACGAACAGTAGCATATAGACATTCAAATGGACTTATCATTTTTTTTTTTAAATTAAACTACTTACGTTAAGTTATCCATCATTTCCTGTTGCTCATCTATTGTTTTTCTAAAAGTAAGGATATTGCAAGTAATTATCCAACGTTGGCAGCACTTATGTGTGTTGTCATGAATGATCATTGATATTTTCAAAATTGTATATATCATCTCTTTACAACATTTTGAATTTTAAAGATACTAAGTATGGTTGACCAAAGATAAAGCTTTATCAGGAAAACCTTCCAGTATAGTTATCGATTGTCTATTACTAAGTTCTTTGTTTTGCCTTTCTAAAATGTTTTGTCTTTTATAGGCCAGACGCACGTCTGTCGTACACATTTGAATTCTGTTATGTATGATTTTTATAACATGAAATATTGCTTTATTCTGGTAAGATAAACACGGCTTTAAACGTAACTGTTTTACTGACCTGGTTTCATCTAATGGTGATTTGGTATTGATAAACATATTCAGTTTAGGGTAATGGTTGGAACCTGTTTTAACGAGTAAACCCGCTGCATATGTATGCACCTGACGTAAGTAGAAGCCTGATGTTCAGTAAATGTCGTTTGTTGGTGTGGTTCATAAGGAGTTCTCGTTTTTTGTCCTTTTTTCATAAAAATTAGATAGTTTGTTTTCGTGTGTGAATTTTTTTACAGTATTGTAGTCATTTATGGAGTTCTTTAGCATTCGATTTAAGCCAAGGTTCCGTATTCCCAATATATCAACTTCACCTGCATATGGGATATACACGTCCCAACTTATTCGGTATTCACGACCATGCAGCAACTACTCAGACTTTGTAAAACGTCACCAGTGTCTGAGTAAAAGGTTGTTCAAATCAATAAAGAAAACTAAAAATGACGGAATAACGTTGAACTTCAAATGCAGATGCGTCAATAGAAATGTGTCTTCTGACATTTATGTATTACACATCATGATAATTCATACTCACTAATTATGACACGCTCAGGAAATGAAATAAAAGGGGAATTAAGCGATTAAACGAATATTCTCATATTTAAAGTCACAAGAACGTTTGAGAGTAAAGACACATACATATGTACACATTAACTAATGTATGATTGTGACCATAAAACTTGAGTAAAAACAATTGCAATCGAATTTCATAAAACTGTTTTTTTTTTAAGAAAAGTGTTTAACAAGACTTTACAACTAACCTTTGCATTTCATCTTTTCTTTTTAACCTACAAACGTGTGTTACATTAGTATTACTATTCTATCGAAAATCATGTAAACGTCAAAATTGACATGTTGCAGTATTTGAGCATTGTCATTTTAGAATAAGTGACATTCATTGACAAGTGTACTTTGCACTATAAATTTAAATTACATAACATTTAGCTGAAAAGTCGGATAAGAAGAATAATACTCAATATAATAGTCAATAGCAAATACTAAAGCTTGGGCAGTTAACAGTTAATGATAACGCTTTGACAGTTAACAGTTCTTATCATGAGTAATATCAATAAGTAAAGCGTAAAGAAAAAGTAATGTATCAAACGAGATAATGTGTGGTCAACATCTGCGAAATGTGATGAGATTGACATATTAAAACCATTTAAATTATTATTTTTTTATACAGACAATAGACGATAAGTGAAGATGTATTTATGTATATTTCCCTATAACAAACATTTGCTGAGATTACTATTACCATATTAAATGTGGTAAGAGTAATATTAATAATGTTAAATGTTTAAACATTGATGTCACCCTGTTACATGTGTTAAGATTAACATCAACCTGATAAATGTATGAAGATTCATTTTAATCTGTCAATATTGTTCTATTATCAAAGGAAACAGTATTATAATAAAGTACGCCAGACGTGCGTATCGACTACATAAGACTCATCAGTGACGTTTCAGATCAAAAATCCACAAGAACAAAGTTAATAGATATATATTGCTCAGTAGATTTAATACAAGTATGTAAAATGTATCAAATGTTATACATCCTAGTTACATGTGTTTAGTTAATCATTTAAAGCACTATCCTACAATGAATGGAGATATATGCACATATATGAAACAATGCAAGTCTAAAAACAAACTTACCATCTAATATAGACGACTAGGGTTATAACAATAGCTTCCACAATACAAATGACGACTGTCGTAATAATCCAGGCATTTACATTAGAATGGTTATCACTGTTGCCCTTAAAAAAAACCCAAACAGGGAATAGGTTACTAAAACATAACATTTCATTCTAAGATTTTTTAAACAAGAATGGTTGCTCTTTGTCAAATATATGACTTATAATTTACCACTAAGTCTATTAAAGTACTCACTCATATGGACATGTTTTTTTCTTCATATGATAACAATTACAACGAATATAGATGAACGGTTTTCAGAGTTAATTACTATTGGTGTAAAACTTGAATATAAAAAGTATACTTTGAATGACTTACAAACAAATGATTGCTATATCTTAATTAACTGTACTAGGTTTTCTATGTTGTGTCATGTGTACTATTGTTTGTCTGTTTGTTCTTTTCATTTTTAGCCACGGCGTTGTTTGTTTATTTTCGATTTATGATTTTGACTGTTCCCTCTTTTAAAATTTAAATAAATATTTCTTTTTAACTTCGGACTTCATTATTTGCAGCTATATGAACTGTTATTATTACCTGCAGTGCTGAACTGGTTATAGAAGGGTGAATATTAACTGATGTTGTAGCACTTGTTTGCACGGAATAAGTTGGTTCAATGTGTTTTCCACTAGCTGTTGGAACTGGTAGGTGATTTAATGATTTTACGATTTTTGTGGAAGACAATGTCCTTTCAGCAGATTCATAGGAATTTAGGTATGCTGTTTTAGAAGACTCCAATGTGTTAGTGGAATACGACGGATATGATGAGAATATGTAAGTTGCAGTGGTATGTAATGATGATGTTCCCTGTATTATATCTGTAAAAAAGACAACAACATAAATTATGATGAGACACATTATTCAATTTGCAATTCGTCTTGAATTATAGAGCAAACATTACAATGTACATTATAGACTAGGACAGTTAACCGATAAATAAATCTGCCTTAACATAAACTGAAGGTTCCACATATAAACGAGAAAGATTCGAGACTCAAACTGTTTAAGTGTCATTTAAGGCGATAAAACAATAAATTTAGCTGCATTTGATGAACGAACTATACAAATGGGTAATGTGTAGGGATTCAGACTTTCTGATATTGTAAATAGGTTTAAAACAATGCACTAGCTAATAATGTGTTATTTGACGTAGATCGTTTTGAAAAACTTATCTACTGTAAAACAAAAACACACTTTCTACAGTTTGTATGATTTCTAACTAGCATTTGTGGATTTTTCAATATTCAAATCACATGTATTAGAACACATTGCACGGTTATGTGTGAAATGAACCCTTGTTAACGACATCACGTCTTATCCGCACTTATAATTAAAGATAAAGTAACAAACTTACTTTCAAGAAGACTTAGATGTACAAGTTCACTCCGTCCGCCTCCTGCTTCATTTGTAGCTTCACAGCTATAGTTTCCTCTATCGTCTACCCCAAGAAAATTTAAAGTCAGGAAATGAAGAAATACAGATCCTCCGATTGAATGAGACGTATCGGTGTGTGATATATTCAAAATTAAACTGTTCTTAAACCATTTGACATCTATTTCCTCAGTCAAAGAAGTTATATTGCAAATTAAAGTTATATTTGATCCTATGGCAGCAGGTATGATTTCCGAGATACTCACAACTGGCGGGTCTGGTAATAACAAATAACAAACATATTATTTAGCTTTAAAACTAATTCAAATATAATATAATTCACTTGCTACGTATACCCTATGTAAAAATAAATGTACTCCAACCGCTTACGTTTCAAAGTAGAAAAACAACGCATTAGTTAAATTTGTAGAGATAATTGTTTTGTAGCTATGATACAGAAATAATAAATAGTATAAATGAAAAGTTTGACTATTTCGTACTTTTAGATAAAAAGAATAGGAAGCAAAACACTAGTGAAAACAAGCAGTCAAAAGTTTTAGCATTATACATTATGAAACAATGTTTACCTTATATATCCGACTTGGTTATTTCTAAAAAATATATCTTCAATGAAGTAGAATGCTGCAATCTACAATTGCCATGTCAACATATTATACCAGTGTTTAACGATGGTCACAATTACCCTTCATATATATTAATAGATATGTGGTGTTTAACTGCCACTCTTACGCACCAGACTGGGAGGCCAGTTTTAATTGGTTGCAGAAAACGGAGTACTCAGTTAAACCACTGTCATTCGATAGCAAAGCTGACTATCTATATATGTCAAGTAACATTGGATCGAAAGAGTGGGATTCGAGCTAACAACCTCAGCATTGACTTTTAAGTGATTAGAATAGTAGAACTACTAGGACTATTCGGCCACCGAGCCTCATTTTCTTTCGGTAAATAAAGCCAGCACTTATTATTATGAGATTATTAGTTATATTTTACTAACACGAACACAACTTACCCAAAATTACTGTTAAGATGACAGGTTGACTCCTCCTCATGTCTATAATATTTGTTGCCTGACATGTATAATTTCCTTCATCTGCCAGTTGTAGGTTGTAAATTTGAAGGGAGGGAGATAACACAGTTCCTCCACCATACTTTTCATGTCTAGTGATATTCATAATCACATCATCTTTTAACCATGTGATAATTGTCGCTTTAGACGAAGCCGGAACATAACATGATATACTTATGTTTGTTCCAGCTTTTGCAGGTGCAATATCCGATATATTTACGATTGGATCTGTTAAAAAGAATGAAAAATGATTCAACTAGTTGTTCTCAGTACACACTAGACACTCTTGAAGAAACTAAGGTTTCAACTCTCTCAGGTAAAGTTGACTTTATATGAATTTGGCTATTTTTGTTAGGAATTTTTGATATATAGCTCTTCAATGGTTTCGGTACTTATACATCCTCGGATTTCAAGTGTTTTGTTTTGAGCCTTTCTGATGGAGGTAAATCCAGAAAAGCGCTTCGGACGCAAGAAATTATTAAACATGTTGCTTTCAATTTTGTTTTGAAGTAAATATTTTCATGAATTGAATTCATCATTACTTTCTTGTTTTTGTCTAAGAGACACGATATTGCCAAACAAATATTTTAAATTAACTTGCTACCAATTCCTGTCAACAATGATCAAGCGATACTTACCTGGTACCAGCGATGTTTTCCGATGTACCCATATTTTGACTATTTTATTAATTGTGACTGTTTATTTAACGCATTATGTAAATATAACGGAAATTGATGATTCTGTTATTAAAGAGAGAGGGTTAGCGCTATAGAACCAGGTTTAATCCACCATTTTCTACATTTGAAAATACCTGTACCAAGTCAGGAATATGACAGTTCTTGTCTATTCGTTTTTGATGCGTTTTGTTATTTGATTTTGCCATGTGATTATGGACTTTCCGTATTGATTTTCCTCTGAGTTCAGTACTTTTGTGATTTTACTTTTTTTTATTTATGACAATAACATTAGATCAACTTTCAAATAGCAGGAACACATTTTCAATCAACATAATAAATGAGGCCAATATCTAATGTTCTACTGACAGATCACTAAATTAGAAAACATAATGTTTCTCGACTATTGCAAGTATGGCATAAAACGAAATAATTCTTAAATATATTGATGATTACGACTTACATGAAATAACGCTCAAGAAGACAGGTGGACTTTTCATTATTCCTATAGGGCTTGGTGCTTGACATGTATAGTTTCCCTCATCTTCCATTTGCACATAGTATATCCTCAAGGAGGGATATGAAAAAGTTCCGCCATGGTATTTCTCACTTCCTATTATTTGTATTATCTTGTCATCTTTCAGCCATGTGATGTTTGTTTCTTTAGTTAACAAATGTACAAAACAGGATATTGTAATGTTATTTCCCAATATAGCAGGCTCACTCGAAATGTTTGCGATAGGATCTGTTAATAAACAGGACAAACACTATAAAACATACATTTAAAACAACTCTATATGTATTGTGGACATTATAAATGAGCTGGTTTTTTTTATGTTCAAACTTTCTAATATTTACATAGAGATTATTATATAAAATAACATAAATTAAAACTTGGTTAAGTTCATTTTGATAACAATCAGATTATATAGTCGAATGATGATATTCAATGGCAAATATCTCATAAGCAACACGACGGGTGTTAAATAGCTTTAGCAAATGTCATTTTTGTTCATCAAATTTATTTTTGATGTTAAAACAAAAAGACTACTTATTAATGTTTATTCCTTCTGTTCATCAATATGTATATGTCGTATTTAGTAATAAAACAAACGAATAAGAAAACATGCCGGTATGCATGTGTTTTACATTGTCTTATCGGGGCCTTTTATAGCTGACTATGCGGTATGGGCTTTGCTCATTGTTGAAGGCCGTACGGTGACCTATAGTTGTTAATGTTTGGTCATTTTGGTCTTTTGTGGATAGTCGTCTCATTGGCAATCATACCGTATCTTCTTTTTATATGCAAACTAATATTTGAGGTTTAGATAGTATACAATGCTTAGGCAGTGGAATAAAACATTCATTTTCCTTGGCTTCGGGAGATATGAAGATGTCGAAAAATCATATTTCCCTCGGGCAGATCTGCTAGAGCCCTCGTGAAATATAAATATTCCTGATGAAACAAATCGTCATATCTCCCTCAGGCACGGGATATAAATGTATATAATGATAACAATTAAACGAAAGATATAGATGTCAATAATTTACCTAAAACAATTGCCAAAAAGACAGTTTTATTCCTTGTGTCTATTGGATTTGTTGCCTGACATGTATAATTTCCCTCATCCACAAGTTGCACGTCAGAGATCTCCAGAGACGGAGACGATACGGTTCCTCCACCATATCTAGTACTGTTTAGAATTTGTATGATACTGCCATTCATTATCCAGGTGATACCTGTTGATTTAGATGACATTGGAACTTCACACCATATTGTTATGTTTGTTCCAGCTTTAGCCAGCATCGCATCATTTGATACATTCACTGTGAGACCTGTTGTTTAGAAGAAAATACAACTGCATTATTATTTCATTGTTTTAGTATTTACAGTCACTATAGAAAAAAATAAACTGATCGAAACTAAAAGGTAATCTGTCAGTTGAATTTTAACCTTATTTTGTTATTTTGGGATTCTAGTTTTGATGACAGATCTTTTCTATAGTTTTGAATTAATATTTCAAGTCTACATTGTTGTTTTGTGGATTGAAAATCAAAGAAAGTCACAACTTGGAAGGGCAATATCGTTGTTTTGGAAGTCGAGTAAATGTCTTATTGATGTTTAACTTGTACCCAATAAAGATACTTCGCACGAACACACCATTACACCTGATCGATTGTGAAATAAAAGTAAGATTTCATAGGAAAAAGATTATGTTGCGATTTTGAAGTAAGGAATGGATTTTTTCCTTTAAAATCAAATTGGTTAAAACAAGGAAAACGAAGAAGTCTCTTAAATATTTTTGATTGTAATGAAAAATGTAAATTTAACAGTTTTTCTTAATTAGTTATGACATGTTTACTACATTTTAAGAAATGACTTACTTTCAAACACATGTAATTGCGTTGGATTGCTTCTGCGTTTTTTCAGAACATTTGTTGCATGACAGGTATAGTTTAGTTCATCTGTATACTGTACTGAATATATAGTCAGTAATGACGAATTTATGGTCTTGTTGTTATTGACATTGTACTTAGCATTGTTGTGTATTGTATTGGACACCGATCCGTTACTCACAAACCAAACGATTTCTGTATCTTGAGTTAAAGGTGAAATGCCACAAATAATGGTAACGTTATCATCTTTAAGGACAGGTTGTATGACGGATATTTTTACATCTGGAGGACCATTATCTGAAAAAAACGTTTGAACTTAAAAACCTAGACGGCGATATGCTAATAACCTTTCACAACTATCCATCAAAGTACAAATAAAAAATATGTTAGCATATTAGTCAACCGTATAACTATGTACTTCAAAGTAAAATTAAAAAACATAGAGTATAGTCGACTATAAAAAGTTCCAACACGAAAACAAATAAACAGTCCAATTGTAAAAACTAGCATAGGCAGTGAGAGCTAGTTCAATGAAAATTACAACAAAGAAAAAAACACGAACTTAGACCAAAATATGAAGCAGTACATATTTTACTTCCAATGTATTTATTGTAAAGACGTTATTAACTGCCAGAGGAATAACATGACCTTGTACTCTGCCAAACCATAGGTGTCGACAGATTGTAAAACCGTGGAGGTACATAATTGAAGTATTTGGCATGTTTAAACAAACTGATAACAAAATCAAAATTAATACCAAAAAAAATATATTCAAAATGTAAATGCATTGTAAAAGAGGTAACTTTATAGAATCTGCTGATTTTAGTGATTTTTTCCCAGCGAAAACAAATTTCCCGGACTAGTTCACTACATTACCGAAAGATTGAGGATGTGCTTATCCGTATAAAACTTATGTTTTCTACAGAGACAACCAAACTTGCAAACAAAACTTGCAAACCAAATCTTTGTATCTTTGAAATATTTTAGTGTAGGTTTAGGCCATTTGTGGTAAGGAAATCCCGCTCTAATGATTAATCAGTAATATATTATTTACGCTCATTTAAACCAAAAACATCAGTTGAGACATGGGCACAATGAATAACTTGCGATATCTTAACAACTACAGATGGTGCCAACGAAATATCACCGTGTAAAAAAAATAATATCTTGAAGTGATAATCCTACTTTTTAGACAAAAGAAAGCTTTAAAATCTAAAATTGTATATCATTGTTAAATATTCTATTACACTTTCTTTACTGTACATTTTTTTCCACCCAAAGCTTTTTCTCATAAAAAAAACTCACAAGAGTATCAGTCTTATATTAAAACCTCATAGTAGCATTTTAACTAATATAATTATTAGTTAAAAATGAATTGCAGAGATGTTTCCACAATAATCGTAGTCCTAGGAAAAAAAATTATGTGAGCTGTACCAAACCCCTCCAAAATTAATTTGTTATATTTGAATATGTTTGAAATTCAGTAACACTGTATGCACGAGTAGCAACTATGTTTGTTTTCTCGATTCCTCACTTTGCCAGCAGAATTAAAATTTTGAAATGTTTTAGAGCAACTTAAATTAAATGAATTGATAATAAAGGCTACTATCTAATTTTCTAAAATACAAGTTGATATGAATGCCAATTACACAAATATCCAACAGAGTTTAAATGACGTATTTATGTGTCAACAATAGAAATTTATACCGTACAGTAAGCTATCAACGGTTCCGACTTGATAATAATTTGTCACAATTTCTTAGGAGAGGTCCACTAAAAAAAAATATGCTAATACGACTATGTTTCTTTTATGTCGTCAAAAAAAGATATTATTAGTGTACTTTTCTTTCGTAATTTGAATTGACATGTTCCTTTAACTGATGCTAGCATTCCAGTTCTTTGTCATTGACATTCAACTGATATCGTTATCCTACCTTCATTTTTGGTAAGTCGATATCCGTTTTCCACATGCAATGATTAACTGGCATGTGTAAATTATCTTTTAAAGAGTCTCTTAGTTTGATGACTCCGGAAAAGTGTTACTTCAAGGAGTACCAACAACTTACAACATCTGTCACAAACTAATCCAGTACAATCTTTTTCGGCACATACTGATTCTAGTTCAATGTCAATAAAACTGAAAGTAAAAGAAAACTGACAATATGATAGTTCAAATCACAGTTGATAAGCATTTTTTCTAATTTTCATCAAAAGAATTTTACTTTTAAGGTAGATGAGGTGTTTAAATTATGATCCATAGAAATTTTCTATAATTTGTCAAAATGTAGTTAATATCATGCTTTTTTCTTAATTGATAAAATGAATGAGTCACGGGACTTATTTTCACGTTACAGATTATGCAAAATTGACAGATATTGTGTAGATTGCGCATGGAAAACTAAATTTTCTGCCATAAAAAGAAAACTACACCATAGAATTTTTAAGATAGAATATGGCTCTCATTTTATGCTTTGAGAAAAAGAAAATAAATGTGGTTACGGGAATCGTTTTCTTGTTTCATAATAAAGTAAGTAAATTCCTTACAAATTCTATTGTAAAAGTATCCTTATCTGAATTATCTGCCCTTACATTTGAGTTGCCTCCCCTTACATGATAAAGTTGGAAAAAAATAACCAAACAAAAGTATTCCGTTTGTTAAATTATAACCACAAATGTAATAAACATGTCAATTCTTTGCAATATGAAAACTTTCTTTAAACTTCGGTTTTTAAACACATAATCTTATAACGATTGAGACAAGTTTGAAATGGACTGTCGTAATTTTTTACTTCATTTATTACTTTTTTTTATTTCTTTCAACCACATGTTTATATGTTATTTAGTAAAGACACTTCTTAAGATTTAATCGGGTTTTAAAGCAAACGAAAAATTTCTGTATTTAGGATTCAGTTGCATTTGTGTGCATTGTTTCATTTTGTACGGGTATTATATTCCAAGCATTCATGGAATATTGATTTGAGTTGTTTATATGTTGTTGATATAATCCATTATTTATTCAGTACTTATTAACTTCTGCAAGATTTAAACAGATTCGAGGAAGGAAATTTAATGCAGTTAACTTTTATATTAATGGTTCCCTAAAAATTAAAAAAAAATCAACATAGTTACCTTTTTGAATTTGTAAGGTGAACAATCATGGAAGTTCCAGATACGCTTCTAGTAAGAGGCTTTTCACAATATAAACCATCTCCGTTTTCCTGTTGGCTGAGAGTAACTGAAAATCTTTTTGGGGGAATCTTGAAAATGAAATAATAAGAAAATAATATGTTTTGCCAAACTGAAATACGTGAATAAGTTTTATAAGTTAATTCGACATGCTTGATATACAAATTGTACTTGCAATTATAGTTATAGCCTATCAATGATTTCTAATTTGTACTGTATTCCTGTAATGTAATGATGTCATTTAAGAGGTACATTAAAAATTGCCAAAAAGTGCGAGGTTTGGTTTACCTAAAAAGAAGTTTAATCTACCATGTTTCTTAAAATGTCTTGTACCAAGTCAGAAATATGGCAGCTGTTATCTAACAATTCGTTTCAATGTATGTTGCGTTGACGTTTTTTTTTATGTTGCACTAATTATTGTGCAATTATTTACTCTTTCAACCGATTTATTACTTTTAAACATCAGTATACTACCGTTACCTTTATTAAGGATATTGTAAAAGTAATCAATGTGTATTCTTACTTCTAATCACTTTACTATATATAACTGCTGGTGTTAAACAACATCATCAAATCTTTCAGTTTATGCTAACTTAAACAGACTTCCATCAAACATGTATTTACGATTTTTGTTTGACATCAAACACGAAAGATAAATTTTTTCTACACATAGAATTCTCTTAAATATTTAAAATCTGGTGTTTCAAATTATATCACTGAATAAATAAAGAAGACAATTTATCATTACAATAAAAAGGAAACATTTAAAAATACATTAACATGTGAATTCAATATCTTTTTATGTTCCTTGTGTTTCACATATGCGCATTAATCCTCAGTAGGTTTTTTTTCTGGGGTCGCAATATTTAACATGGTAAAAGTACGTCGCATATTTTAGAGTGAGTGTATTAACATTTTCTGATTTTGGCAAATCTTTAATTCCTTTTTTTTTTTTTTTTTTAATTCAAACGGATTGCACTTGTTATCGTTTACACTGATGATAATGGCAATAAATTAATTAAACTGATTATCTTCTATAACATATACAAAACTGACTTTTATTGTAAAAACTAAATCACTAAACTGACTAAAGACAACGCATGATCTTAACTTAAGGATTAAAAATTACCAAAATATTTATATTAGTAATACATGATTGCAAATAAGACAATTATCAACTAGTAACCAACAGGTTTATGGTTAGTAGGTCTTCCACGTTTTCTGTTCTTTTATCAACTAGAGACCAACACCTTTATGGCGTAAGCTCTTTGTTCTTTTCGTCCTTAGACATCCTTGAATTCAAATATTTGGCTTCGATAGTTCCTGTAGTATTATTCATTTTAATATATATTTGTTATACAGGTTATACATATTATTTTACAGTACAAAACTTACCAGTAAGGCATGCTTAACACTGTATTCGTAGTAACTAGTATTACCAATCATTGCAGATATTGTGCTTATTTTCTTTTTGTTATTCAATAAATCTGTTAGACAGTCTTTCGGTTCACAATTGCTACAAGAAAAGAAAACAAATACATCATTGACATGACAAATTGTAGTAGATAGACATGAGGTAATAACAAAAAGTATTACACTTTTAATATATGTTTTTTAAAGATGATACAATTTACTTTAATGAAAATACACAAAATAGTATTCTGTAATCAAAGTTATGTCTTACAAATGTTTATATTTTTAAGCATATTCATAAACATGTGTCAAACTCATTAACCATTTTGAAAGCGATCACTCACAAAAGTGTATTGGTTTTTAGAGACATTTCAGTTCGATTTTTTCCATCTTTTTAGACATCAGTATGTATATAATTTAAGAGATTGTGATAATGTATCTTTTCTTCCGATTTTTTTTTATAGTCTTACGTATTGCATTTTAATGCTGTGTTGATAAATGTACTTGTATTAAGTATTTTTCTTTCCTTTCGTTAAAATGGTTTATACTTACTTTTCATGAGAGTAACATATTGTCATATTTTGACAGGTCTTCGGTGTGCATGGCAATTTCACCCTTTTCAGGTTGACAGTATAATATGATGCAGATGCTACATATTTTGCCTGTTAAGAAAAACATTTGTTTATAATGGATTCCTTTGAATTAATTATCCAGCAATGCTACTGGTTTGTGCATTCAGTGTTTTTAGTACCAAGGTTAAAGTTTTACCGAACTTATCTGATTTAGCAGTGTTTCGATTATCTTTTTTGTATACTATTTTTTTGTTTTTTTTTGTTTCATAAATATTTAATTTTCACGACATCTGATAAAGTTTATTCCCAAACCAGGTTTCGTGCATATAGATACAATGATTCTAAGCCAATAACATGAAGGATTGATTGTACTTGAAAATTCATATCATAAAACATTATCTTTTAATAACTAATTGAGGTCTGAAACCAGGAAGGGGGATCGATCAATTCAAAATCTAAATGTCATCAATTCAATTACAACTACTTTGCATATTTCATGTTATCGATTACATTACAATAACATCTGAACTCAAATTTAATTGATTACATCAGGTTATATTTCTTTAAAAAATCATGACTACTTTATGTTATAATTTATGATAACATTTCCGCTTTGAAATTGAAATTTGCATTTCTATTTATTTTATCCTCATTTAAAAAAAAACTAATCTGAGTGATACATTGTGTTTTTGATATTTTGAGTATTAACGGAACGGACATTCCTTATATAGAAAATGGTGGATGATAACTTATTTTATAGCTATCTTAACCTCTTACTTGTCTGACAGCCTCATCAAATTCCATTTATAAACAACGAAGTTTGTACAAAACAAACAGTCAAAATCGGTAAAAATGCCCAAAAAGGGGCCCAGCAGTAAAGATTAATTACTATAGAAAACAGAAAAAAATATGTAAAGGAACGTTTACAGAGCTACATCATATGTAACAAAGAAACTCAAAATGCAATTCATATAGCAAAAATGGAAGACAAGAATACAAAATTACCATTATAGAACATAACCACAATAACGGGATGTATGAGTCATATGTTACAAAGAAAAGCAAAAAGCATATATACAAAGCATTTCAGCAAATAGAACTAATGTTTTGTTTAATGAGATAATTTTATATGTCAAATTAACTTTGAATGTAAATATCTCTGTACTCCTCTATAAAAGAAAGAACTTCGATTATGTTTTACATTTTAGCCCAAAATGAGTATATTTGAAAAAGAATAGTGATTATCTATTGATTAAGTGGTCTCTTTGTCAGTAGGAATATACTTGACACTTAAATGTGGTACAACCTAAGTGGGAATCTGAAATAATTAAAAAAAAAATGTCCTTTCTTTTAACATGTGCAGCTGAAACGTTTGATGTTATAAACAATCGTTGTTACAGTAGCTATTTCTGACAGATCACTCTACTATATTCACATGGACTGTGACAAACGAAATCTATCAGATAAAACCTACTAACAAGAACATCATGAAAAACACAGAGTCCGACTTAGACATTAAGGATACTGCATGACGAGATATCATCGGTACTAACCATAACTCTACGCAAGATAATTATAAAATTAGGAACCATGAGAACGTCTTTGAAAAATGACA
The DNA here is from genome assembly GCF_036588685.1 of Mytilus trossulus. Lineage (NCBI taxonomy): Eukaryota > Metazoa > Mollusca > Bivalvia > Mytilida > Mytilidae > Mytilus > Mytilus trossulus. Next base: position 13,507,014 of record NC_086380.1, read on the forward strand.
AGAATAGACAACCGACAATTAACAGTATTGCCAAGAATCAAAGAAATGCTATCCAGAAGATAGCAAAATCTGATTATCAGTCTTGAAAGAGAGATGTTTATCAATAAGACCGCATACACAAATTATAGAAGTACGATATTGCATACATAGGAATAAGTTTCAAAGGAATACGTTTTTACAGAATTATATATGAACAAAATATATGATTCACTTATGGATTGAATATTTTTGTTGGGATGGGTTGTAAGACATGGCTATTTATAAAATCAAAAAAGATTACAACTAAATTTAGTTTAAAATTAGGTAAATGCTACATTATCAATAAAAAAAAATAAGTCTTATCCATTCTAAAGGTTAATGCTATTCTGTTAATATATCACCAGCATGAAAATGTATATCAAGGAATTTGTCTTCATTGTCTCGGAGCTTTTGGCAACGCATCTTCAGATCATCATCCTTCTTTCCTGAATATAACTCCCTAAGAAAAAGAAAAAAAGAAAAAACTCATTAAAAATTTGAAAACAAACATCAATATCTTGAATTTAATTATTGTTCTGTGTATGACGTAATATTTGTTTATATGGTTTTGTATAATATTTTCTATTATTAATTTCTAAAGTACCTACTACAGATTGTTTTAAACATGTATTAAACATAATGAACACATTTTCTTTTGTTTTTCTACCATTTGAAGAATTCTAGTTTATTAAGTTATACAATAATTCCAAACCCAATAACAATTGAACTGGTAAATATGTAGTCATGATGACTACACGTTTACTCTTTAGGCCTGTATTCATCATAAGAAGATTATGCTGGAATGTTGTCATCTATATTGAATAATTAACTATATACGAGAACGGTTAGATAAATGATAGTTAAAACGGTATCATGTGAAATCCTATAAAAATAATTGTTCGACAGGTACAAACAAACTTTGCACAAATTAAATACACACATTGTCAAAAGGCGAAAGTGACATCCCCATAGAAGAATATGAAACGAAAAAAATCGCTTAATTTGTCGTTTCTTTTGTTCATAATTTAATGTTTAAAATTCATATCCAGCTAAGGACATTATTTTTGTTCATATAAAACATATTAAAGTAACTTAACAAAAGCTAATATCCACAAAATGAACCAAACTTTTATAGCAGAAAGTAAAACTGTAAGGCAATTTTTCATTCAAAAGAAACTTTTGTGGATCAATACAGGAGTAAGCGTTCGTGCTACTTAATGTGCTTACTGGAAATGATTATCATAGGAATTTGCAGTTGCATGTCATTTCCAAAAGGTAAAAAGTGTTAGTATATTAATTAATTCATTCGAGGATTTTGTTAGGACGCGAGCAAAGTATGCCAGGTTTTAATACAAATAAGAACAAACAAATTGAGCTGGTACATGAGCACATGTGTTGCATGACAGTATTACAGGAATTTATCTTTGCAGCCATATAAGCTAGTGAATACCATACTTTAAATTAAAAGATCTAGTTTGATTTTAAATAATAAAAATGACAAATGAAAAGTGGTGAAATTAAGTGCACATTATCATGATTATGAAGTTGTTTAATCCTTTCTACCCTCAGATTTTAAAACGGCTTTCTACAAGTCGTGCTCTGGAACAATTACTTATTTTCATAGGGTTTTCAGAGTATTGAATTTACCAGACATTTTCGTATCGATGATGTTCTCACACTAAATAATACATTTGTAGTTATGCAGTGATGGGTTACCTCGTAGAAGATACCACAGCTACGTACAGTAAGTCGTGTCTCATATCTCACCTCGCTAACTACATGTAGATACCGAGATTGTATATATGATTCTTGAAATGAATCTATCATAATTACTAAGAAAGCCCATGTCATTACTCTACTGTTTTCTTAACGGAGGCACGACTGAATGCAGATTGCCTTTTGAAAACAAAGCATCACTCCAATAACATATATATATATATATTATATAAGTTAATCAAAAATGTTGATATACATTCTACTTGATAATATTTATCTGTAGGAACCATTTTAAGGATAAATGTAAGAACGATCTTTCAACGAAAGTGTTAAATTTGGAGTTTCGGATAGCATCATTATCTAATGAAACGTTATAAATATTTTCCGTTTATACTTTCCTCTTCTTTTATTTTTACGTTTTGAACTCAATCTCTCCAGCAAACGTGGTGATAGCGAGATCTAACCATTTTCGAAAGATGAAATGTTTAATTCTAAATGACTTTAATTAAGTTTGGAATTTAGGAAATATTTGAGGGAATCAAAAAAGTTGCTGCTGTATTAGTGTTTCACAGAAAAGAAAAATCGTAAAATAAGAGTAATTACTTTTGTCGAGAAGTTTTGTTCTCAACGAATAGTGTTTAAAGTTCTATTTATAAATAAAACATAAATAGTCAGTCTATCTGGAATTTGAAATTCATTAGGATAGATGAAATCATTATAGTCACCAAACTTAAGAGTATTCAGTGGAACCATATCCTTGTTTAACATTCACCGTATAACAAATAATGATTTGTTATTTCTGAATTATGATTTAACATGTTTAAGTGCACATTATCATGATTATGAAGCTGTTTAATCCTTTCTACCCTCATATTTGAAATCTTCGTCTTCCAAGTCGTGCTCAAGAACAATTACTTATTTTCGTAGGAGTATTGAACTTACCAGACATTTTCGTATGGCCAAACCTTTTTCTTTAAATTTGAAGAGGTTCTGATAGAAAATGAAACCGCTACTCAGAGGACATGTTAAACATTTTCCTGTTCCTAAAAATGTGTCCTCATATAAGATATTCCTTATTTTATTACTAGTAATGTGTTTAAGTAGTGAAAACCTTGATTCAAGTTTGAGGAATAGTTCATAAGACGTGGAGGCGTGATACTGGTGACAACAATGTGTTGACGGTGAATGCGGAACATGCTTTATGGAAAAAACGGCTGTTGTCTGCTTTATGGTCGGGTTGTTGTCGCTTTGACACATTCCCCATTTCCTTTCTCAATCTTTTTAGATAAACTGCAACACTTTCATTGAATTTGTTTGATTCTTTTCTTATCAACTTTATAAATCTTAATTATAAAACCAAGATGTTTCTATTTTGATTCGTAGTCTTCATTTATAATCGGTTTAAGCATTCCATTTTAAAACGCTTATAAAGAGAAGGAGATATGGTATGATTTTCAATCTTCCACAGTTACAATGATTTGAGCATATTATATTATTTATACAGACAATGTGCATTACAATACATTTTACGAACTCTTTTTGTATATTTTATTTATCAACAGGGTCTAGACAAAGAGTTATTTATTGTTATTTTGAACATAATTTGCTCGTTTATGAAAAATATGTTCAAGAGAAATACATTTTGTATTTGAAATTCGATTTAATTATAAAGTCACCAAGACATTAACCAGAGCAGTTTGTTTCCTGAAAAGCATATAAAGTGCGACTAAAATATCGAGTGACCTTCAAATTACATAGTTGGAAGGCAAATGACAACAGTGACAACTGAAAAAAATAATACAAAAAACTTGCAACAAAATATGACATTTAATCCTAAAGACAGAGAAACAGACAACCTACTAAAAAATTTGGGTGATCGCAGGTGCAATTGAACTGTAAGCAGATCTTGCTCCATCGATTCTCGTTGAAAATTTATTGTAGAAAAGAAAATCAAAGTTGTTCAAGAGAAAAGACCTTTATATATACATTTGTGGATGTAATTAAGACTTTTTAATGGTCTCATGTACCGAAAAAGGCATTTCCGGTTTACATGAAAGTACCTAGAAAAATTAAATTTTATAATTTTGCAAGATTTTTTCGAAAACTTCATGAATTCAAAAGTACATTTGTACCTATAAACAAATATTTTTGAGATAAAGATGATATTGATAATAACTATATTTGGGTAGACAGTGTGTCCTTCAATCGTTGGAATGTGCAATTGAAGCATAAAAAATAAATATGAATATCTAGTAAAAATAAACATTGAAATAAAAGATTTGGTATGAGTGCCAATGAGACAAATATCAATCAAAATCATAATGTGTAAAAATTCAATAGTTAAAGGTAAAAGAAAAAGCAATTAGTTTGTTGATTATATATAAGAGATGTAGAACGTTTGTCAATGAGACAACTCTTCATAGGTCAAAGTACGGTCTTCACCTAGAAGCCCTGGCTTTATTTGAAATGAATCGTCCCTTTCGAAATAGTTTTTTGTTTGAATTTTTTCATTCAATTTAGATAAAGGAAGATAACAAGAATAATATATTTTTATTAAGAAATGTAAAGGCCCTTACATTTGTTTGAAGCAAGACAGCCAATCTCATGACCAAATTTATTCATTATTTTTTGAAAACACATAATATGAGTTATTTTCAAAAAAATTGTTTTATTCTATTTTTGACACAGAAGTGGTTTTATCATGTATAATCTTTTTAAAACCTGACAGCTTTGAACAATTTGTGGATCGATAACAAAATGTCAATGATTCATACTTTCGATAATGTTTTTTTGAAAAAAGGCATATTACTCAATATTAAGGAACTTTGAGGAATTTTATCGTTTTTAATTTTAACTCTAATTTACTAGTATCTTATAGAGGAAAACATGTATTTCCATATGTAATCACACTGAAGTTTAATTAGATAATAGTAATTATATCATTAGTGAATTTTGTTTGTTTCTACTGTATGCAAGTATTAAACACATGTTACGACTTCAGAACATTTCTGCTTTTTTTTTACACATATAGGCAAAGGGGGAAAAGCCATTGCCAACATTATATAATGCATGATGATAGTGAGTAATGTGCATAATGCATCTGTATATCAAATGGACTGATTAATGATAATATAAAGTTCCAAACTATTGTTTTTTCATCGTATCTTGCATCACCGGATTAATCAATAAATGATTATGTAATAACTTAGATAACATGACGTTACAACCAATGAATGTTTAATCACCACACCTTTTTTGCAATTCAGAACTAAATTATAGAATTCTAATCAATATACCAATATATGAGCGTTGGCAATTGTATCCATAAAATAATGTTAGTTGTGCAAACGAACATTATTTTATACTTACTAGGTGATTGTCATTAATTCAGAACCAACACAAATACAACCGAAACTAAATTGAAAAAATTAAACCATCTAATAAAATACAAATGATACATACAGAAGAGATTGCAAACAAAATTGTCTGATTAATGCACATTACCTTTAGACTGCATATTATATAACCTAATCTCATCAACTACTTAAGTTATGCTACTTCAAATTTACAATCACTAATTTATTACCATGGATCCAACACAATTGTTCGTCGTTCATCCAAGTTAATATTGATATTTCGAAGTTATCTTTCGTTCGGATAAAAAAGTATCCTAGCTTGATAGTAGAATGTATAGTATAGAAATGGATATATTTCTAATAATTTAAAGTTTAAAGCAGTTGTATACGCTAATCAAAATTTTGAAAAAATGTTTGTAAAGAATAAACAACAATATAAAATGAAAGCACATACATCTTACGTTTATAAAAGTATTAAATAGATAAATTTTCACCGCCGATGTACATAACGATCTAACCATACAACAGTTTATCAAAACTTCTCCGTTTTAACATGTATGAAACCTATTTAGTTACACTTTGTTTACGATAAAATAAAATCAATATGGGAAACATTGCACAAAGTAATATAAAAGGGGGAGATGAGGAATGATTGACAACAAGATTAACTAAGAAATCAGACTGAGGAACGTGGTTGTTAGAATACCATCATAAATACTTTTATAAACTGTTATTTGGATTGAGAGTTGTGTTATTGACACTGCCTTGCATCTTCCTATATCCATATAACCATAGGGCCTCAAAATTTTATTGGATTATGTATTGACTTATATTTATTGACTTATTATTTATTGATTAATTAATTTATTAATTTATCAATTATTTAAAAAAAAAATTTAATCAAATAATTTATTTACTAATCAATTAAGTAATTTATTGATCAATTAATTAATTAATCAATTAATTCATTAATAAATAAATAAATTAATTAATTAACTTATATTTTCATTTATTTATTAAAAGCCTCTACCCTCACATTTCAAATCTGCCAATATTTTCATTAATTTTGCTTCATTCTTTTCCTGTCAACTTTATGTATTTTAATTATAAAACTATGATGTTTCTATTCTCTATTAAGAATCCGTTTTAAGCAAATTACACGGAGGGGAAGTGGAAAGTTTATCAACAAATGTTCATTGTCTATTTTTTAAACGCTTATCAAAAGTATGAGATCTGGTATGTTTGTCAATGGGAAACATGCAAAACTACAAAGTCACAAAGATATTTGTATACCTTTTATTGTTTATAAAGACACTGTAAAAGAGGGACGAAAGATACCAAAGAGACAGTCAAAGTTATAATACATTTTTAAAACGTTATTGTATGCAATGTAGAGACAAATATTTCGATTAAGAGGGTCTAATTAAGAAAGTAAAAATTCTTGTTTGTCTTGAACAAAGTTTGCTCGTATATGAAAAGATATGTTCAAGATAAATACATTCTTGACACCAAGAAATTAACCAACAACTTCCATATAAGTGTATAAAGTGTGACTGAAGTATCGAGGGACTTTTAAAATGCAAAGTTCAAAGACGAAAACTAAGAAGTCATGACAACTGAAAAAAAAACCAAGCAAAAATATTACATTTTAGACTAGAGAAACTCGAACCATGCACATATTTATTGATTATATCAGGTGCAATAGATGTGTAAGCAGACATTGCTCCGTGAATTCTTGTCTCATATTCATAGAAGGAATGACAATATATTTTGTGCTAGAAAGAAAAAACCAGAGAAAATACAAAAGACATCCTTGTGCAAAAACATTTCAGTTAATATTTGAAGATGTAATTTAGCATCACATTTTATGGTTACATTTACTAAAAACTTCAGTTTTATACAAAAGTACCTAGGAAAAATAAAAAAATAAATATTTTTAACTATTTGTATTAAAAAGTACACTTGTACCTAGTAAACCAATATTTTTAAGATAACGATAATATTGATAATTGCTATCTTTTGTTAGACAGATTGTCTTTAATCGTCGGATTGTGCAATTATAGCAGAAAATTGTATGCATACATATCCGGTAAAACATACATAGAACTAAGAGGATGTGGTTTGAGTATTAATCAGAAAAGTCTTTATCCAAATCATAATGCGTACAAAGTATAACCAGTTATAGGTAAAATAATAGCAATTTCTTTGTTATATAGATATAAGAATATGTGGTTTGAATGTCAATGAGACAACTCTTCATCCAAGTCACAATTTATAAAAGGAAAACATTGTAGGTCAAAGTACGGTCTTTAACGCGGAGCCTTGGCTTTATTTAAAATGAATTTTCCGTTTCGAAATATGTTTTGTTTTGTAACTAGGATTATCTTACTTTTATAAAAGAAATGTAGAGTAAAGGCCCCCATAATTTGTTTGAAGCAAGACAGCCAATCGCATGACCAAATTTTAATCTTTATTTTTTGTAAATACATAATATCAGTTATTTTCAAATATTGTTGTTTCTGATTTCATTCTATTTTTGACCCGAAAGTGGTTTTTCCCATTTATAATCTTTTTATAAATTGACAGTTTTGAACAATTTGAGGATTGAAAAAAGGTCAATGATTCATACTTTTTATAATGTTTTTGAAGCATATTATTAACTACATTTTAGCCAAGAACTACGAAATTTTATCGTTTTTAGTTTTACCTCCCATTTACTAGTATCTTACGGGGGGGGGGGGGGGGGGGGACACGGATTTCTATATTTGAAATCTATAAGTTGAATAAGATAAAACATTGTAAAAGGAATTATGACAGGTGTGATTTTATTTTTTTCTACTGTCAACATTCAGCAAATGGTATGACTTCAGAACAATTTAGCTTTTATTTACACATATATGCAAAGAGGGAAAAGCCATTGCCCACATTATCCAATTCATGATGATAGTGAGTAATGTGAATAATGCATCTGTATATTAGATGGACTGATTAATGATAATATAAAGTTCCAAACTATTGTTTTTTCATCGTATCTTGCATCACCGGATGGATCAATAAATGATTATGTAATAACTTAGATAACATGACGTTACAACCAATGAATGTTTAATCACCACACCCTTTTTGCAATAGAGAACCCATTCATTGAAATCTAATCAATATACCAATATATGAGCGTTGGCAATTGTATCCATAAAAAAATGTAAGTTGTGCAAACAATTTCATTTATTTGATACGTAGGTGTTTCGTGTCATTAATTCAGAACCAACAAATATACAACCGAAACTAAATTAAAAAAAAAATAGACCATCTAATAAAACACAAATGATACATAAAGAAGATATTGCAAACAAAATTAGATCTGATTAATGCACATTACCTTCAGACTGCATATTATATAACCTTATTTTATCAACTACTTATGTTATGCTACTTCAAAACGACAATAACTGATGCATTACCATGGATACAACACAATTTTCCGTCGTTTATCCAAGTTAATATTAATATTTTAAAGTTATCTTTCTTTCGGATGGAAAAAAGTATCCTAGCTTGATAGTAGAATGTATAGTATCAAAATGGATATATTTCTAATAAAGTTTAAAACAGTTGTATGCGCTAATCAAAATTTAGAGTTTTATATAAAGAATGAACAAAAATATAAAATAAAAGCCCATGCATCTTACGGATTTTAAAAGTATTAATTGAATACATTTTAACCGCCGATGTACATTGCGATCTAACTATACAACAGTTTATCAAAACTTCTCCAATTCAACATGTATGAAACCTATTAAGTTACATTTTGTCGCCTCGAAGATTATTACGATAAAATAAAATCAATATGAGAAAAGTTGCACAAAGCTATATAAAAGGGAGTAGATAGGGAATGGTTGACAACAAGATAAACTAAGACATAAAACTTAGGAACGTGGTTGTATGTCATGATACATGTACATAAATACTAATTGACACTGCCTTGCATCTTCCTATATCTATATATTATCGTACGACCTCAGAATTTTATTAGTTTATGTATTGACTTATTTGAATTTATTTATTATTTATTAATTAATTGATTTATTAATTACTTGATTTATAAATTTATTAATTAATTGATTTATCAATTATTAAAATATTTTTTATTTTTTTTTTTATTTTTTGAAATTTGTTTATCAATTTATTAACTCATCAATAAATAAATAAATAAATTCGTTAATTAATCAATTAATTAATCAATCAATAAAGTAATTAATCAAAAAAATAAATTAATAAATTAATTAATTAATTAATTACCTTATTTCTTCATTTATTTATTAAATGGATTCATTTATTCATTCATTCTTTTTCTTGTAATATTTAAGGGTTAATTAGTCGACAATAACCATATATTCGACTGAAACATACTGTAACAAATTGCTTATAGTTATCAAAGTTACCAGGATTATAACTTAGTACGCCAGACGCGCGTTTCGTCTACATACGACTCGAGCTCATCAGTGACGCTCAAATTAAAAATATTTATAAACCCAGACAAGTACAAAGTTGAAGAGCATTGAGGATCCAAAATTCCCAAACGTTGTGCCAAATACGGCTAATATGCTAGGATTAAGAAAATCCTTAGTTTTTCAAAAATTTCAAAGTTTTGTATACAAGAAATTTATAAAAATGACCACGCTTAGACTTTTCCCATTTTACAGATCTTGTCAAAGTTGAATTTTCTTTTCTCGTTAGTTAAGGTTATAATAATGTTTGACAGCTCAACTATAAGATTTGAAAATAAAATCTTTAAATGAATGAAACGAAAAACAATTCAAAGTCACTTAATACATCATTTATTATATATTATCATAATAAAGAATTGGGAGTTGCATGTTTTTTTCTTTGGAAGAATGATTTTTTTACGGTGAAATTTCAAATTATTTTCCGACAAGTTAAGAGGAAATCATCCTCAATATCAAAAATAAGTTTAAACCTCTTTACCCTGGCAATATAGTTTCTATAACTTCACATTATTTTCATAAAATAAAGCGATACATATCAACAGAAAATGACATAGTTTTGTCCAAAGGTTATGATGACTACGTCTTGGACGTCATGTTTTATTCGATAGGTAAAGTGTACGTTTGATGCGTGTACTTGACTGCATTTCAATCTTATAAAGAAGGGAATACATGTTTTCTGATTATAACCTTATAAGAATTTGTAAAATAAAAAAACATTGCTTAGAAAAAATCAAAAACAAAACACGATCACCATCATAAGAAAAACATGTTTCAACAATTCGTAGTTTGTCTTTTTTTATATATTTGTTGGTTAGAATTACCTAAAACAGGTTATCATATAAAGCCTTGAAACACATGTTATTGAAACTAGATCCGTGTTGTTCATTCCTACCTAAAGAATCGGTCTGAAAGAAAACATTTCCATTTAAAGAGTAGGCAAATAAAGACTTATAAATAAAAAATGTTATAAGAGTTCATCCGATGACTTGTAAGACGTGAGTTCAAATAAATTGCATATTAAGAAATATAATTATAGGTTATTGAAGATTACATTATTAGAAATGACTAGTAATAATTTCTTACCTTACAATGCGTCGCTTCCTTGTCCTATCTGTCTGATTACAAGTTATCGTAACCTGTAAACGATAACGGAATAACTCTTGACATTGTTCTTCTCAACTGTTAATCTTATGATCATTACCTTTTTAAACGTGGAGGAATGTCCAAAACATTGTGTTCTAAATAATAACTGACGGATATTGAAACATCAAAAATAATTTTAAAGGTGTGACTTGTTGTTTTTATTCATATTCGTATTTGATAACATGGATTAAAAGTACACTTGTTCACCACAACATATGTTGTGCCGTTACCAATTGGTTCAAGCTATATGTGCTATGTATTGCCAGTAGTTGTTTAACGGTATATGTTTTGGGGAAAATCGGTTATTAGAGTTGCTGTGATCTGCTGTATTGATCGGTATTTCACATGCGAACTGTTGATCTGCTTCATTGGAATATGCTTATAAACATGTTGTCGAGATTAAATATTAATAACAGTCCCAAAACGGCTAGGTATTGTATTTATAAACACAGTTTTGCCTTCGAGAACTATTTCAACAAGCTAAGCTAGACGATAAAGACGATTTCACTCTTTGTAGATTAAAAACCGTAAATCACAATCTCCCAATTCAATCTGGTTGATGGAAAAACATACCCTGAGATAATCAAACATGTAACTTGTGTAATAGAAATGAAATTAGAGATGAATTTCACTATATTTTAGAATGTGTATATTTTTGAGAAAAGAATGTATATGGTCGGGTTGTTGTCTCTTTGACACATTCCCCATTTCCATTTTCAATTTTTTCTCTGAAAAATCATGTTCCAGCATTAATACTATTAAGCTAAAAGCAGTTATTAATTTTTCCAAACAATCAAAACTTAAAAAAGCTGTGTAAGCGTATTAGAATCATAAATGAAAAAATGAATTCTCTCTGATAAAATCCATGAAATGTAAGCCTTCAAAACAATGCATTCTTCTCTATTTGCTGTTACCTAACCATGGCTTATATATATATATGTAAAGTTAAATATTTTGCTCTTTATCTCTATTTTCGTGTTTGGTCTCAATCAACTGTGAGAAGACAACGTTAATATATGTCAAACAAGCAAAATTGTAATAATGAAATATACCAAGATTAATAAAATAAATTATCAAATTTTGTCAGTTAAAACTCACTGTTTTGGTAGATGAGTAAGTTCGGCCTCATTATTAAAAATAAAAACCGGCATGAATATGATCATAGCTTAATGAAAAACTGTAAATAATGTCCGTGATGAAAAAAAATCCTAAAACACACCGAAAAAACAATTTTGTTTTGATTTTAAATAAACATAATCAATGTTGATATATGAGACTGTTATTAAAGTGAGAGGGTTAGCGCTATAGAACCAGGTTTAATCCACCATTTTCTACATTTGAAAATGCCTGTACCAAGTCAGGAATATGACAGTTCTTGTCCATTCGTTTTTGATGCGTTTTGTTTTTTGATTTTGCCATGTGTTTATGGACTTTCCTAATTGATTTTCCTCTGAGTTCAGTATTTTTGTGATTTTACTTTTTCCTTATAAATAAAATACTCAATAATTGAAACATGTGATATTTGTTATAATCCTCATAAAAAAAATGAGAAAAGATTTAAAGAATAGTTTTTGCCTTTTTTCTTCTTAGGAAATATCAAGGTAAATACCTATCGCGTAATGACACTGTAAGTTACATTCCTGCAGCTGCATTGGATAATCCGTCCTCCATGAATCACCTGAGTGTGTAAAAAAATTATTGGAGATACAATTGAAGTTATAAAAACTCTATGCTTTTACATATCTTTTTTAAGTGAAGACATGTAGTAAGAAAATCATAAGCATCACTGCAATCAAGCGCACATCTAATCAATAGACACTCCTTAACACTGGTAGTAAGAGCCAGTGAAAAGTCCCAAATATTTCAATGGAAAAGTTGTATATTATTTTATAATAAACATTAAGTAAAATCATTATAACACTATATAAAACGTTTGTTTTAAAAAGATTAAGTCAAATGGGTAGTATTTTGTCAATACTTATAAATGAATGTATTTTGAAGTTATATCAAATCTTGTATAATTTTGGTTAAAGGTACAATGTGATTTCTTTATATTGAAATATTAAAAATACGTTTGTTTTAATTGAATAATTTAAATTTTAGTATTGTATTTTCTGCAATAAAGATTTTTTTAATCATTTATCATTTTGTTGAAAGGGTGCAGGAAGTTATATTGACAATACATGTTCGTTATCTCTCCCCACCCAAAATATGTTAATGTATCGAATGATGGTACAAAATTGATTTCTCGTGAATCATTTTATCTTTTTACAGATATCATTGTTTGCATGCGTGCATTAAGTAACGTAACTTATCTGATTAATATGTCGACATTCTTTTTCTGCCTAACACTTGTATCGCCCATTTTCGTTAGCCTGTCATTGTACTTTACATTATATCCGATCGTACTGATAAAATCACATCTGCTATCCAACATTTTTTAAAAATGTTATTGAAATTCATTATTCCTAAAATCAAACATCTTGAAAGACCGCCGTTCATTAAAAGTCATTGATTTGCATTAGGGTAATTTATAAAGCTGTTAATGATATAAAATCAAAAAGTTTTACGCCCTGAGCCTAAAGTGTGGGCTGTAATATTCCTCATTTTAAAAATACAATAAATATCATTTCAATCATTGAAACAAGCAAACTAAATATTTCATGTTGGTGCATTGTTTTTCGTTTATGATAAAAATTTGTTTCGGGCACACATGTATATATTTTTACGTCTACAGGAATTGTTTAAGGTTTAGTAAGCAGTAAACACGTGTTCCCATTCCTTTTTCGTTTTAGAGGATTGCTGCATGAAAGAAGGCGTTTGGATGAAAGGGTGCTTCGTTGAAGTTACTTTCCCCAAGTTTTAAGATCGCCGTTGTTGATTGGTTGACCATTAGGGGATTTTCTATTTCTCAGATTACCCCGAAAAGTGTCCAATACATTTTACTTGCAGGTGTTGGACTACTGAATGAGACACATTGCCGAAAGTATAGTTACTTAGCTTTAGTAAAAGCAGGGCTCCATGCATTTATATGTAAAGAGTGGGATTGTCTCACTCTTAGGAAAACCGGCGTTTATCCTAGTGTTATTTTAATATTCGAGTTGCTCAGTTTTTAGTTTTGTATGAGAATATATATTGTTGTTAACCTTTTGTCATATTGCATTTATTTTTGTTTGTAATTGCTTTGTCTCTTTGATTTTTTCTGTTTGATTTCTATTTTAAACCCCTTTACTTGTCACAAGAGAAATGATGTTTGTTAAAGTAGTTTTGCGGTCATTTCATCATTCTTATTTACAACCAAAACAAAACCAAAGGTAACTATACAAAAAGTCAAATAGTACTGAAAGATTTAGTTTCTTGCTTAAACAACATACTATATTCTGATATTTCATAAACTTTATTCCGGGGTTCATGCATCATGTACAACTGTCTTCAAGCCCAAGTTATGCACATGCATTTTCTTAATTTGTATGACAGGACATTTCTGTCATACCAAACCTATGAGGTTACGTCCACATTCTTCATGTCATAGATAGTTATAATACATTTTTTCCGATAATTACTTTCTCAAATGTGTACGTGTCTATCAAATATACTGAACCGTTATAGATATGTAGGAGATACATGTGTTAAGTTCGTTGGAACAATTTCATCTTGTTTAAAGTACAGATATGAGCTTCGTCGAAATCAACCTCAACGAATGAATATCAATACATATGTTATCAAAGCTCATGTTAAAAAAAACTCTTTCCGAAGTATGTATTTGTTATTGTTAAAAAAAACACATTATCTTTCATTTTGTATTGGATGTTTAAAAATCAATTAAATGTGACAATAAAACCGACAGGAGCCTGTTATTGAGTGGTTTTCGTTAGTTGCTGTATTACATATTTGTTTGTCATTCAATTGCTGTTTTTCTCGTTTGGATTGTTTTACATTAATCATTTTAGGGCCTTTTATATTATAGCTGACTACTCTAGTTGGGGCTTTGTTTAATGTCGAAGTCCAAACGGTGACCTTCAGTTGTTATTTTCTGTGTCATTTTAATCTTTTGTGATGTTTGCTTGAAATTATACAATATCTTCTTTTCTGTATACACAGCAACAATTCACAAAACACTAAAACTAAAGGTTGAACATAGCACTGGGCTGTGTCTACAATAGTGAGACAATATCCGTGATCACCTGGGTCCACAATGTTTCAATACGTCCTACTGAATTATGATAGTACCCGTACTGCGTTCGATATCAGCAGATCAAGTATGAGAACGAATAGAAAACAAGACTGATTAATGTGTTATATATGTGACACGGCTGACTAATGTGTCCTATATGTGACAAGGCTGATTAGTGTGTTCTTTATGAATATGATTTAATCAGGTTATTCTTTTCATTTGTAATAAACACCACGTCTTCGTTATTTTAGAAAAAGTAAAACATGCACACACTTTAACATTGTTTTTTAAAATATAAACGGTAGAAACGTTGGCCGATTAAATAAATTAGAAAAAAATATATATTTAGAAAATTGTAATTTACCGGTTCTCAAATCTGACAAATTGATTTAGAAGTCCTCTCCAGGTAACAAATTAAAGCTAACGTAATTGAATGAACTTGGAAAGGCAAGACTGACTTGGTGAACCGTCATGGTAAGTAGCCCTTATGTGAATATATGATACAACATGCGAAAACATAATCGATAAGAAGCTAGAACAAGACTAAATTTGGGGAAAAAACAAATTTGACGAAAATTTTGGAATCGTCAAGTCTGAGGATGTGAACAAAATGTGTCGGTATTTAGTTTCGACATAGCTGTATGGTGACAGGAAAATTGTTTTGATATCAGTCGTTCTTCCGTGTGTTGATACAGATTATATGTACGTAGAACGTCTCTGCTAAATACGCATCTGGAATAGAATAGTAAACCGTGTCTACTGTTTGTCATTTATGACTTATTTGAGTCTAGATATGAATTAGTTAGATAAATAATGAATAAAGAAATTGAAAAAGTATTTTTTATATTTTTGTTTTAGTCATGCTATATTTCTATTTTTTTTCTAAAGTATTTATCATTTATATAATAACAAAACTCAACTTTAAAAACTTATATATCAAAACACCAAACAAATTTGATACGAGTAAGCTTTTTTTATAAATAATGTAAACTTTAGGCGAAATATCGCTTATAATCTCTAGTTTAAGGTGGCTCAACCCAATAAGAACTCCCGGTAGAATTTTTTTTCTCACATATTTTGTACATCTTTTTGTGCTGAATGCAAAAATGCAAAGAAAAAAGGGGTAACCAGGCTCGTTTTCCCATCAAATTGATGCGGAACGTAAGATTTTGACCCTATTTCCAAACAAAACAACCTTTTCAAAAATAACTGCTGTATCAAATTCAAATACTTTTAAAACAAACACTGTATGATTATTATGTAAAAAAAAACATAAGAATTTGAAATTTACACGTTTCCCTTCGTTGTTTTTTTGTTGCTTAAAATTCCTTTTATTATGAATGTTATGTCTAAATTTTGCATTTTTTAATTTCAGTTTAAGGCAGAAAAAAATGATGTAATCGAGAATTCTTAAAAAAAAATTACAAGATGAGCTATTGTTTACATTGAACATATCATAACATGTATAAATTGAAAATGTATTTGAATAAGTTAACATTGTTTCACGTAGAACTCTTCTACAATTGTGTGACGGCTTCGTCAGTTTTCTTCTCTAAACGCCCTCGTTTTTGTCGACTGCAAAAGAAAGTAATGTATGGTATTGGTTGTCATATCTGATAATGTTTTACAAAGAGACCACTTGGAGGATACTATAGAACTTATAGTATTTCTAATAGGAGCAAGTAATTGTTAAAAACATATTTTTCATCATCTTGTGTCATTGGTCTTGTGTGCATGTTTGATAAACTTAGTTAGCATGTGATTGAAACACTTTATCAGTACATAGTTGAAACTTTTATTCTGTCCGTCAATTGATACATATAAAGGCTTTATAAAATGTACCCCCTTTGTTATAGTAAGAGTTATTCAGTTCACTATTATACCAACATGTGTTTGGATATATATTCAGATATTATTTATGTTTTTGTTTACATATTGCAAATGGAATAATGATACTGTATTTGAAGAGATTGTCCCAGATTAAGGAATTGACGATGGCAGGTTTTCAAGTACATAACTGTTAATCATTCATTGTATGAGTCTCTAAAACTTTACATGTTTTTATTATTTTTAATATCTATTCGTACTTACCGAACAAGGCATATCAGTAATACAATTATAACAAATTCTAGACAAACAATCGCACCAGTTGCTATTATCACCATTTTTTGAAAATGGGCTTCCGCCTGTAAAAAAAACCACAAAATTTATTTATTATCAAATAGATGTGATACAATTATTGCATACATTGTAGATTTAAACAACAACAGGCACACAATTTCAGTTATCTTTACTTTTGTATGTTTGTTCACTGTTGTTTGTCATTTTGTTCTTGTTTAGTTCATTGTATTATAGTCGTCAGTTTGTTTTAGACTTATGGGTTTAAATGTCCCCTTGGTATCTATCGCCTTTCTTTTAGTTATGAAAAATGATTTACACATAATTTACACGAAGACATCTAAAAAAATATAAATAACTAGTTTTGATCTTTTTGCAAATACATACAACATGTACAATTTAAAGTAATTGATGAAACTACATTTTCTTATTCATAACTTTGCATGAACAAATATAAAATTTATTCGAATTGTCAACCGTCAGTGTCTTCACTACCCTGGTTGTATTTATTATATAAACATTTAAGGATCAGTTTATTTTTTGGAATTTTGGATCCTCAATGCTCTTCAACTTTGTTCATGTTTGGATTTATAAATAGTTTGATATGAGCGTCACTAATGAGTCTTATGTAGACGAAACGCGCGTCTGGCGTACTAAATTATAATCCTGGTACCTTTGATAACTATTTACAAATAATAGAAACATAGTTTTGAGTTCAATATTCATTCATATTAAAATAAGAAGATAGGGTATTAGTGCCAATAAACCCACTCTCAATTCAGGTCGCAATTCGTTTCAATTTTGATATAATAAATAAAGGCAATAGTAGTATATCGCTGTTGGAAAGTCATAAATTGATTGAGAGAAAACAAATCCTGGTTTCACCATATAGTTTACATACTTTTGATTGAATTGCTTCTAAAGTTGAACTGCTAGCTTTATCACATAACGGAGCTGCTGATGTTTTTGTTATGGGACTTAATTTTGGATTGGTAGTACTCATTGTTTTTACAGTTGGTAATGTTGTTGCAGTTGTTGAACTACCAGCTGGTGAAGTGTTCCTACCAGGTATCGTTACACTTGATGGAACAATTGAATGTTTTGTAATGGTTTCTACATGTGTCAATGAAGTACTTGATTTCGTAGTTGGACTTGTAACTGAAGTGGCAGTGCTGGTTCCTTTTGCACTTGATGATATTGGGATATACTCGCTTGTTGAACTTAATTTTAATGTGGTGAGTTTACGAATTGGTCTGGTAGCAGAGGTCTTTTGGGTATTTGTACTTAACAACTTGTTTGAATGGGTTATTCTAGTATTATCAATTTCCATGGTGGACGATTTTTTTGTTGAATGAATGGAATATGTCAGTTTCGAAATTAGGTTTGATTCTGTTGTTGTCCCATTTTGATCCGTTGAAGTTATATTTTCAGTTGATACTGAAAAAAAATCAAATTAACGATTAAATATGTCTTTTCGAATGTGATGTCAAATTACATATTTATTTTCTATTTAAAAATACCTTGGATATCTCATGATTAGTTTAAATGAAATGTGTAGAATCTTTAATACTGAACATATACGACTTACTGCCTTTTGAAATTCAATTCATTGAATAGCCAACACTTGCTATGTGGTCTCGTGATGACACATTCTCCTCCTCGCTTGCGTATGGTTGTGTGTTCAATGTCTGGTGAGTCACACTACAGATTGGTCAATAAGTCTTTGCTGCTAATTCACAGAGCACAAGACATTAAAGCTTTTGAAATTGTCAACCCATATTTGGTATAAACCATGTATGATTTTTTAAAGAAATCATTCACCTCGCTCATGAAAGTTTCCCTATGCATCTATTTTAATAACACTCTGATTTCGTATTTTTTTCTCTGAAATCTTTTCATGTGTTAAACATATAACTCTTGGTCTAGGGTGCCAATTATTACAAAAACATCATGTGTAGTTTGCATTGAACTATTTATCACGTATTCCAATGTAAGTTTACTACGATTCACTAAATTAACTTGTTGTCATTGAAAACCCATTAGTTGCCTTCGGCTGTTATCTTCTCTATGGTCGGGTGGTTGTCGCTTTGACATATTCACCATTTCCTTTCTCAATTTTATTGTTGTCGCCATCATGATCTGTACATCGGTTTTCGACATATACATGATATAATGGGAACTTGTACAAAATGTAATGCTTTTAATACAAATTAAACTTCAATTCTGTTCCTGTGTGAGTATTTGGTGTTTTCCATCAAAGTGTTTGGTAAACGTAAAGTTTCTTTTCTTTATTTAGTATTGATGTTGTCTTATATATTATGCTTAAATTGGTTCAATTGGATATTAGATATGTTTGCCTAGACCTGTCTATATTTTTGTAGGGTGTATGCGTTACTATGTAACAAAAACTCCAAGTATCGTTTTGATGTCAATACCTCCTGATATTCTTTTCAAGTGGTTGTTTTCAAACAGTTGACTTGTAAAGGGTAAACAGTTCATGCTGCGACTGATAATACTTGTGTGCGTCAATTGATAGTAGTAGATAAAACACATTGGTATTAGGTATATAGTGTTATGTCATAACTAAAAAAATGCAGAATTAAAGAACCCAGCTGTGGTGTAATATTAACGAAAATATAAGATTACCGGCCATACAATCTCTTAAAATTTCTGCACAACATCATCACAGAATACAGAAAAAATGACAATTGACAAAATGTTTACGATCTTTCAAAGAGCCGTCTAAACCAAAAGAAACCTAAATTATACCAAAATATGGACAAGGAATCAGATCAAACATAGAAATTTGATGCGACTGTCATACCACTCCGAGATTTTGCTAGCTATACAAAAATTCGAATCCACCCTTTTTTACATAGGAAAATATCTGTGGCAAGTCAGGAATATGACAGTTATTATCCATTCATTTGATGTATTTTAGCTTTTGAATTTGCCATTTGATAAGGAACTTTCAGTTTTGAATTTTTCTTGGAGTTCAGTATTTTTGTTATTTTTGATTGATAGTTATGCTAAGATATGTATTTTCGTGCATTATTTGCATTAGTAATGCCATGAACAAAGGACTAAATTGATATGGATAGTGAAAGGTTTGCCTCAAATAGTTATCAAAGGTACCAGGATTATAATTTAGTGCACCAGACGCGCATTTCGTCTACATAAGACTCCTTAGTGGCGCTCATATCAAAATATTCATAGAGCCAAACAAGTACAAAGTTGAAGAGCATTGATTATCCGAAATTCCAAAAAGTTGTGCCAAATACAGCTGAGGTTATCTATGCCATGGATAAGAAAATCCTTAGTTTTACGAAAAATTCAAAGTTTTGTAAACAGGAAATTTATAAAAATTACCACATTATTGATATTCATGTCAACACCGAAGTGTTAACTACTGGGCTGGTGATACCCTCGGGGACGTAACGTCCACCAGCAGTGGCATCGACCAAGCGGTGTAAATAGGTTATTTTAAACTTGTTCATATGATTGAAACTTGTGGAAAGGAATTTTCTCTTTATTTGATACTCACACCGATAATGATGTGTTATTAATTTTACACACACTTTAAGAAAAATGTGAATGCGACAATTTATATCAAACATTTGTTATTGAAGTTACGTCAGCGGAGCTCCAATATTATCGTTTTTTAAGCCCCGAGTAAAAATTTAATACATATTTTTTTTTCTGAATCGTTGTACTTTTAAAATGAATCATTTATCCCTGACATTATGTTTGCTATTTCATGTTATCAAAATATTTATATTAGGAGATTTTAGTCTGTTACAGTGTGGTGTATATCAGACATATAAGACAACATACCGAAGGTACAGTTTGCAACAGTTATATTCAAAATTATCTTCAAAAGAGTTAAATTAGATATGAAGCAAAATATGTCTTTGAAAAGAGGGAATAAAGGATAACTATTACATGTACGTAACAAACATATGACTTTTGTATCTTTATAATAACACAATAAAAAACTTACATACAGTAGCATTAAAGCTCACTTCTTTGCTTCTCCCTGTTTGCATAAAATTAATTGCCTGACATGAATATTTTAATTCATCTTCATGATGAACTGAGTATATAGTCAGGATTGACGAATCCATTGAAATGCTGGTTGATATTTGGTACTTATCACTGGTGTGAATTGTTTTAGAAGACGTTCCATTGCTCATTAACCACAAAATCTGTGTATCTCTAGTCAGAGGTAAAATATGACAAACAATAGTAGCATTATCGTCAATGATGACAGGCTCTTGAACTGAGATGGTGACAACTGGAGGATGATTATCTAAGAAACAATATTAACAACATTATCGAGTTATCATTTAAACAGAAATATATCTATATAGTAATCTAATACGTAAACCAAAACAGGGTGCTACATGAAATATTGTTATAAACTTAACAACACCTCAGCGTAACGAAAAAAGTACTATATGGCATGTTAAAGGTTCCAATTAGAGTCTATTACTTCAGGTACTGTTGTTTTTCTGTTTGTCTTTTTCTTTTTGTAGCCATGACTGTTCCTTGTTTTTTTTGTTTTTTTTTTACTTATGTGTTTCAATGACTCTTTTGGTATCTTTCTCCTCTCTTTAACACACAAAAGTAGTCAGAACATAACCATTCATTCATGATTCTGCTACTTTATAACGTTAAATAAATCTTATATGAAGACGTGGAAAATGTTGTTCATAAAACTTTTTCATCTTTTTAGATCAGATAACACTGTGCATATTATATGTTCCTTTTTTTTGAAAGAAAAGTATATTCAATTTCTATGTTATGATAATTACATACAGCATCTGTTACACACAACTCCTGTACAATTATCATCACAATTCGATGTCAATTCAATGTCGATGGGAGAACTGAAACTTGAAGCATTCGTTAAAATAATTCCTGACAGATAATGAAAACAAATGATAAAGATGAATACAGCATGGCACACAGAGAGCCTTCAAATAAGAATGACATCATAAATGTTTGTGATATTTATACATCCATTATTTGTATACAAATTTTGGTCAATTTACGACATTAAAAAGCTTTCAATAAATAAAGAGTAGCAAAATGGAGGATCCTTATCTAAGAACACTGCGTATCATAGATCTAAAAGCCACATATTACATCTTCTCTTGTGCTTTATATAAAACTATCACAAAGATATGCAAGCAGAAAGAAAATTGTTCTTATTCAATTTTTCGGCTATGCTTGGACGTTTTTGCTAAGATGGAGGTATATCGTCGGTGTCATGTGATTATTATCGATGATAACGAAGACAGTTTAAGATCCAAATCATATTTAAGTATACATTTACCCTTATTTTAAAGATAAACGTTTCTTATTTTTATTTCAAAATTATAATATACAAGATGGTTACAAAGTTGCTATATTTTTTAAACAACATTTACGTCATACTTAGTCATGCTTTTAAGATGGACAAACATGGCACTTCCTGACTCGTTTCTTGATAGAATATCCTCACAGTATACATCGTCCTCTCCTTGGTCGTTTAGTATAACAGACAACACTTTTGGGGGATCCTTTGAAGATGAGAAAATGAAATGAATTGTTTAAAAAAAAAAATCTTTCATATATTTAGATGACTGTACCAAATCAGGAATATGACAATTGTTTTCTATTTGTAAGGTGTGTTTGGGCTCTTCATTTCGTCATTTTATAAGAGATTCTCTTTTTCGAATTTCGGTTACAGTTTGGTATTTTTGTTATATATCTTTTTATAATAATTTACGACATAAGAACTGGTTTTACTCTTTACTGAAGGTTATATTCAATAAATAAACATCATAATTAAAGAATAAAATACAAACAAAATATTTTTGAAATTTTGTTTTTTTACTCATTATTGCTGCTGTTACATAGCCCTTACATCAATTCCCTTTGCTTTTTTACAAATGTTGTTTTATTTTCCTTTCTTTTTTATGTTAAAAACGTAGTATGAACATCTTTTCTAACTAAAGCTATAAAGATTGTATAATATGACATGATTGTGCTATATAAATCGTCCGTGCATTCTTAATATAGTAATACTGCCCCTCATTAGTGCGTGAAATGTTATTCAATGTGTGGAGAAAAACAAATGACGTCTTAAACGACCAAACTGATTCAAAAGTGTATCATGTTATTTTTGTAAAAGTATGATCACCTTGGACATGTTTAACATTGATCCTGGTTTAGAAAACGAATATTTCAAATTATTTCTCTTTTTATTCTCAAATCCATTGATGGTCTTCTGTCACAAATACTTATACATTCCAACAGGTTTTTTATTCTAATATGCCGAGTAAATTTTTATCACATTTGTCTAAGTGTCAAGCCTTAAATTTTAAACTAGATGATTAACATAATAGCTTGAGCTTTTCATCAATAATGACAAAAAGTTTAGTCTTCACAATAAGACAGATCTCTGTATTGTCAACTTCGCACATGCATCATTAAGTAATGCTAGACTCGTAATGTTTGCATACATGATTTCAGACGTACATAGATTTTTCCTGACTTATAAAATATTGAACAGATCTCATAAATCTGTGCAATATTGTATATGTCACGATGGACAAAATCTACATTGAAGAAATTGTTCAGTAACGATCATAAATTGCGCCGTTGTCTCACTTACTATCGCCGCGGTTTGGTTGTCTTAGTTCTTTAGATACTAGAAAACAGTTACTTTTTCAGTTATTTCACACACAAATATATTTTTTTTTAAATTCTGATTTATTGACTGAGTTTTGACTGGTATGACAATTGGTGCATACACAGAAGGATACGATATATTGGTTATGCAGCCGGTCTCGATCCTTTTGAGCTTAAATGGCTGTCTTAGTTTTATTTGTCACCTTGGTTTGTTTCTTCTTCATGTATTTGTTAAAAAGAAAAATCTTGAATTTTACTATAAAAAATCTTACCCCTAAATGAATCTCCTTTTTGTATTCATAAAAACTTGATTCCCCTTTCATTGCAGTCTCTGTGTTTATATCGTATTTATTAGTATATAAACCCTCTAAACAGTATCTCGGTAGTGAACCAGTATTACAAAACCTACAGTGATATAGAAAAGGAAACACAAAACACTTTCACTGAAAAATACTTGAAAAAATTTACTCGCTTATTGGTAAAAACCATATGTAGATTCTGAAAAAAAAACCTCAAAGAACTTCTGGATAATTTCAAATTTCTATCTTTTTCGGAAATTTGTTTTAACAAAATCTTTGATTTGTCAACTCGAAATACGACATTTTCTAATGAGAAGTTGAAAAATCGTCTACAAGAAATAATCCACAATGATTTTCAACATAAAAATGGTAGTATACACTATAAATTTATTACTGTTTAGACTTATACTTCGAATTTGACATACACGAACATTTCAACAGTATCAAACAAAATCCAATGAATTACACATGTTACCAACTGCTGACGTAAGCCATGATTCATCCGTGAAATTATCCGTTAAAGGAAACCTAAATTGTTGATGTTATTCTAATCACCTATTAATGTCACCAAACAAACGAAAAAGTGTATGATACGGGACGAATAAAATAATTTTGAATAAAGGAAAATGTTATATGTACTATAACTATGTATTTTAAAGTATTTGGACACTTCATTGATGTGTTCATCCCAAAAACACCTATCAATAGATAGACTGGCCTATGATAGGCTAAACGGTTAAACCCCACCAAGTCAAGTAAAATAAATCAAGTAATATACCGATCATAGGAGTAACATATCTTCATTGATCTACATTGCGTTGCTTGGCATGGTAAATTCACTATTTTTAGATCAATTTGGTATGCTCCAACTGCTGCCAACTTTGCCTGTTAAATAAATTCTACTTAAAATGATACAACAAAAGAAATATTCACATCTGAATATAGATCAGCAAAAGTTGCAACACATCTTTTTAATTGTTCTGTGCAAATATCTGTGACCCACATGTTATCAAACGCACGAGTCACTTCCTAAATTGATAGAGTTATTATTTTTTATTTCTTTTTGTATTTAAATGTTTCGTTTCTTATACATGTTATACAAATTTAGCTTTCAAAAATGCGGCTCGGAGCGTTTCTAATGAAGATAAATGCCTGTGGTTGTAGTTATATGTGTATTATTAACATTATACTACTACACATATGATGAATGTAGTAGGTCTTTGTGCAGAACAGCATGCTATGAGATGATTTTTTTTAGAATAAGAACAAGCAATGGATATGTATCCTTATTACAAATTATAGGTTGATCCTGAAAGTTATTCTTTTTCTAATTCAATGAAATAGTTATAAAAAGATGGAGTATGATTGCCGATGAGACAACTGTCCGCAAAAGACAAAAATGACATTTACAACTATAGGTCACCGTACGGCCTTCAACAATGAGCGAGAATTAGTTTGCTGCATCATTGAAGTAGAATTCTGTTTTCACACGTAAATTTGTATTTTGATTTGAATTAAGTTTAAGGCATAAAAATCATTGCTTTTAATCCTTATTAAAACAGACCGTGTGTATTTGATATTTCTGGTTGCTGAATATTTTTATTTTAGTTTATCTTAGTCTTTGGAATAATCATATACTATTTCATTGTTTTGCAATGATTCCAGTTCTTCTAGAATTTGACCACGTGGTTTATGATAACAAGGATATTAGTATAATGTTCAGTTATACTACAGACTATAATGATTATTGATATGTTAATTAGATAATGACAATATATATACAAATTTATCTTAAAAGGAAACAAAAATAATTGCAATAGAAAACTATATTGAATGTAACTGAAGGCTGAACTAATTATTTGTTTATTAATAGATGTAGTTTTACCAGCATTAACATGAACAGTATCAAACTCATCTTTCCAAATTTGAAGAGATAGGGATCGCATCATTATACCATTCTGAATCTTCAACCCTATAAAAACGATCAATATTGTATAAAATTATCGTCATCATTATATACCTGTATGGAGTTATTTTCTTTCAGAACGTCAAGTCATTCTTTTTCAGAATCAACCCGGACGATACCATGTTTTAATGGTATATGCTCCAAGGCATAAAATAATGACCTGTGTAAGGTAATTATTTTCCTTGATTAACATGCAATCTATGATTTACTTCAAAATTTTATTCGTCTAATAGTTTTTTGGTGCCGATTTGGATATCTATTTTCTAAAGTTCAACCGATGATAGATGTAAAAGACACCGTCATTGTAGACCCGCAATTTAATTTTAGAAACAATAACGTGAAGTTTTGTTGATTAATCGCTATAATAATTATAATGAAACATTATCATATAGGTCAGATGAATCTTAATGTAGACTTTCATAAAATAAATCCAGATTTAAAATATTCGAATGTAAGATTTTGGAAATCTTATTGAGTCAAACTGAATATGTTGATTGCTTAACGTCCAGTGGCAAGTATTTCATGCATGTTCAGAACGATACACACTGAATAGGAAATCATACTGTGACCTACATGTATTTATATTCGTCTTCGTGTCAGTATGTATACCTTTTACTCTATCAAATGATCAACTAATAAAATAATCTTATATTCCATTGAATAACACGAAAGGGTCGGTGCGGAGGGTATATAATTTTATCCTGATTATCTTTTAATGAAATGTATTGCTGTTCGAAAGACAATATGTCTGAATTTTTCATTCGATTCAAGTAAAATGGTTAAATAAATAACAACTTTTCCGCGATAGAAATAACATAACAAAACGAAAAAAAACACACATATCCCTTCCCCTTTTCCATAAGCTAAGTGATACAATAAATAACTTACAATGTGTCTTGTATTTGTCATACACCGTTATCGGATGGTAACAATACATTTGTGTCTTACTTCATGCAGTTACAGTAATATTTTTATTGTGTATGGATAACAATTTTTAAAAGGTTTATATCTAAATTATTTAGTGAGTTTTATTTCACATTTCAAATGAGTCGCAGGGCGTATTTAACCTGAACGCATTAGAAAGGAATATCCCACTTAAGTGTTGTCGGTAAAAAAGGATACTTAATTTTACAAATCTTTATAAAATTTATATTTTTTGACGGTATATAAGTCAGATAATGCATATTTTAATGTTTTTCTTGTCGTAGAACACACCTCGGTGTGTCAGGATTGTTCAAAGAAAGATCTCCCTCCGGTCGGTCTTTCATTTGATCAATCCTGTCACCCCTCGGTGTGTTCTACGACAAGAAAAACCTTAAAATATGCATTATCTATAACAGAATAAGTTTTAAACTAATATTTCTACCCGGTTGGATAACATTTTTACACTTTTCAACCTTTCAAAAGGTGTTAAAAATTAGCAAAGGCTTTCAAAAAGCTTGTCTTCTCAATTCGGGAAATGAAATCACCAAAAAACGATTTCAATATTAAAACAAATATGTTTATCTGCTTAACATGTTGTTGAAATTCAAAAGAACAAAAGTGTTGCTTAATAAATATAATTAATGAATGAATTAAAAATACAAATATAAAATACAGATGAAACGAATTTTAAGGCATCGTGTATTCGCCTGATTACCAAGCACATACTGCTGTAACAGTGAACTAAACATGATTTTAGTAATCTCATTTTGTGGTAAATATATCTAACAGTATTATACCAAAGGTCAAATATTTTAGTCAATAACAACTATGATAGTCGCATGTACTCCAAAAGAAAAAAAGACCAGATGCATGTGTCGAGGGATAAAGCGTGTTATGCATGCATCACCCGAATCCTCACTCACTCAAAATATCATAAATGATACTATCATGGTATCTTGATATTTACGATTTAGGAAACCTTTCACATACGAGTTAATATACAGACTTATTGAATTAATCATTATATTCGGACGGTGACTGTAAAACTGTTGTAGTCTCGATTAAATACACTCTTCTTCATTATTTGAGCCTTGAAAGGTATATATTGTAAACTAAAATTATACTGATTTATGAAGGGCATACGATACAGTTACAGGGAAAGGTAATGACGTTGCTAACGTAAAATGTTATTTTCGCGACGTCAAACTGTAACTTATCGGGAAAAGATGCATTTTTCGACTGATTTTTATCATTAAAACTGATTTAATTTGAAAACAAATTTATGGACACCTATTTTTAAAACAGCAATTTGTTTCATTTTGCAAGGAGATTATGTGACCCAAATTTTATGCAACTGTAAATAGCGCATTTTTTTTAATTTTAATAACCATTCAGCAAAAAATTACGTTTTTTTCCTCTATTCATGAGCATTTGATAAATATAAGCTATTTCTGAATAAAAATTGCATAATTTGAAATGACACTTATAAAATACAGAAATTACCGATTATTTAACTGAAACAATTTGTGTTTATCTTTTAAAACAAAAAAGTTATGCCTTTCTTTCGAAAAAGAAAATATGGACATAAATCTGAATTTTGAGCAAATATACAAAATTTCGACATCATTTTACTCAAAAAGTAGCACATGAAGGTATATTTTTTATAACATGTTCGTTTTAATCAGGTAAAAAATAGCCTATATGCAAATGTTCATCAACTTGTAAATACAAGTTCAAAACTGTATCGTATGCCCTTAAGGGACGTAGATTTACCATTTGATCCTTGATCAGACAAAATGCTATTATGATAAAGCATTTACCGGCACTAGAAAAGAAAATTTTCCACGAATTTATTTCAATTTTACCATATTTATAATGCTAATGAAAATTCACTTTCGAGTTAAAAAGTTAAAAAAAAAAGTCGGGGAAAAAAACTCGTGAACTATGCACGCCTTTATGACGTCATTTACCGGATAGAGGGGGTCGCCTATATCCCTGCACTATTAACGTTCATCATTCGTCTTAGTGATTGTTATTGTTTAGAATGAACTAGAAATAATGTTTGTTTTGTATGTACTTAAATACAATGACAGCAGTGCTGATTGTTATTTATTAGAATTGAATTTGCCGAAAAATTCGTGCAACATGATTTTGTAGTTTTCCCGGCTCAACATTTGAACGGAAGCAACGATGCATCTCAACGCACGAATGATGTTAACTAAAACTAAAAGTTTTTTAGGAAAATGCATCGAATTCGAAAGTTGTCTATTCCTTTGTTGTAAAGTTGTAAAGTTTAGTTCTGGTACAACCCTCGAGCTCAGAACTGTAAGAATCGAATCCTAAAGTAACTGCTCTAAACTAAAAAAGAATTGTCCATAACTGTAGAATTAGTTCAAGGTTAGCATTGCACACATACTGTCCTAGGATATGAATGTTTCTCCATTCTGTTCATATTTTTTAGCTTTTGATTTGGTCATTCGATAAGGGCCTTTGCGTCTTGAATTGCCCTCAGAGTTCGGTGTTTTTGTGATTTTGTATATTTTCCTGTAAGAAAATATCCAAACTGTATGTTGTTACAATTGCCGTCAGTTCTTAAGATTTTTGTGTTTATATTTCCTGTTATCCAAAAGGATACCCTAATAAGGAAAACTATCAAAGTAGTTTTTCGTGGTAAGATCATGATAAAGTAGTTATAATATGAGGTCATAAGGATATGATATCATGTCTATTAGATAATGAACACAAACAGCAAAAGATGAGAAAAGTAAACCATTATAGGTTAAAGTACGGCCTTCAACACGGAGCCTTGGCTCACACCGAACAACAAGCTATAAAGGGCCCCAAATTTAATAGTGTAAAACCATTCAAACGGGAATCATTTATTGAATTGGTCGAGACATTATCAGCTACTTAATAAGTGTTGCTTGTAGTGCGATTTTTTCAACCAATTAAAAAGCTTACTTTACATATTAAATAGGTGTATTGATCATGAATTTTAGTATTGATAATTCATTTTAGGATAAAAAAAAAATTACCCCACAGCTTAATGTTGTATTCAATAAACAAACAACAAATAACACACACAATCAAACATCTACAAGAACAGAATTAGAGGTTCGTGTTCTGGTTCCGCCACATACAATATCTAGCGTGGTTAAACATAATTGAGACCGCTTACATCTCGTTTTATCAGGCTTTCATATATATATGAACTGCGCACATCTATTACAAAAAGACTTGACTTATTCAATCGATACGAAACAACACAACAACTAACAAAATATATATAGAACCGACAATGTTCAGTTACTGAAAGTTATTTGCCGGCTATTTTTAAGACTTTTTGTGTATATTTCAATCCATGGTGCTTCTTTTTTATGGTCTTTCTTTTTTTCAAATACTGAATAATATATTGCCATCTCAAAGTAGCCATCCTAATAATTAACTCTTCAGTAGGAAAAAGTTTAAAACTAAAGTTGTAGAAACAATATGCAAACATAAATGAGTTATACGGATAATATTTTCTTACCTTGCAAATTGTCTTGTTGGTTTTAATCAGTCTGATTATAACTTTTATATCTTGTTCGAAATGCAATCATTATGATAACACGATCATTCTTGACATTGGTTCTTCTTTTATCTTCTGACCTGTATATCTTTACATTTTGTGCAAGCCTCATATTAACGCATATTATGTACACTAAAACCGAAGTGCACTTTATAATCTATATTATTTTTGGGTTTTGTTTCTTACAAAAATAACATCAAGTTAAATCTTTGTCGGTACTTATTTTCCAAAGGTCAAGGCAATGAATACAACGCGGGTTATCAGGAATTCATATTGTGATTTGAAACTGTCACAAGTCATTTCAACTTAGTCTATCACGTTACAAGTTATAACAATCACAAAACGCTAGATCTTAAAAGATTATCCTCAAACATCACCAGCTAAATATGTTCAAGCTTTATAAAATATGTCGACTATGGTATTATTAGTAATTTTACGTCCTCTAAACACTATGTTATGTCATAGTAGATCTTGTTTTAGCAATGAAATGTTTGATGAACGTATATCTGGTGTATTAGATTATTAGCCGTTATGTATGATTAGTTTTGAAAATCATTCTGGATATTTAACGGTGCAGTCAAAAACGTAATAGTCTTAGCCGTTGGCGTATCTGGTGTTGCTCCGTTTAGACATGGAAAGACCTAATAATATTCAGAACAAAAACATAGATCTATCCACAGACCTATTTATGCAAATTATACTTTCATCATTCATCTCTGAATTTAAAACGGTTTGTTTTACTTTCTTATCTATCATAATTTTGTTGTCAAAAACAAGTTTTTTTTTTCGCGTGTTCAAGGTAGAAAATTGTTTATCTCATTAAATTTTGTATCTATTCAAACAAACTAATGGTGGAATGCATGATTGCAATGTTTTCTTATGTACTACATTGTATAACTTATCTGATAAACATATCGTTTAAGTTTATGTACAACTAGGATAATAGTTGTGTTGTTCCCAAACGTATCATCTAGTCTGTCTGCACTTGTTCACCATTTGTAAACACAATTGGGTTTGATTATCTAATTTAAATCCATTAAAAAAACATTCTTAAACACATTTCATATTTTAACTGTTAACGTCTCATACCGTTTACCTGAAAGCCATATATTGGTATATTGATTTATTATACCTTTGATTGCGGGCACTCCTAAGGAACAAAAGAAAAACGACAATAATCAAATATCTTAACATTCCTCTGTTTGAGGACGAAAGTTGCTATTTATTTTCACTTAATTTACAGTCACTGGGTCGATGTCTCTACTGTTGGAGGTTCCACCAAAATTGTAACAACGACCAATTTGTCAGCACGTTCGTGTTGAGACATGATCATAAATAATCATTGATATGGTCATATACAAAACTTGGAAGTGTAGGTCATTAACTAAAAGGAAAGTTCAAAACGTTTTTTACCAATATTTATTCGCTTTTTGCTTTATATGATTAACATCAAAATAGATAAATGCCATATTTATCAATAATTCAAATAATGCTGCTATTATCAAGAAACTGGCAGTCTTTATAAAAGTGCCCAATACATGAGGGTTTTGATGTTCCTTCTTTTGTGTTTTGGACAAGAACTCTGACAAATAGAGAGCTAGAAAAACTGTTCATGCTATTGATCAGCAATAAAAGATCAACAAAGTATAAATCTTTGTTGTCTGAAAGGTTGCGAAGTGTTCTGTATTAAATATGCACAAAGATACAGGTGAACGACATAAGCTCTGTATAGCCTCCAGTTAAGTAAGACGAATGAACTTAACGGAAACATGTTGTTTTGTAGTTTAAAGTCTCTTTGGATGTTATTTAATATTTTATTTTCAATATTATTGTGATAGCTCTTATCATTATCACAAAATTTGGGTTGATCTTAACGCTTCTTCAACTTATAAAATAATCTTTTACAAAGCTTACCATAATTCATACAAGGCTTTGCTACGTCAAACAAATTTGATAAGCATTTTATCTTACCTTCAATAACAGTAAGCTGTACATGTTTGCTCCATCTGGGTTTTTTTTTGCAAGTGCAGTTCCCTTCGTCCGCTTTCCGTACCGAATAACTAATTAACAGAGGAGATTGAAGTGTCCTGCCATTCAATTGATAACTATCGTTCGTTTGAATGTGATTCAAGTTGAGGTCAATGTCATTTTCAAACTTAATGATTTTCGCCAGTTTAGATACAGATGAAAAATTACATGATATAGTAATACGTTCTCTATTATTTACAGCTTCAATTATCGACACAAGCACTCTAAAGGGTATATCTAGTATATGCATGATAGAATGATATAATGTATGAACATGTATGAATATGAGTAAAAAGGAAATGTAAACAATATCACATACCCTATCGATATACAATTAAAAACCAGAGCTTAATGCATTATGAAGAAAGTAAGCATGTATTTATTCGAGCTTTTTACAAACTTCTATGTTTTATACTAAACCCCTGACTGGAAGGATTGTGCCTGATATTCATATGATGAAATCATAATCTTTCAATCAGTTTAATTGAAGGCTGGAGGTCAATATACTGCTAGTAGTCTGTTGTTATTTATGTATAATTGTCATTTTGTTTATTTTCTTTGGTTACATCCAGTTTCAATCCACCGTTTTCTTCATTAGAAAATGCCTGTACCAAGTCAGGTATATGACAGTTGTTATCCATTCGTTTGATGTGTTTGGACTTTTGATTTTACCTTTTGATTTTTGATTTTCCTTTTTGAATTTTCCTCGGAGTTCAGTATGTTTGTGTTTTTACTTTTTTCTGACATCAGACTCAGACTTCTCTTGAATTGAATTGTAAATGTACGTTTTGTTATGCGTTTACTTTTGTACATTGGCTAGAAGTGTAGGGGGAGGGTTAATATCTCATAAATATGTTTAACCCCGCCGCATTTTTGTGCCTGTCCCAAGTCAGGAGCCTCTGGTCTTTGTTAGTCTTGTGTTATTTTAATTTAGTTTCTTGTGTACAATTTAGAAATTAGTAATGGCGTTCATTATCACTTTACTAGTATATATTTGTTTAGATGCCAGCTGAAGGACGCCGCCGAATTTCTCGTTACATTGAAGACCTGTTGGTGACCTTCTGTTGTTGTTTTTTATGGTCGGGTTGTTGTCTCTTTGAAACATTCCCCATTTCCATTCCCCATTTTATTTACATAAACAGTAGCCTGCTTAAATATAAACTTAATGGTCAGAAATTATTTTGTCAGAAATTATTAAGGTGCAGATTATCTTATTTTTTTATTTTAAACTTTCTGATTCTTCTATTCGTTGACCCAAAGTGTTTCGTATGAAATGGCTATCAAGAGTTATCTCGCTTATACCATGCTTTTTATTATTTAAGTTTGTGTAGTACACATTATTCGCAAGGACATGATTTTAGTTTCTTTTTAAGGAACAAGGTACTGGTGTTAAGATATCGTAGCATCGATTAACACGAAATAACTCAAAGTAAAGTAATGGAATCGTTTGAATATTTGAAAAAAGAGCGAATTTTATATAAGCTGTACTCCAATTTTACATTGGTAACCAACAGTTTAAACAAACGAATACGAAGAAAAAATCATCAATATTGAAAACACATAAAACTGCGTATGATATTACCGCCAATACCTTGACTAAATTAAATAACGTTTTCAATTCCTTGTCATTTAAAACATTTTTTCTCTACTAATATTCTGAAGACTGTCAAATATTGTTTTAAAACATTACTGATTGAATAATGATTTTTTGTCAAAACAATTGTTGCAATTATAATAATATTCACATTTACCTTCATGAACTATTAGCTGAACTGGTTTACTATATCCATCATTTCCTGCTGTGTTATGTGCTCGGCATATAACTGTTCCCTCGTGTTCTTTTTGTACTGAACAAATTGTCAAAGAAACATACATCTTGGATTCATTAGATGTTTTCCTCAATTTTGAAGCATTCGAGGTGTAAATGGTAACATTGTTGTTAACCAAGGTGACTGACATTAATGTAGAAACAGATGAAATGTAACATCCAATAGTTATATTACTTCCATTGACGACAGGTTCAATACCTTGAAGATGTACTTGTGGTATGTCTACAAAAGTCATATGAAATTCTGCAATAGTTTAAAATGTCTAAGGAAATGAAACATATTGACAAAAAATAATTCAATGATTGGACGACAGAATCGTATCAAACTAAGAAGTTTCGAAATTTTACATGGTGTAGTGATATCATTTCGAACATAATCTCGATTGTTGTCGGACTTATCCTTATGAATAAAAAAACAAAAGGTGAAACTTTTGCATTCACTTTGCGTCATCTTAGATTAAAAGAGAGAACCGTAAAATAAAAAAAATAAGATTAGATCATAAGAGCGCTCTAACGTAACACAAATCACATGTGGTCAGGTCGCAGACCAAACATAAAGTTCATCATTTATTTAAAAAAAGCATAACAAATAGTTTTTCGACATTTGTTTGCGAGGATTGTTCAGTTTTGATGGTATGAAACGTTTAACTTATGTCTCTGATGTATGATTAAAATGTTAAAACTAAGTCCGTAATATTTTTTGTATACATTATTCCTTTGATAGATTGCCTTTGATACTGTCTGTTTTATGAACCTCTCCTTTTTGCATTTCCTTGGAGTTCAATATTTTTGTTATATTTTTTTGCTTTTATATATATATAGAACTGTTGTTATCCGTCTTAATTGTAGTAAGTAGTCGATGAATATTTCATTCATACTTTTCTCTTATATAATGTGACGTTAATTTATGATTTATAAAATGGACAACTGCTGATACCTGGGAGAACTTGCAAGTATGTGGGTACACTTTTGCCAATTCCTACTGGATTCATCGCCTGGCAAGTATAGTTTCCCGCGTCGTTTTCCTCGACAAAGTATATCTTCAAGGAAGGTGTGGAAATAGTTCCACCACTGAACCGATTGTTACCATAAATGTTCAATATACTGTTATTCTTGTACCAAGTTATTTTAGTCACCTCAGTCGTTGGCGATACATAACACGGTATGGTGATGTTAGTTCCCTCTATTGCTGGTTCAATGTTAGGTACGTTCACAACAGGATCTATGAATAAAAATAAAATGAAAACATTTTGTTCAAACATGAAATTGAAATTCATAAAATCAAATGCAGATTCAAAATCTAATTATGTATAGAAACATAATCCTAGTTTGTTTATAGTTGTATACTGTAAGTTTTTTTTTTTTTTTTTTTTTTTAAATAGCGATCTTTCTATATGAAATGAGGTTATTTAGAAAAAGTATATACTATTTTCCATATTTCGGTATACTAACATGTATGTTTTCAAGAAAACTTGTGGCGATTTCAAAAACACACTAAGAGACAGTCATACAGACAGACAGAAAGGCAATATAATGTACCTGTTTGAGTATTTTAGAAAAATCGGGAAAATGTTCGCAAAATTTATAATTCTATGATATATAATAAAAATAAACAAAATGCTTCCAAGAGATTATCGTATAATTTGAGGCAATTTAGGTGTAATACATGTAACTTTGCAATTATGTTAGTCATTTCATTACATAACATATGTATTATTTAATGACTAGTACATTATAACTTTCATTATTGTGAAATCTATTTTAGTACTTGTATAAGCAAAAATGTTCTGCGACATAATTTATACATGTGTTTCTAATATCATGTAGAATGATTTTACTAAAAAAAGAATGAAAACCTAACCTCGTAAATTTTTTTAATTAATTTTGTGATGGGGTTGCTTACTCACTTTCATATACTGTAATATCTAACTTTACTCATACGTAAAGCAAATGATGTGCCCTATTCTACATGTTCTATTTAAAACTGAATGTTGCGTATTGTGTTTGTGCTATGCATAATTGCTGACTATGAAATCATAGTGTATCTTAAGACACATTTTCATTGATGCCAAAACTCTGCGGCGTTGCTTTACTCTGCAACCATACGTTTTTAGAGTAAATCTTCCCAATGCACCAAAGGCTTTGTGTAAACACCATGCTTATATATTAATTTTAGCGTGCCTTTACTTGTGCATATATTATAATAGCATGTATAGCATGCATATACTTTATTTAGCTGCAAAATAGCATATGGTTTTAGACACGATTAATTAAGATGCATCAAAATTTACCAGTTTAGGCGTGTTTCAATAAAGAATAAGCCTAGAAACACATCGTCGTTGGGCTTCTAAAATGTCGTTTGTGAACTTGAACATTTTTGTAAATAGCAGTGAAATAAAAACTTTGACAGTTCTGGATTATACAAGAACTTAAATCATTTTCACAGAAATAAAGAAATGTACAATTATTTTTTACTCAAAGCCAATCTAAAACGATTTTCAAGTTTTCATACAACATACATCATGGAAGCAATTTTTACAAACAACTGACATTGGCAATTTTGTAATATTTCTTATTTCACACATTTTGATTGGTCTAACTGTATGCTATTTTGTAATACCAAAGATTTCCTCCCGCAAGACCATTGGTGACAAAAAGTATGTTTAGCCAAAAAAGTCATATACGACATTTTGGAAGCACATTCTAACTAAAAGTAAGAAAATTAATACATACATTCCAAAATAGTCAGATAGACAGGTTGACTTGACCCTTCGAATTCTAAGTTTATTGCTTGACATATATAGTTTCCCTCGTCTTCCTTTTGAACTGATATTATTATAAGATCAGGTGATTTGTTTGTTCCACCGAGGAATC
Source organism: Mytilus trossulus (assembly GCF_036588685.1). Taxonomy (NCBI): domain Eukaryota; kingdom Metazoa; phylum Mollusca; class Bivalvia; order Mytilida; family Mytilidae; genus Mytilus; species Mytilus trossulus. The sequence continues at coordinate 13,544,209 of NC_086380.1, forward strand.
TTTCTCTTTCACGAATATCGATTGTGGTATTAATACTTCCGTTATGTTTAAACCATCTGATAACGGTATCACTGTACAGTTCAGAAACATTGCACGTAATGGTTAGGTTCCCTCCTATTGAACCTGTCTTTGATTCAGGTACTGTTACAATAGGTGGTTTGATAACTGAAATCAAACAAATACACGAAGGTCAATAGGAGTTGGCAAATACCTTTGATATTTTTCACACAGATCTTAAAAAGATATCGAAACTTAGCATACTTATTATCAAATTACCCCACGATATATCTTATTTGTCATTTTAAATATTCATAACCGTATAAAAATGGCGACAAAACCAGAAGTATTGACTGATTTGCCTGTCTTAAAGTTAGAAAACAATTATCCACCAGCATCAACCTTATAAACAATGAAATATAGTTTAGAGACTTTGTCCGTTTTCTACGTTTAAGTAATGTTTTATTGTTCTAACTTTACAGTTGCATAATGATAAACATTATTTACCTACAGTTTGAAATACAGCAAATGTTATCTCCAATTCTATAACATTACCATTCAATTATAAATATATATTAGACATACATGTATGTTTTGTTAATACCATCATTTTAAAAGGACAACGAAATGAATGTAAGCATGAATGTTAGATATTATGAATCACATTTTACTCCATTGTTTATATACCCCAGTCGCATTGTACAACCTGTTTAACATTATTTCAATACTCATATGTTTCTGTTCCAGCTTAAACGTTTTAAAACTATTTTATCTCAAGCCAGAGGTAATTGAACATCATATAGTTTACTGTACGGTATCGGTTTAACTCGTTGTTGAAGGCCGAATAGCGCTTTAATACATCCACTTTCGCTCTTTTTTAATAATAGTTTGTTGTCTCATTTGCATTCATGCTACATTTCCTTTTATAGACTTATTATAATAACATACAATAATAACATATAACTTACAACATTTGTTACACAGAAAACCAGTACAATGTCGTACGTCAAAACACTCTGATGTTAAACTTATTTGTATAAAACTGAAAGAGAAAACAATATAGTCTAATACAGAACACTGTAGCTCAACACTAAATTCAAATTGGAATAGTCTATTTGATCACCGCAATAATGAAACTGTTTACCCAATATGAAATTATCCCTTAACCTCATGCAATTATTAACAAAGTTAAAGATGGTTTGTGTTTATATATATTCCGAAAGTTCAGTCGAGGTAGTCGAGTGTTCTAGAGCAGTGGACATAGTACAGGCAAAGTTGTCTCGATATCTCGATATCCCAACAGTATGAATAATGAAGACAACAGTTGTATACCGCTTTTCATGAGTTCGAATTCTGGCGAGGGAAGAACAAGCAGATTGAACATTGTTGTGCTGAAATCTATAGTAGTTAAGAATAACAATCGTGTGTTCAGCCGTGTAACACCTTCACTGGTGACTCAATTGAAGGATCTGTTGAAAGAGTTTTCTCTTCTTAATACTTATTTATCATACTGATCAGTTCTGTGATTGTATTTTGCGATACTTTACGATAGATAGAAAGGTTATCTGCAATAAATTATATGATTATGCCTAATATAATAAATATCTTAGTCACAACTCTGATTCTCTTGACGAGAAGAGGTAGCACTTGGCCAATGTTAGCAAAGTTGTGGAACTCCATGTCTAATCATGTTCGACGACTCTCAATTTAAGATCAGTTCAAACATTTAATTTCAACATGGTGGTCTCCGGAATTCTGTCAAATAAGCTTACAGTTTGTTATTTGTTATTTATTTCGAATTTCTTGAAATGTTTCACGTTAGTCATTTTGGGAAGTTTTTTACTTAAATGTTCGTTTTGAGCATAGGCTGCGTGTTGAATGCCGCACTTTGACATATAATTGTTAACTTTTAAAACAATTGACTTGGATGCATAATTGTTTCATTGAGGTTCATACCGCATTTTCGTTTTTAAAATACAATCAACAATGATTCAAATATAGAACAGTTATTTGTTTTTAGGTCAATATACTTCACAATTGTACACTATTTATTACCTTCTTTCTGACTGAAACGTCAAAACCATAGATGTTCCATTCTGAGGTCTTACATTGGTATCATATAGAGCTTCGTCGTTGAAATATAGAATGAAAGTGTAAGGTAGCTGTAAAGATTAATATTATTTATTCACAATTAAAGGAACTCGAAAGATACAAACAATTATTTTAAGTGTTTGCTCATGTCTCGAAATATCTTCCCTTTTGTTGAATTGCGTACTAACGCATAAATATGAGATAAATTTAGTTGCAAACATATGCATGGAAAGGAGAAAAGGTATCTCTTGTAAGTTGGTAATTGGAAATTACAGAGGTTAACACATTCTAAAAGAAAAAAAATAAAGAAAAATCCAATACAGACATCAAAAGGAATAAGACTTGTCTTTCTACAAGACGAAGAGTGTTTTAACCGTTTCTCCTATTGATCTGTCTAAAATCTGATTATTTTATTGTACATTTCTCATGATTTAATAAATCAACCAGATAGTCATTAGAAAATTATCAAAAACAACAATCAAAACATTTTGACATCCGCAATATAAGACAAGTACTAACATCTAAAGAATATCTATTTTATGGATATCGACGGGTATGTTCCAATTGTCGTAACCCAAATCTCGTCCTTTTCTTTTCGTATGAGACCAATCACCGGGTTTTAACCTACGAGAGAAACACGACAGGTGAATCAAATAGAGCAGGGTCTGTTTGTTTACCGTACTTACCACCTGCGCTAACCACGAGTTTTTATCGGGTTCGTGCTGCTCAGATTTAGTATTCTACGAAGGGTTTTGTATGCTAGTATATGTCTTTCAGTCATTTATCTTTCTTTTTCTTTGCTATATTATTGTCAGTATGTTTTCAACCTATGAGTTTGGATATCCCTTATGGTTTAATAACAAGATAAAAACCATCATTATTAGCTATCTGATACTTACGACTGTTAAATCTATACCATATAAAGGCTTCAATTCAGTGTCGAATCTTTGGTAGAAAGCTGGCTCATTATTGATTGATAAGGTATCATATAACTCTAAACATTTCGAATGTAATGTTTCCCTATAAATATTAAGAAGTACTTGTTGTCTATATTATTTACAACATCTATTTCCGGAATATCAAAAGAGAAAACATCAAACGGCATGGATAAACAAGACATGATTGTATTGTTGTAGCGACGTTTTTACAATTATCGACTCTCATTATTATGTAATACTAAGCGGGCAGATTAAGTATAAAAGCTTCAGAAGACATATGACGTACACGAAATCAATTGAATTCTGAAATAAATATATATGATGATTTACTTGTTACTAAACATGGCATAAAATAAGGCGATGTAGAATGGCCGTCGTTGATGTAGATGTCTTACTATCAATGACCAGATGTCCAAACTGCATGTAAACGTCACCGTAAGGTAATCAACAATTAACAAGATTTAACGCTGTGTTATGTCAGGTCTCAATAACTTTGATATTTTTGGCATGAGCTTTTCACCAACCCAGTGTGTCGGTCAACACAAAGAAGGGTTATTTTTCATATCAATTTAGCTTGCTATCTTCTCATACATGAATGTCATATATGTGATTTGACATATGACATAATCCATTTAATTAATAATGCAGTAGGAAAAAAATTCAAAAGTGAGTTGATTTTACTAACGGTCTAGGTAATGTATAAACAGAATGTATTCTCACTCATTTTCAGCATAACATATTTTAAATTCATAACCATCACAACTTTTCCCCTCACAAGTAGCCTTCATAATTTCCAGTTCAATTTTGAACATGCCATTCCCATTTACGAGGCATTTTGTAAAGCTGCCCTGAAAAAACATGTTACCCCTGTCATAAATTACAATAGCTTTTACATTTATTTATTTTTTTAAATGGAGAACCCTTTACAAAAAATAAGTAAACATATAATTAAAACGTTTATAACTTATATCTTCGGAGAGTCGTTATACATATTTTCCAGACAGATTATTTTAGAATCTTCAGAATTCATAACTGGAAATACATTTAACGTATTCGTATATAAGATTCAAATAAAATTTATAGTTTGAGATGCTTTCAAAAAAATTTACATCCAATGTTTAGTATTAACTTTCAAGGCTTTTATGCTTTAGGATTGTTTATTCGTTGTCATTTGTTCTTGTTAATGGTGAAACATCGGTAAAATTTCAGTCGTAAAAGACTGTGTTGCAATTAACTCAAACATATTGTCATACATATAGCAAAATAAGTGATTCGTATTTCTCTATTTAACAACCGAGTACTTGTCCTTATAAATATTGAATTCAATAGAAGATTTTATTTCGTTACCACACATGAATAAATTGAATCGTATATATGTTATAGATAATGCATATTTTAAGGTTTTTCTTGTCGTAGAACACACCGAGGGGTGGCAGGATTGATCAAATGAAAGACCGACCGGAGGGAGGTCTTTCTTTGAACAATCCTGACACCCCGAGGTGTGTTCTACGACAAGAAAAACCTTAAAATATGCATTGTCTGACTTATATACCGTCATAAAATATTAATTTTATAAAGATTTGTAAAATTAGTATCCTTTTTTACCGACAACACTAAAGTTGGATATTCCTTTCTAATGCGTTCAGGTTTGAATACGCCCTGCAGCTCATTTAAAATGTGAAATAAAACTCACTAAACAATCTAGATATAAACCTTTTAAAAATTGTTATCCATACACAATAAAAATATTACTGTAACTGCATGAAGTAAGACACAAATGTACTGTTACCATCCGATAACGGTGTATGACAAATACAAGACACATTGTAAGTTATTTATTGTACCACTTAGCTTATGAAAAAGGGATAGGGAGTATGTTTTTTTCTTCTATTTGTTATGTTATTTCTATCGCGGAAAAGTTGTTATTTATTTAACCATTTTTCTTGAATCGAATGATAAATTCAGAAAGATTGTCTTTCGAATAGCAATACATTTTATTAAAGGATAATCAGAATAAAATTATATACCCTCCGCACCCGACCCTTTCGTGAGTTACGTTTATATTATTCAATAGAATATAAGATTATTTTATTAGTTGATCATTTAATAGAGTAAAAGGTAAACATAAATTTTAAAAAGATAAAAACTGACACGAAGACGAATATAAATACATGTAGGTCACAGTATGATTTGCAATTCAGTGTGTATCGTTCTGAACATGCATGAAATATTTGCCACTAGACGTTAAGCAAGCAACCAAAAATCAATCAACTTATTCAGTTTGACTCTATAACATTTTCAAAATCTTACACACAAATATGTTAAATCTGGATTTGTTTTATGAAAGTCTACATTAAAATTCATCTGACATCTATGATATTGTTTCTTTATTATAGCGATAAATCAACAAAACTTCACGTTATTTGTTTCTAAAATTCAATTGCGGGACTACAATGACGGTTTCTTTTACATCTATCATCGATTGAACTTTAGAAAAATAAATTTCCAAATCGGCAACAAAAAACTATAAGACGAATAAAATTTTGAAGTAAATCATAGATTGCATGTTTATCAAGGAAAATAATGACCTTTCACAGGTCATTATTTTTTTGCCTTGGAGCATATACCATTGAAACATGGTATCGTCCGGGTTGATTCTGAAAAAGAATGACCTGACGTTCTGAAAGAAAATAACTCCATATAGGTATATAAATGTTGTTAATTTTGGGATTATTTTTTTTATTATTATATCGATATTGTTATAAACTGAGATTTCACATTTCCTAATAAAACAAAATTTGGATATTAACCATTATAGCTAGAACAATTTCATAACATACCAACAGGACTATAATTATCATTAAATCCATTACATCAGCTATGGCTCTGCAATATATTAAGGAGTTTATGTACTAATCAAAATCTTATAAGTTAAAACGTTTTAATTTAAACGTAAATATGACTAATACTTTATTTTTAGTAATTTTGTTACATTTGTTTTTACCACTCATCTGTCTGCTTATATTTTAAGCTATGACCTTTAATATATGTATCCTGATTTTCATTGTAATGATTGTTTGTCAATATTTGATTTTAACAATTTTTCTCCAGTGTCGGTCTTTCCTAAATGGTATGCCAGGGCTTCGCGTTGAAGACCGTACTTTGACCTATAATGATTACCTCTATAAATTGAGAGTTGTCAAATTGGCACTCGATTCTCATCTTTTTATATCTATACATTGAACGGATAAATCTAATATAAAGCGCGATGTAAATACAACATCAATTAAAAAAGAGATATCCGAAAGACAACCATAGTCTTGTACAAATACCAACAAATAGAATAACGTTCACAGGAAAATTAATCTAAAAGATCCTGTCAGTGTTACAAAATGAACGGTACCAATTTTCTTGCACCAGATGCGCATTTCGACAATACATGTCTCTTCAGTGATGATCGTGGCCAAAACATTTGAAATCCAAAGGTCACATATAAGATGAAGAGCTATAATCCAAAAGGTCCAAAAAGTATAGCCAAATCCGTGATAGGAATCAGAGATTTGCATGAGGGAGATACATTCCTTTATTTATAATAATTTCTTTTAATTTGTAACAGCAAATTTTAATAACACAAAAAATCCGTATGTTCATGCCAGTACCGAAGTTACTTTGTGCCAATGTAAAACAATAAACATCATGGATTTTATTGAAATAACACAATTTGCTCTTGCTTGACTTCAGCTTAATAAAATAGTTTCTGTACACAAAAAAAATAGAATTTGGGTAGGTTTTACACCCAGACTATTAGCCATACGTTTATAAATCCATTCGGGACATAAAATCTTACATTGTTTTTTAAGTGCTTTGACATAATCACCAATTTACCGTTGCAGTGAAAATTCGAGGCTCAAAATCAGTAGTTGTTGTCTCTTCACAAATATACATTGAGAGTTGTCTCATTGGCATTCATACCAAATCTTCTTTTGTATATGATAACGTTCATGAAACTGCATCGCAATAAATGTTATTTGCATTAAAAAAAACGGGATGCCATACCTATTCTTAATAGCTGGACTAATGAAAAATATTTTCTTTTATTTTTTATTGTAAATCTCATCAATCTTATCTTATGAAATGTTTTTCTCCAAATACAGAATCACAAGTCTTACCTTAGGCGTCTGTGTCTGTGTTTGTGAGGATGATCTGATTTCGTTTTCATACACGGATAGATGTTAAGATAACGAGTGCATTACATAGTGATTCATTCTCATCATCGTCATCACCCAAGTATTTGCTTTCAACTTCCCCATTAGATATGCAGTTTATTCTCAATCTTTTTATAAGAATAAAGAGAGAGAGGCGAGGAATGTACATCCGTTTGAACGAACTGACCGTTAATCACAACCTAACAAGGAATTACAATTTATACTATGTGCATGCAAGCAAAGTAAGATACAAAAAGCTTACAAACATATAAAACTCCCAAAATGTAAAATAACAAAAATGCTGAACTCCTAACTGACATGTGTGCAAAAAAGCTTTCTTTTTAATATAATACTGTGGATGCAATGCATCATAAAAGCTTTGTTCGGGTGTATAGCAAACTATGTAGAATACTAATGAAAAGATCACATGATCGTTTAATATCGATGATATGTAGTTAATTTTTTGTTTCGACTAACAGTGTCAGCGTTTTGCATAGATGTTTCTCGTTATTCTTTAATATACAGAAAAACTAAAAACAGCATGTTTAATTGCATGCGGCCGATTAGCTTTTCTGGATTTATCTTCATCAGGAACGCTCACAGTCATACATAAGTTTAGATCGTTGGTTTTCCTGTTTGTATTGTTTTACAATAGATATAGGAAGATTTGGTGTGAGTGCCAACGAGACAACTCTCCATCCAAATAACAATTTAAAAAGTAAACCATTATAGGTTAAAGTACGGCCTTCAACACGGAGCCTTGGCTCACACCGAACAACAAGCTATAAAGGGCCCCAAAACTACTAGTGTAAAACCATTCAAACGGGAAAACCAACGGTCTAATCTATATAAACAAAACGAGAAACGAGAAACACGTATATATTACATAAACAAACGACAACTACTGTATATCAGATTCCTGACTTAGGACAGGTGCAAACATTTGCAGCGGGATTAAACGTTTTAATGGATCCAAACCTTCTCCCTTTTTCTGAAACAATAGCATAACATCACAACATAGAAAAACATACGATAAAATATCAATTGGCAGACTTAACTCAATCAAAAAATGATTACACAATGAACGAATAAATTTGATCTGCGATATCTGAATACAAATGCACAGTTAATTAAATATTAGAGACAAACATTCATGACCAAAAAGCTAACAAACAAATTCAAACACACTGAGAAATATTTAACCAATCAATGTTCACTTTAGATAAAAAAAACGTTTTTTTATAATCTTGAAGTTTATACAAATGTTGTAAGAATAAGTGAAAAATTTAAGATATTACAAATAATCAAAGCTGGTGTACAGACAAGATCCATATAAATAAAAAATAACAAAAAAGCATTATAAACAGTATCAACAGGTCGAATTAACAAGAAAATACGATTTGAGAGTACTCGCAGTTACTGACAGCTAGTTAAAAGCTAAAACCAATTAATAGTAAAAAATCATGCATCAGAGACTAAAAACGACTAAAACACATCACAGGGATTTAGTATTTTAACGTCATTAATAGTCAAAGAAGACATGACTTGTGCAAAGCCAAAAATAAATGTATCGACAGGTAGTAGTATAGTGAAGAGCGACTTCTATAGAAATAAAAGTTAACGTGTCTGTGTCTCTATACATCTCGCCTCAAAAGATAATGAAATTTAGTTATGTTTTAATTTGCTAATGACAAAATCAATATTATTGCCAATGTGAACTATATTCAGAGATCTAATTACAATATTGGTACGATAACCCTTACTTATAAGTTTGTTTAAAGGTTCGATGAATAGTCATTTTATACATGACTGTTCTGTATGAGCTAACACTCTGTGTTGAAGGCGATACTTTGACCTATATTTGTTAACTTTTTATTCGTTACTTGAACGGAGCGACGTCTCACAGACACTCATACCCAACTTCTTATGTATATATGTGTGTAGGTCTTCGTCGGTAAAAATAAACCAAAAACAAAACAAGTATATGGCTCCCTATTAAGACCCCAATAGTATTTTATCCTCATAGTTATTTTATATCTTTGTTTGTATTAGAAATTAATAAACAAGATGTATTTATTACTTTAATACATAACTTTCACTGGCATGCCATTATAATATTTATCAAACTGTTTGACTGTTACGTCTTACTCTGCACCAACTAATCTTTAATTCAATTACTTTGTCAAGACATGTGCACAAAATGTTTTCACCAATTAGATACAAAGATGAACCGTTTTATTATAAGGAGTACAGGCATATGGAGTATGGAAATATTTTGACCGATTTGTATCAAGTTATATCAACAGGTCAAAACAGGAACGTACGATTTGAGAATACTGTAATATTTTAATGTTTTGTAAATATTGACCTCTAGTTAGTTTGGCTTTATAACTGTTTATTTGTGTACAGAGAAAATTAATGACGCAAGGCTAATTTGACAAGTTGCTAGTTTATTATCTGCAGTTAAAGTTGAACTGTCAGATGTGATTAAGACCAGAAAGATGTCCTGGTGTGTAGGGTAATAAAATTAGCTATGCCTATTTTGTTTGTCTAGAGATGAAGTAATTAAACTCTATGATAATGTCAGTTAGACTGGCAGATTGTGTATCAGCTGTGATACCGTAAGGATGTGTATTCCTTGAAGTCTTGAATCAGTTAGATTCTGGAGGACTTGTATTTAAAGTTTATATGTTTAAACTTTGTAGCTGACTTTGTCAATGTGCCTGAAGTAATGTACATTTGCTAATAAACTTGTATATATAAATACCGTATTATTTAGTTACTGGGAGTTTACCACAGGATATATTGTCGTGCCATAGATGGCTATGTCCGTCCTTCTGTGTCGGTATTGACCTCCCCTCGATCACGTTACATTTTTTGGTGGCAGCGGTGGGATATTATATTAACATGGATTAATTATATTCAGTGGATTTATAATAATATTCCGATTATTTTGTGTGAGAGGATTATAGCAAATGGAATAAAATATATGTCTTGCGTGCGTAAATAAAGTAGCTGTTATTAAATTGTTATACAATGGATAAACGTGATTCTTCTGATAGAGAAATTTATTTCGGAGGTGCAAGACCTAAAGTATCAATGGATACAGGAATAGGATTAATTTCAACTGTGTTATCAGCTTCAACACCTAGAATGATTGAAACCCAAAGAGAAATTAAGCGTTTAACTAAAGAGTATGAAACTCTTCAGGATGAAATTTCAAGTGCTCCGACCCCGAAAAGATCATCAATTCCATCTGTGTTCCAATCTTCTCGTAATCAAGGATCGAATTCACATAAGCCTATGGGATCTGAAAAGCCAGTTGTCCGACCCTCTAAATACGATGGTTCTGTTTCTTGGGAAGATTATAAAATTCAGTTTGAAATGATATCCGAATTAAATTGTTGGACGGATAATCAGAAAGCAATGTTTCTTGCGACAAGTCTAAGTGGGACTGCGCAAAGTGTTTTAGCCGATTTTGATCCGATAAAGCGTAAAGATTATCAATCGATATGTTCAGTATTAACAAGTAGATTTGGAACCGAAAACAGAACAGAGCTTTTCCGTGTGCAGCTTAAGAATATCCGTAAAAGAAGAGATCAGGAATTGCCCGAAATGGCGCAACATATCAAGAGATTAAGCCGTAAAGCATATCCCAAAGCTCAACAGGAACTTCAAGAGATGTTGAGCCGAGATCATTTCATTGATGAATTAGATGACGCGGATACACGGTTGCGCATACACCAAGCTCACCCAAAGACACTCGATGATGCAGTTAAGTTGGCTGTTGAGCTTGAGGCTTTTTATATTGCGGATAAACAAAGGGACAAACCTTCAAGTGTTCGAAATTTTGCTATTACGGAAAATTCAGAAGTGTCTGGTCAAATTAAAACACTGACTGATGTGGTAGAAGATCTTCGACGTGAGCTTTAGTTTATGAAGAGCGATATGAGTCAACAGAGACACGGATTTAACAACAATAACAACAAGCCGGGAAAACGAGGATGTTGGACTTGCGGAGAGACAGGCCATATTAGAAGAAATTGTCCTAAACATGAGACAAAAGTAACAGAAATTATCAACAAAAAGAGAGAGTGAGAACCGGTCGTGTAGCGAGTGGCGATGGAGGAATGTATATTTCTGGAAAATTTCAAGGTAAAAGCATGCAATGTTTAGTAGATACAGGTGCAAATGTGACAATATTGAATAGTAAGGTATACGATGCTCTGTCCGATGTAAACAAAGTCGTGTTGCGACCAGCACATACAAACATGAAACTTGCAGATGGTAAACTAGTTAAAGTGAAAAGAATAGGTCAAATGAACGTGGAGATCGGAAGGACACTTCTCACACACGATGTGTGGGTAGCAGATATAGATGCAGATATAAACGGTATAATTGGTTATGACTTCATGAAACAAAATATGTGTTGCATTGATGTGGCTAACAATACAATGACTGTTAACAAAGAACATATATCGTGTGCAGTATTAAATACACAAGGTGTGCGATGTTGTCGGGTTGCTGTGTCAGAAACAACAGTTATTCCGCCAGGTGTCGAGCAGATTATTCCGGGGAAATTTATTGATATTGGTTATGCTCCAGATTGTAGTATGTTAGTAGCTTCAGATAAATTTGTGGAGAAGCATCATCTCATGTTGGCTAAAGCAGTAGTGAATTCGTCATCAGATGTTGTTCCGATGCGAGTATTGAACGCAACAGATAAGTCTATTAAAGTATATGCAAATTCAATTGCTGCGACATGTGAAGCAGTAACTGTACTTAATGAGTCAGTTTGTTCTCAAGAACTGTCAACAGAAGATATTCCTGAACATTTATCTAGTTTATATACAAGCTCATGCGTACATTTAAATGAAAACCAGAGAGAAAGACTCAGAGCCTTACTTTTGATAAATCAGAGTGTATTTGCCAAACATAAGTGGGATATAGGACGTACCGATGTTGTAACGCATAAAATTAATACTCAAAATACAGACCCGATTCGTCAAAAACCGCGCCGATTGCCGTTTGCTCAAAGATCCGAACTAGCTTCTCAGATTGATAACATGTTGCGCAGTGACATCATTGAACCGTCTGAGAGCCCATGGTCATCACCCTAAGTCCTTGTAAGAAAGAAAGATGGTTCTACGCGGATATGTTTGGACTATCGCAAGCTTAATGATATCACAAAGAAAGATTCATTTCCGGTTTCTCGTATAGATGATAAACTAGATGCATTGTCCGGAGCAGAATGGTTCCATGTACTTGATCTTCAAAGTGGTTATTTTCAAGTAAAATGTGATGAAAACGACCGTGAGAAAACTGCCTTTGTGACAGAAAATGGCCTATATCAATTCAAAGTGATGCCAATGGGTCTTTGTAACGCACCTGCAACGTTTGAGAGACTAATGAACAAAGTTTTAAAAGGTTTATCATGGAAAACTTGTTTGGTATACTTAGATGATATTATTGTCTTTGGAACAGAATTTGAATCTACATTACAGAGACTTCAGGAAGTGTTTGACCGTTTGCGTATGGCAGGGTTAAAACTTAATCCAAAGAAATGCACGTTGTTTCAAAAGAGTGTTAACTATCTGGGACATGTTGTTTCTAAAGATGGTGTTCGCGCTGATCCGTCAAAGACTGAGGCCATCAGTAATTGGCCTAGACCGACAACAGTAAAAGAAGTAAGGGCCTTTCTTGGAATATGCTCGTATTACCGCCGATTTATCTTTGATTTTGCAAAATATGCTCGACCATTGAATAAGCTTACTGAGAAGCAGACATTGTTTGAATGGACCGATCTATGTGAAGAAGCATTCAACATCATGAAATCAAAACTTTCTTAGCCGCCGATTTTAGCGTATCCGGATCCGTCTGGTTTGGAGTTTATACTTGACACTGACTGTAGTAATTCTGCGCTAGGTGCAGTGATTTCGCAAGTTCAAAATGGTCATGAAAAGGTTATTGCGTATTACAGTCGAGCGTTATCTAAATCCGAAATTAATTACTGTACTACAAGAAAGGAACTTCTTGCGGTGATTAGCAGCATCAAACACTTTCATTGCTATCTTTATGGAAGAAAATTTACTGTTCGAACTGATCATAGTTCATTGCGCTGGATTACTAATATCAAGGATATAGAGGGGCAGTTGACGCGATGGTTGGAAGTATTAGGAACCTACAACTTTGAAATTGTGCATAGGCCTGGATTAAAACATTCAAATGCAGATAGTTTATCGAGAAGGCCGTGTTTAGATTGTTCACAATGTGAAAAAGTAGAATTGAAATATGGTGTATCTAGCACACAGTGTAATGTTATTAGCGATAATAAATCTAATGTGTCAAACTCAAATAGTTGGATTAATGGTTTATCTGATAGTGAAATAAAATGTGCACAACGGGAGGATAAAAATTTAGAATTGATTATCAATTTGATGGAGAATAGTGATCATAAACCTACTTGGCATGAAATCTATTCGGAAAGCGTTGTTGTGAAGGCATTGTGGTCACAATGGAAACGACTTGAAATACGAAGTGACATCTTATACAGGAGATGGGAAGACGACACAGGAAAGAAAATTTCGTGGCAACTAGTGGTTCCAGATAGTTTTAAAACGGACATTCTAACAAATTTACATGATGCCGTAACAGCTGGACATTTGGGAGTTAACAAAACGCTAGGACGAATAAGAGAACGATTTTATTGGCCAGGCGTTGGAGAAGATGACTAAGAATGGTGCCGTCGATGTCATCAATGTGGTTCACGTAAAAGACCTCATAAAACGTTAAGAGCGCCAATGAAAACATATAATGTGGGAGCTGTTATGGAAATAGTTGCTATGGACATAATGGGACCATTACCGCTCTCTGAACGGAATAACAGATACGTACTAGTTATCCAGGATTATTTTTCGAAATGGGTAGAGGCATACGCATTGCCTGATCAGGAAGCAGAGACTATAGCGCAAGTGTTTGTTGAACAATTTGTAACGCATTATGGTGTACCAATGCAGATTCACACGGACCAAGGTACAAACTTTGAATCAAGACTTTTCCGTGAACTGTGCAAACTCCTAGGCGTGGATAAAACGAGAACTAATGCACTTCATCCACAATCTGATGGAATGGTGGAGCGATACAACGCAACGATGGAAGCAATGCTAGCTACATGCGTAAATAAAGATCAGAAGAACTGGGATGTTCTACTTCCATTACAGATGATGGCATATCGTAGCGCGGAACATGAAACGACTAAATACTCACCGAATGTGATGTTATTCGGGCGTGATGTAAGACATCCAATTGACTTGTTATACGGAACTGTTAGTAATAATGAGAATTTTGATAACCTCCCGGATTATGTGATGCAAATAAGAACATATTTAGACAATGTACATGAATTTGCGCGAGAAAACATTAATAATGCCAGTGATAAACAGAAATGGTATTATGACTATAAAGTTAATTTTAAACCGTATTCTGTTGGAGACGACGTATGGTTACACGATCCAAAGAGACAAGTTGGGATTAGTCCGTAACTACAATGTAATTGGGATGGACCTTATCTTATTATAAACAGTATTAGTGACTTAGTATACCGCATTCAAAAGTTGGAATCGTCAAAACCTAGAGTTGTTCATTACAACAGACTTAAACCATATCATGGAGATTTTGACAATTGGCTAATTAAAACTGTAACTCAAAGAGACACCGAGTCTCACGCAACCGCAATCGAAGAAACTAACATTGAGTCTGACATTGAATTGAGTGAAAATGGACAGTGCGATATGTCCAATTTTCCAACTGACAATATTGAATACGGTCGCGGACATCGTGTGAAACGTCCACCCAACAGATACGTGCCTGATTAGAACTTTGTTAAAATTATGAACATTTAAAATTGAAATGAACATTGCATGTTTTCATGATTATGATTGAGTTATTTTGAGTTATTTTGATTTAGTTTATTATTTAAATGTTTAAATTATTTTTTGATATATTTTGATTTTTCGTGTATATTTTTTATTGCATATGTTTTTTATTTTATTTTTGAAAAGTGGTCTTCCATACTTTGATAAGTTAAAGTTATTTTTGTTTACATGTGAGACACATGTTTTTTCAAAGAAGGAGGCAATGTAATATTTTAATGTTTTGTAAATATTGACCTCTAGTTATTTTGGCTTTATAACTGTTTATTTGTGTACAGAGAAAATTAATGACGCAAGGCTAATTTGACAAGTTGCTAGTTTATTATCTGCAGTTAAAGTTGAACTGTCAGATGTGATTAAGACCAGAAAAATGTCCTGGTGTGTAGGGTAATAAAATTAGCTATGCCTATTTTGTTTGTCTAGAGATGAAGTAATTAAACTCTATGATAAGGTCAGTTAGTCAAGAGACTGGCAGATTGTGTATCAGCTGTGATACCGTAAGGATGTGAATTCCTTGAAGTCTTGAATCAGTTAGATTCTGGAGGACTTGTATTTAAAGTTTATATGTTTAAACTTTGTAGCTGACTTTGTCAATGTGCCTGAAGTAATGTACATTTGCTAATAAACTTGTATATATAAATACCGTATTATTTAGTTACTGGGAATTTACCACAGGATATATTGTCGTGCCATAGATGGCTATGTCCATCCGTCTGTGTCGGTATTGACCTCCCCTCGATCACGTTACAGTTTCGGTCAGTTAAAGCTAGTAAGAAGTCAAAAACAATTCATAATGACACAAATCATGCATCCAAGACTAAAATTGATTTAAATACATCCCAGGGATTAAATATTTAATGTCATAGACAGTCACAGACGACATGACTATTGCAATGCCAAAATAAAAGTATCGATAGGCAGAAAAACAATAAGGATATAGCATAATACTCAATTTAAATACTATTATATATAGATAAAGTAATTACTGCATAGAAAATAAACGTGTAAGTGTATTTATACATCATAAAACAAATATTTTAATAGAATACAAATTTCATAGATATAGGAAGATGTGGAGTGAGTGCCAATGGGACAGGTCTCCATCCAAATAACAATTTAAAAAGTAAACCATTATATCTGCATTTAGCTCGATATTCTTTAAAGGCTAAGAATAAAGTGGCTGAAAACTCTGAAGAGGCAACACATAGATTGAATTATCAGTACTAAGTTAAAGATGGGCATGCTAACATCATTGTTTTTGTACCTCTGGGATAATTGTCTAATTGTAATTGATAATCATGTCATCTCTCTTTGTTGCATACTAATAAGTTTGTATAAATACCGTTTCATATTTCCGAACTCGATGTTAACGTTTTAAGTATAATATTTAAAATGTTTTGCCACCAAAAAAATACAAATCTATTTTTCTATAAGCTTTTAGTTCATGATGTTTGTATGGGCGACTTCAAGTATGAATTACATCCTGTTTGTTTTTCCCTATTAATTCTGAAATTATAATAAACCATGCTACACAAATGATAATAGCCAACACTAGAGGAATGAGGAAAGAACCATCCTATACAAAATTGCAAACAAGGAAGGTAAGATTAATGTTTGTTTGTCATAAAACTAGACAGATCAGCTAGACATACCAACGATCACTTTTTCCGATCAGACCAAATACTATTTTGCAAGACCAGCATTAGGACAGAGTCATTTTACTCAGGAAATTTAAAGATTGGAACACCTTAGCTGCCTCGATGATTGGTGCAGAAAGTCTGGACTAGTTCAAGAGATTAATGCATGCTATTTTTAAAAATTCAAGTTCCATGTTTTAATTCTCATAATGCATAAACTTTCTGTACACTGCATTTTTTTTCTGTCCAAGTGTGCCAGGCGCATCAAACAGTGATAGGTAAGCGATAAGCGATACGTTTTTAAATACAGTAAACCATCTTTCTAAATTTGCTTCATTATCTCATAAAAACCACATCATATGCTGAAGTGTTTAAGAATTGAATTACTGTTTTCACTTTACTTTAGTGTACGTTTGATAGATGTTATGAAACAAAAAGAATGGAATTATTTAAAGTGTGTTTATAATGATCAAAGATGACTAAACTATAAATACTTCAAATGAAGGCGGTTAAATGCGGAAACTAGGTACTACATATATGTCAATTTGATATAAATTGAAAGTTTATGTTTTCTTTTCAGGATTTTTTTTAATCTGAATGAATCATACGACATACCTGCACAACCTATTCATGCACGCGTTGTATAAAATGCATTTAAATGTTTTGTTGCTCGTTTTTTCAGTTTGAATGATATTATCCGCAAACAATACTTAAGTCAAAGAAGGCAGTTGGAGGGTACTTGAAAATTCAATTGCCGATCTTTTAAATATGATTAAACAGTAAAATACCCAAAAAAATCTATAAAAAGTATAATCACAAAAATACGGAACTACTGAAATTCAAATCAGAAAGTCTCTCATCAAATGGAAAAATTAACTGATGAATAAATCAAATGATAACACACATAAAACTACAAATTGAACAAATCTACCTGAACAAAGGCGGTTGGAGGGTACTTGAATCTTCAATTGGAGACTATTTAGTATGTTAAGACTATAAAACGTTAAATACAAAAAATCTATTAATTGAAAATTCTATTTGAACCAAACTATAACTAGAGTATTTTGAAAAAGTTCGTGTTATAACAATTGTTTCAGTTTGTCAACGTAATCCCTAATTACATAAATGTATGGTCAGATGGCTGTGAATGGATTCATTTTTAGTAAGTCCGGGATTTGATTTTCGTTTCAGTAAGTGCGAGATTTCTTAAATCGAAACACTATTATAATATCTTTTTGTGTTTAGTTATTTGTTTCTTTGCATAGTATTGGTCTGCTTATTTAAGCTATTTCCAACCGTCTTTAACATTTTGTTATGTACAACAATGTACTGTGCAGTTCCAACTACATGTAAATCAGAAGTTTGTAAAAAAGGGGACGGTTTAATTACTTAAACATATTAAATCCCGCTACATTTACGTTGTGTTTAATCTAAAATTCAGCGGTTTACGATGTTTGCTGCCTCAAATATTTATATTTCGTTCAATGTTGTAGACCAGAATGTTTAAGAATACAGGCTTTCTTGTTTAAATTTTAAAAAAAATGTACAATAATTACAAAAAAAATACAACTTTTGAGAAAGGAACAACGTGTCTGTCTTCACTTTATCAAAAGAAAATAATAAAAGTGTGTGCACTATCATAATCATGTTATTAATAAAATTGAGAATGGACATTGGGAATGTGTCAAAGAAACAGCATACTGACAAAAACGTGAATGTCAGTCGAAGGCTATAATGGATCTTCCGCATAGCGAGAAAATACTTCGAAGGCTTCGTCTATAGTTTTAATTCCTGTGTTATTTGGACTCTTGTGGAGAATTGTCTCATAAACAATTATACCACATCTTCTTTTTATATTTGTCTATTGTATGTCAATATGTCACTTTGTATTTCCTTTTTGAAATATATAGTTTTGTTTTATAGTGATAAAGATTATAACGCAATATTGACTGTTGTTCCCCAATGTATGACAATTTTCCTTATTATGGGTTACTCATTTTTGCAATATAATTCCATTATAACAGGGTAAGGTAGATAGTCAGATATATAAAAGTTATTTTTTTTTATCTTCTTGGTATGTTTGAGCGTATGATTTTGCCATTTGATAAAGTACTTTCGGTTTTGAATTTTCTTGGGAGTTCAATACTTTTGCTATTTTACTGTTTACTTTTTACTTTTTAAAAAGTAGTTTACATTTCGAAATCAAAGGAAAGTTTGCAAGCTTTTATACATCTTGTAAAGGCAGAGTGACGATAACATATTTTATGGTAATATTATACCTAATATATATATAATAACCCATTATATTAAACACTACATTATCGCGTTGCACGGAATAATTTCGTTAAATTTCATTTATGTCTGTTTTGTTAACGCATCGATGTCAATATAATTTAATTTAATTCAACTGTCATACAAGTGAGAGGTTTAGCGATATTAAACCAGGTTCAATCCACCATTTTCTATAAAAGAAAATGTCTGTACCAAGTCAGGAATATAACAGTCCATTCAGTTCGTTTGATGCGTTTTATATTCATTTTTTTTTTCCTTGGAGTTCAGTATTTTTGAGATTTTACTTTTTATATGCAAGGAATTGCAAAGAAAAACTATTATTTATCCGTAACAGCCTTTCATTTTTTTTATTATTTGTACATAAAAGGATGTCACAGACTTATGTTAACAAAATAACAACGGCCAGTTTAGAATCCCATCGATTGATGAGGACAATAAAGTGCCGATGCTATCAGTTATAAACGGTCCTTGTTATGGTAATATTTTATAGTTTTTTTTCTCTTTGTTTTACATAAGAAATATTAGACACCACATATTTATTAATGTTAGTGATCAAATCGGTGAACATCAATTCAACAACCAATGTGCCATTTTTTGCTGTTCTGTTTAGCTTAATTATTTTGTTTCCAAACTTAAAATATATCGGGAGTCTCGGGTTAAGTTTATCACAGGAAATGAATTCCATAGAGCAAATCTAAGTTCATTAAAAATTGTGATGGTACCTTATTTATTGATAGTATAGATGCATTCAACAGAATTTACATAATAAAACAGAATTAATAACTTAGAAAATATAATAAGTAACTTGACACACATAAAACAAATAGCAAAATGTCTACAAAAATATAAAACTCTGAATGCTACAATGTAGTTCTTTCCACTTTTACGTTTGAACAGTGATGTCTTTTTAACTTAATTCCTGCTTAAAGCGGCAAATCAAATCATGCAGTCTTATTTTTCAATTTCCTAAAAGGCTGTTTCTTCCTTTTCATACTGCATGGCTAAGCGTCGTTGTTTTCGAAGCCTATGAAATAAATTTGTGTTATTAGTGATTTCTATCTTTTAAGCATATTTATTTGTTCAATTATTTTTGTTTGTTTACAAACCATATACAGCACGATGGAAGACTAATTAAACACGAATATTAGCTTGAGCTCAACGAAATGACAATTCTGTATGTTAAGAGACAGGAGCGATTGGTATAGTGTTGTTCATTCAAGGAAAAGAATTGTTACACGCCTTAGTAATTTTATTTTTAAGCAGAAAACTGTAAATTTAGAAATTATTCATTATTGCAAATTTTCAAGAATGGACAATAATGCGAGTTATATAATCGCGATTTCGAATACAAAACCTACATACAACTATATGTTTCAGTTATCAGAATGCGAGTTCTTATTATAACGGTACAAATCCAGTCGCAATATTCGCAATATAAAAACCTCGCAAGAATTTCTGAATTAACAGTTTTCTGCTTATAAAAACAATTACTAAGGCGTGTAGTTTCTCTTAACAAACATTAAATACAAACACAACAAAATAGTTAAATAATGATAAATTCCCAAACTTTTGCTCGAGAGTTCAAGTAATTTAGAAAATAACATCTAGGCTACGTTTTTTTTTTAATAAGTTCATATGTGTAATTGGCCATATACGTGTCAAAGCATTGCAATTTCGGCAAATATTATTCACCAACAATAATTCTACAGGCGTACCTAATCAGTATTTAAAAAAAAAGTATTGAATTTCCTGTGAATTTTTTTTCACTTAATTAGTAGCAAATAATCTATTATTCGCCTTTGTACTTAATGTGAATAACAATACAAATAATACATTTTTAAAGACAATCAAGTTATACAGGCCACTCTAACATGTGCAACAGTACTGGTATCCATACGTATTCAGGCACATTGAAAACAATGTATATAAACACACCTTGTGTATGTCAAACGTGGAGCAGGATCTGCTTTCCCTTCAGGATCACCTGCGATCACCCCCAGTTTTTGGTGGGGTTCGTGTTGATGAGTCTTTACTTTTTTTATTATGTGCCGTGTGTACTATTATTTGTCTGTTTGTCTTTTTTGTTTTTTAGCCATGGCGTTATCAGCTTATTTTTAATATATGAGTTTGACTGTCCCTTTGGTATCTGTCGCATCTCTCTTAGATACATGCAAAACAATTCTAGACTGTAGCAGGTAACTTCAAACTTTCAACTCTTTAATATTTGATATTACCAAGTAAAAAACAACATTGAATTTTTAAACACCAAACCATTCAGCTGAACAACTTACCATAGTATGTAAACCACTAATACAATAACAATGAATTCCACTACACAAATCACAGTTGTTGTTATTACCCAAGCGTTGAGATTCTCACTATTCTTCTGTTGAAGACAGACAAAACTTAAGTCACAGAATATTTAAGTTATATATCAATATAAATATATCATAGAATATTCATATACAATTTAGTCTAAAGAAAGCATGCAGTTGGAGTACCAATTTAATTTGAATGCTATAATGGTAATCAATCATGGTAATTTTACATATGTCTTGTAATATTTCTCGACATATACTATATACAAAGTACAAACCGAAATAATAATTTATTTCACTGCAAGATACCCTGATCCTGAAAGTTATAACTTTATAATTTTAAGCTGCAAGTTCATTTTCAGTGCTGTAGTTGTACTTAAATAATAACATTGATTGTTAAAAATGACGTTCCGTAGTATGTTGGAATGTTTAATTTTTTTAGAGATATTTGACTTAATATTTTCTTTATGTCATCTGTGGGTTTTTGTCGTAATTCTGAGTGTCTTTCTTATTATGCAATTCGCTTACTGTTGATCCAATTGCACTTGCCGATGAGACGGGATATTCACTTGTTGAAGAAGTTGTAGAAGTTATTTTCACTGTTGAAGAAGTTGTCGTAGATATTTTCACTGTTGAAGAAGTTGTAGTGGGAATTTTCACTGTTGTTGGTTGCTATTGAAGTATGCAAAACTCATAGAATATTGAATATAAATATATATTGTATATATAAACTGATAATTTTTTAACAAAGTGAAGAAAATAATTTAAATATGTATTCATCCATAAATAAAAAATAAAAATAAACTCACACCGATTAAATTCTAAAGATTAAGTAATCAACATATGCAGACATGATTAAGTTCTATAAAGTTGTGTTATGTAATTGCAAGAATAGTTAAAATAAACTAAAGAAAAACAAGCATGGTAAGTTACTTACTTTTGATCCATTGGTATGTGTTGGTTTGTTGCTACTTGAAGACGCTGAAGTATGTATCGCTGTTGGTCTTACTGTAGACGTTACTGTACTGTGTGGTTTTGAACTTAACAGTATAGTGGTCGATTTCCTAGTTGGAGTAAATGTAGAAGAAGTTGTATCAAAAGGTGTCATTGTTGAAGAGCTGTAAGAAGATTTTGTTGATGACACTTGCGCCGAAGTCGTTGCAATTGTGGTTTTAACACTTGATGACACGGTGCTTGACTTTGTTGTTGCGATAGTAGAGGGCATTGTGTCGGACATGAGCGTCGTTAAATCAGACGTTGAGACAATTAAATCACTGGAAAATATGTCGGCGGAGGACGTTGATAATTCAGACGTAGAGAAAATCAGATCCTTTGTTGTTAAACTCTCTGTTGTAGGTAAACTCTCCGTTGTAAGTAAGCTCCGTGTTGTAGGTAGACTTTTACTTTCTGTTGTAGCTTTATGAAAGGTAGAATAAAGTGTAACGAACATTTTGAATATTCACAATTACAAAATAAAGCGATCGTCTTATATTTATCGCTCTCTTAAAACAGTGTTATTTCATCCACAATTTGGCATGCATGTACCGAGTCAGGTATAAAATAGTTGGGGTTTTTTTGCGTTTGATCTGTATGACCTTCTGATTCTTTTTTTTAATCGTTTTGCCAATTGTAACTGTTTTAACTTTCCTTTTAATTTGGTATGTTTTGTAATTTTAAATTTTCTTACTATAACACTTGAACTAAATAAAAACTAACTTTTATTTTGACAGTTTATAAATTTCGACGTCATAATGCAACTTATATTTCAACACCTTCAAGTAAAGTTGGCCGAAGATAGGTTTTGCTATTTTTGAATCGTTCTTTTTGTATAGCTCTCCCATGTTTTCCGTCCTTACATTACTTGACTTTCAAATATTCGGCTTTAAGCGTTCCTAATTTTTTGATAAATCTAACATAAAATGCACAAAAAAAAACAGAAAGAGAGCCAACATACCAAAGGCATATAAATACTAATTCCATGACAAAAAAAACGAAAAAAAGATCAAAAGACAAATATCAGTAAACAAACCAATAAAGAGCAGCTAAAGAATGATCAACACAAACTCAAACAAAACTGAGGATGATCCAGAAGGGTTAACGTACTCTGATTCTGATGTAACATCCGTCTTGCCGCTAATGTAGGTATTTGCCAGATGAAAGACATAATTCGGTGGGTTATATTTTAGAAGAGGGCAGGATTAATGTAGTACAATAAGAATATAGATGGAGTCAGACGTGAAAAATACATTTTATAACGTTGAACCAACTAAGGATGCTGTATGTGATTATGGACGGATGACTTTACTTTATCTCTTGACACTTCTGTTGTGATTGCTTCCTTTAAAGCCGAAAAGATCCATAAAGAAAATCACACTTTGAAGTGCAAGCTGTGGAATACGATATCAATTTGAAAATATTGTCATTATTAATTTTTATATTTAGATATCTCAGTTTCAACTGGGGAAAACGATAAAATTTCTAGCAAAAGGGCCGTTTTGTTTTTGTTCCTTATTATTATTTTTTTCTTTTTGTGAACGGCAAAGTTTTTTTAACAATTGAAAAGTTTGTGCATATCTGATTGTGTTCGCTACGATTTTGTTTGCAGAGGCATTTCAGTCTTCAATGAACAGATTGTGTATTATCGGTAAATTATACTAACTTGAAAGTTTGGCTGTACATATAGGAAACAGTTAAAATATTAAAAACGGGATATAGACTTATAAGAATGGTTGTGAAATTTAACAGCATTTTGAAAAATACCATAGTGATTCAGTAGTAAATTCATCGAATATTTTTTTGATCGGTTATTACAATGATTTCATTTTCATTTAAAAAACAGCCAAATTTACAGAGAATAAACAAATTAATGACAGGTAATGTTTTCCAACCATGTTGTTCTTTTTAGATAAAACGTCCAACAAAAGGTATCGACCTAATGGTTGTTAAATCTTGTGGTTACAGAATCATAATAAGTTATGACAATATGCAGAAACTTGAGTTACAATTCCCTATCTGTGGAACTCTTTTTGTTTCCGTTTGCATTATTTCAGCCTATAAAAAATACTAGCATAAGGCTTACAATGTTTCATATGTTAAGTCATTGTTACGTAGATATTACATGGTCAATATAAACTATGTAAATATGCATAAATTTGGGTTACAATACCCTATCTGTTACTTTTTTAATTTCTATTTTCGTTTGCATTATTTCAGTCTTTGAAATATTCTAGGATCAGGCTAACGATCATTTATATAACATGTACAAGTCATTGCTACATAGATTTTACATACCTTCAATCACTGAAAGATGTAATGGATCGCTCCATCCAGTTTGTTCTGCAGCATTTGTTGCATTACAAGTGTAGTTTCCCTCGTCCGTTATTTGTACGGAATTGATAGTCAACGAATGATCTTGTAGTGTTCTTCCTCCACTTAGTATTTCATTATCTTCAGTATGATTGACATTCAAGTTGAATTCAATGTTATCTTTGGACCATACTACTTTTGTCAGTTTAGATACAGATGAGATATTACATGATAAAGTAACATTATCTCCAATGTTTACAGCTTCCTCTTCCGATGTCAGCACTATGGGTATGTCTGTTATAAGAATGTTAGAATGACTTTGTATCAGGAAAGAATAAAAGAGTAATTGAACAGGTTAAAGTGCAGATCAACATGACATACTGCACTCTTATTTAATTGGTCATTCAATTTTGTTTGATTCATTGCCTTAAACAACACTTTTAAGATAAAACCAGATCATTCTGAATGATAATGTATCAGTATGAAACACCCAGTTATGTTTTAGCTTTCAAATAAAACCTTTGTGCAATCATGCGATTAATTGAGTGTTAGAAAAATCACAACTCGTATGCATACAATATAATATGCTCTTTCATCTAGCATAAATGGCCAGAAAACAATTTTCAAAAAGCATGCAGTTTCTGTTTTTGAGTTTCCGTTCGACCGTTTTCATGGTACTTTATGCTGTACAAATTTGTCTCGAATAAAATTTATCAAGATTTTTTCCCTTATACTAATGTTACACTATTTTAAGGGGGCACTAGCTACGAGATATATAAAATATCTAAAGTTTGATTTTTTTTTTATTCAATCAATCATGAAAGTGCAGCCAGAAAGGTTCAACTTTGTCAAATTACGCTAAGAAACATTGATAATTAGGTTTTCACTTGCAAGTGAATGAGTCGACCTCTTTAAATCCGTATTCATGTGAACTTCAATTTAACCCCTAGCTAGAGATTGACAACGCATGCATTGTACGTGTACTGGTTATATAGAAAAAGAATGTCAACAATGAAAGTGAAACTACGGTAAATCATTTGATAACTAATTCGATGCACATAAAATCATTCTTATACTGTTAAAAGCAAGGAGAAACATCTATTTTTAATCTATAAAATAAAATCAAACAGACCTATAAAAATCCAATTGCACGTGTTGGTTTAATCTATTCATATCTTTTTCATGTTTACATCGCTTATATGGTCATCTGAGGTCAAATCGATAGTTAATCAGATGGCGTCTGGACTAAAATACACACGAAACGACCCTCTATTTTATCTACCCCATGCTCTGTAAACTGTTTATTTTAGACTTTTGATAGTGCGGATAAATGTTTTACATTGTTATAAATCAAATATGAGAATTTGAGTCAAATCGGTGACCATGAATTTGACAGCTAGTGCCCCTTAAACATGTTTGGAACACGTAATTCCTTTGTAAAAATATAGTTCCCCCTTTTAAAGTCAGATACTGATGTTCAAATTACATTCCATCGATAAAGAATACGCAACTTTAGATAAAAGGCATATTTTTGGGAATCAAAAATACTATTAAAAAAAAGCAAACTCTGTTTCATATTAACCTACATCGAATTGTATGTACTGTTATTTTACATTAGTTAACAGTTAAAGCAAACGAAAAATAAGAATACTTCATCCTCATTACGGACATATAAAACTTATTATCACATACCATTTGTTAAAAGAACATACATTAGATAATAAGGCTATATATTGTCGTTTGTTAAAAATTTCTTGTCACTGGAACCCACATTATTTTTCAATATTCTGAATATTATCAAATATATTAAGAGGTAATGCAATGACATTATTCTTTCAAAACAACATTTGCAATAGAAATAATGCTAAACTGAAATGTTCCTTCTAGATGTATTATTTGACCAAGATTACTTGGTCCTCTTAATCATTTTTAGAAAGTAGAGAGCAATAAATTAAAATAAAATCCGGAGAGGTGCAAATACGGTACTGTCAGTATATGACTGTGAAAGAAAAATCTGAGTGTTTGACAAAATACAACATAACTTTTTATAAACAGTTACATTTGTAACAAAGAGAAAATTCACTTATTGATAAATGTTAAATTATGTCAGTACGTATAACGTCCACATTAAGTAAGGCTTTATAGGCATACAAAGTACTAGATACCAAATGAAAATATTAATAAAAAGACCAAAAAAGAAATTATTCAATGCTCATGTTGATTAATTTATCATTATGAAACAAAATTGGGAACCGTATTACAAATAACTCTACATTCAAGAAATATAATTTGTTGCGAGATGTCATCTACAGATCGTAAATATAGATCTATGCAAAACAAAGTAAGCAATTGTAAAATTTAAAGAGTTTTAATTAAGTACCGTAATTTGAATAACTGATTCTTCTATAACCGATGAAAATAACTCTTTATAAATAAATTGCTTTCGAAAAATCATTATCAGGAACATTCAAACCATAGCATTTGGAAGCGAGAAATAATGAAGACGTACTGTTTTGTATCAAGAATGGATATCCAATATTCCTTTTTTTCTGTCTTTTACATTCCATACAGCGGATTTGTTAACAAAAGAGAGAAAGAGAATAACCCAAACGATGCACGAAGGATGGGAATCTTTTTTCATAGAAACAACCTCAAACTAATCATCCAACATTAAGTCCACTTTTCTCACTGTGATTATTTCATCGTTATATAATAATTTTATTCAGAAGCAATACAGCTTATAGAATTTACATATACAAATATGATAGCATCAGTGAATACTTACATACATAATTACAAACAGTTTGTATCAATGGGGGAGAATGACAACAAATATTATAAATAATGAAATATAAGTATAATATTATGAATAACGAATCTTATCAGCTAAATAAAGACATTTACCTAGATTGTTAAGCTCTTTGATGTTATGAACAGACAATAATTGTATAAGTTTGTAACAAAATGGTTTTTTCCAAAAAAATGGTTTTATATAAGTTTTCCTTATATCAGAATAATTCTCACGTACTAAAATATTATGGTATTCATCTTCAACCATGTTTTTATCACACATATTACATAATCTGTTTTCTCTTTCAATATTACAAAATCTGCCAGTTTCAATGTTAAGGCAGTGTGCAGATAATCTATATCTACTAATATATGGCTTAAACACATAGTTTACAGGTCGATCTTTCTTGGTAGCAAGATTTTAAAATACAGTTATCTGTTTTCAATAATTTAAACCAATATCTAAGCATTCTGCAATATCTCTCTATGTACAACAGATATCTACCTAATTCACTACATACCATATAATTAACAGTAGTTGTTTTGACTTTCAATAAATATTTTTTATAATTAAATCTCTAAATTTAAGATGATTACAATTTTCATCATTTCTAGAATTTACATTTTTTTTGGTATATTTAAAACATCAAATATATTCTGTTTCGTATTGCCTATAGGAAATGTAAACTCTATTCGAAAAGAAATCAGAAAAATATTTTCACTTTTTCATTTCCTTTAATGGATGACGAAACAAAGTGCACAGAAATTACCTGGAAGAACTTGCAAAAGTGTGGGTTTACTTTTGTTAGTTCCTACTGGATTTGTCGCCTGGCAAGTATAGTTTCCCTCGTTGCTTTCCTCTACAAAGTATATTTTCAATGGTGGTGAAGATACAGTTCCACCGCTGAATCGATCGTTACCATAAATATCTAATATACTGTTATTTTTGTACCAAGTTATTTTAGTCACCTCAGACGTAGCTGATACATAACACGGTATGGTGATGTTAGTTCCCTCTATTGCTGGTTCTATGTTAGATACATTTACAACAGGATCTATGAATAAAAGAAGTTAAAAGCTGAAACAGACATTTATATACAAAACAAATGCGATTAAAATTTCTGAAAAATATTAACAAAAGTACTTATGTCATAAGGTACATACATGTATGCCTGGTATCTTTATTTAAATGTTACATACCATCAAATCAGTATGATCCTGTTTTATATGTAAACTTAATGTCAAAAAGTATATTTGTTATTAAGTTCCCAATCGATTTTATAAACAAAGATACATCAAAATGTAATACATTCAACCTGAATTTCATTTAGACTTTGATTAATTCACCAGGAATGTGTTTGAAATTCCGTAAAAGAGAATAATGATATATAATTTTCAGTGTATGTAAAGTGCGGATTCTAAAATATCATTTTCACTGTATATGCCAGAAATTTCTGATGTACAATGATAAATAAACAAACGATTTTTTTTGATTTTTTTTTAAGAAAATGAAGAAAATTAGTTAAAATGTATATGTTCAGAAATACATTATACTAATAAAACAAAGTAAGAGATGCGAACTGGGTTTTATCGAGCCTAAAGCCATCCAGCTGTGAAATTTATACCAAAATAGGTGAATATTAAGGACATTTCACGAACAGATCGTTCAAATGCTTTATAACTAACAGGTAAGATGTTGTGGCAGAAAAAATATGCATTTCAACACAACTATTAAAATTGTATAACGTAGAAAAGGTTTTGTCATTCAGTTTCTTCATATTGAACTAAATTCCACTATGATGCTCTCTTTATGCTAGTCATGTTTACTGTCGAATAATTATACTATTCTTTCATTTTCACTGTAGAGCGATTCATTAGTATTGTATATGCGGTTCATTTTCACTATATGATTTTTTTTTTTATCTATTACAGCTTATTTTGGAAGCATGTAGAGCAAGACTTTAGCTAGCTTGCTTCCTTTTTTGTTATAGTACAATCATTATGATCACACCCAATTAAATTAAAATATTATAATTATATAAATACCGCTTAAACTATGCCTATACATATTGTTTAAAGATGTCTATCTTATTTACAAAGCTTGTATAAACAATTATACAAACAAAACAAGCAAGCCAACCAAAGTTTTGCTCCACATGCATTATGAAATCGGATGTTAAGTCTTACCGGGGTATTTTAGCCGACTTGCTCAAACAATAGATAAAGTAAGAGAAGGATTTGATCATAATTAACTTACGGAGAAAAGTTTGGTTTTAAAACACTCTAATAAATTCAAAACAATAACATTTATTAATTTCTTATAACTCGTATAGGGATCTTTATCTTTGTTTTTTATCCATTTCCATGACACTTCACCACGAATTACGTAGATCTTGGTATATATTGAATCGTTGGTTTTCCCTTTTAAAATGTTTTACACTGGGGCACTTTATAACTTGCTGTTCGGTGTGAGCCAACACTCCATGTTGAAGACCATATTTTGACGTATTATGGTCTACTTTTATAAATTGTGACTCGGATGATTGAGAGTTGTCTCATTGTCACATATGAAATCTTCTTATATCTATCTATGGCTCAAACCGAAACGAGACGGGATAAAAAGAGATAACAATACACTACTTTTTTAATATATTTATAATGAGCTTATTATTAGTCACAAAAAAGTAGAATATTGGGTCGCATTGGGGAAAAAGCGTGACGCGGGATTGCCGATTTTTATGTAAGCGTGAAACGTGAAAGTCAAGTGATTGTGTCGTGAAAACGGGGAATAAAGTCAAGCGGGACACGAAAAATTACAAAAACTGAAAACCGCATAGTATAAGCGGGATACGGGAATCTGACAAAACAGTAAGCGGGCTACGGAAATCTGACAAAACAGTAGCGGGATCCGGGATCAGAACCCCCATTGAGACCCCAGAATAAGATATTTATTTATCTTCATCCTATTTTTACAGTCATGCCTTCAATAACAAATGTATCCCATGCATGCATTTTTATATTTTTTATCCCTTTTTCAAGTTTGTGGGGTCCAAATTTATAAACAAAGTCCTTATGGATATTTGGGATTCTTTGACATGCTGAATTTAACCCTGTATCTAGTGGGTTGTTTTTTTTTGCCAAGTTACCGAAAAAGCCCACATAGAGGTCCAAACGGTCTTAGATCATCAAAAATGAATTGTAGCATGCATGTCGGGTACAATTAGCTAAATGTGCAATTTTTGACCCCTGCGGTAGTATCCACTCGCGGATGTAGAAATTTTCATAAGTAGGGGCCCAAAAAGGGGGGCAACCCCCTGTCCCCCCCTAAATTATCCTCTGGTATCGAGCTGTGCATTACGGATCACTTTTATTTGTATCAAGGGTGCTCTACGTCACGTACCAATGCAAACAAAAAAGTTCGCCCACACACCTCACATTTCATGTTTTAATGACTGTTGATAATTTATGTCACATGCTGTTTCACCTTATACAGTAAAAATCATGCAAGCAACAATCGAGTGAAGAACATTTATTCTACCAAAAACTATCTTTTTCAGAATATGAAAATTGAAGCAGTTGAGGGCTCAAAGGAGGAGGTGATGATGAATCACAGAAAAACCTTTATAACACTTGTTTGAACTTTAATGCTATGTTTGTACATTATAAAGACATATCACAATGAAAATATGTTAAAACTTCCTTCAAATCAATTTATTTGGTATTTTCAAAACGTAAACAAATGCAGTTTTCCCATGATCCTTTATTCTACAATAGACATACCCGCATATGACAGTGAAAATGAACTAGCTGGATTCGCACTTTATATACACTGATTTTATGATCTCATGAATCAATTCCAATCCATGCAAATAGTTTCGTATATTATGAAGCACGATCTTTATTGAAACAGTATCTCATTATTTGTCACAGTATATATTTATATTTGCCCAAAAAAACTATGATATTGACAAAATAACTTCAAAATGAACCAACTTCATGTGATTACTTGCTCTTTAGTCAATTGTAACGATAATCATTGAAAACTTTTAATGTTTTCCCTATATTGTGTGTAAGTCTCATGTTGAAAAAGTATATAAACGTATGGAATTAATTGTGGTTTCCTATTGTACGAATAAACCAAATCTATGCGAGTACTTTAATGAGCTATGAAATAGGGATCCACTTTTTAAACGGCCTTAAACATTTTGACTGTAGTTTATCAAATACTAGTAGAACAAATTCAAGCATTTTAACGAAATATTTGGTTTAAAAAATATGTTTCAAAGTTGTAAAATTACAGAATCATTTACATTCATAAATACTCAAATATACAGAATGACTATATCCCTCCTGATTTAAATTCTTTGCTTGACAGGTGTAGTTCCCCTCATCTTCTAAATCAGTCGTAGTTATCGTAAGAGATGGTAATAAAAATGTTCCAGCACTGAATAAGTCACTACCATGGATAGTTCTGCTAAAGTTTCCATCAATTTTTATCCATTTGATAATTGTATCATTTGACAGTCGGGAAACATTGCAAGGAATCGTTATGTTTCCTCCTAATGCACCTACCTGTGATTTAGGGACTGTTACAATCGGTGGATAGTAATCTGAAATTATCAAACAAATTTACAAAAGTCAATATGATGTGGCTGATACTTTCATATTACTCCATTATATGATGAAGAATAGTAGCTTCTTTCATTTTTACTTAGGTTTGAAACATGTTTTTGCCTAGCAAAACTAACCAGACGCATGAGTCGATAAATGTCAAATTTGCTCATTTCAAATTTTTGTAGGGTTAATAGTACAAAAAAAAACAAGATTCTTATAAAAATTAAAAACAATTAATTATTATTATTCAGGAAAAGAATGAATGATCAAACACTCAACATATTAAAAGTTTTTATTTTCTTGATTACTGTAAATGGGTGGTCTGATCTAGCCTTCTAAATTAATTGTATATGAAAGTTGATATTTTAAAATAAAGATTTGTGAAAAATGAAATATTTTCTATAGATTAAAACGAGACTGGAGATACTTCGACTCTTAAAGTTTGAGGACTTATTTATACACTTCATCCGATGATGGGCAGCTAGTTCTCATTAAGAACAATTATCTGCGCTCGTTACATAAGCAAAGCCCTGATAAAACATCAAGCGACAAATATATATGTGAAACAAAACTCGATAAGGAAATGGATAAAAATGATAAATCAATTTGCAATGGGGATATTACAGTAGAAGAATGCTCAGATGCTATTTATAAAATGAAACTTAATAAATCCCCTGGATTAGACGGTTTAACCGTTGAATTTTATAGAAAATTTTGGGATAACTTAAAGTTCATAGTAGTAAACATTCTTAATATTGGATACAGAGATCAAACACTTACATATTCACATCGTACAAGTTTATTAACGCTTTTATTTAAAAAAGGTGATCCATTGTCACTAGATAATTACCGTCCTATTTCTCTTTTAAATATTGACATGAAACTTCTATCGTACGCTCTAGCACAACGATTGAAAAAAACTTACCAAAACTGATTAAAGAAGATCAGACTGGATATGTTAAAAATAGATTTATTGGTTTTAATCTTAGACAGATACAAGATATTATAGATTTTACTGATTTATACAAAATTGAGGGGGCTTTAGTCTTTGTTGATTTTTCTAAAGCGTTTGTCTCTCTAGAATGGAATTTTATGTTTTCAGTTTTAAAACATTTTGGATTTAATGAATCTTTTATAAGATGTGTTAAGACTTATATAGCGATATTCAAACATGTGTAATAAATAATGGTTGGATATCTGAGGTCTTTAAAAACACGAGATGTATCCGTCAAGAGTGTCCTTTATCTGCATTATTATTTGTTTTATCTGTGGAATTATGGCTTCAAAATTAAGAAGCAATACTGATTTTAAAGGTATCAGGGTCAAATTAGATTGCAAAAATCAAACTATAAAATATCGCAACTGGCAGATGATACTACTTTATTTTGTTGTTCTAAATATGATGTTCAAGTAACTATGAATGAAATTGAAATTTTTGGTTCTTATTCAGGGCTGAAATTAAACAGAAACAAAACAGAGGGGTTATGGGTAGGAACGCTTAAATCTTGTTATGACAAAATTGAGGGAATCAACTGGAGCAATGGACCAGATAAAACTCTTGGAATTTACTTTGGGCATTGTACAGAGGAATGTGAAAAACTAAATTGGGAAAATAAGATTGAAAAGATGAATAAATTATTTTATTCTTGGCAAAAAAGAAATCTTACTTTTCTTGGAAAATTTTTGATAATAAGTACATTAATTGTGCCCATTTTTACTTTTGTGGGATCTGCTTGCAGAGTTCCAGAGAATTTTTTAAAAGAAATAGAAAAAAGTTGTTTGAAATTTATTTGGGATAATAAACCAGATAAAGTAAAAAGAAATTCAATTTTGGTCCATATGAAAAGGGGGGTTTGAATATGATAGATATCAGAAGTTATTTCACTACTTTAAAAGCTATGTGGATAAAAAGACTAGTGAATGATTGTGAGGTTGGAGGGTGGAAAATTATACCTCAACACTATTTTTATAATTTTGGGTCAAACTGGTTAGTGTTTCAAACAAACAGTGGGGATAAGACAGACGAAAGCATTGAAAACATCCCAGATTATTATTAAGATATTATTAAATGTTGGAAATTAACTGGTGGTTTAACTAACAAACCAAAAACATTTACAGATATAAAAAACAAATATTATGGAACAATAAATTTATTAAATTTGAAAATAAAGCTATCTTTTAAAAATATTGGATTAAAAGCGATCTTATTAATGTAAATGATATAATAGATGAAAAAGGTTGTATTTCTCAAGACATAATTTTAAATAAACTAAAAAATAAATCAAACTGGATGGCTGAAAATAATTTAGTAAAGAAATCTATACCAAAAGACTGGGCAGCAATTTTAAAATCGAAAAATTCTATAAAAAGTATTATTAATATAAAAAGAAACTAATTTATATTGGATGGTTTACCTATGAAATTAGAAGCATTAACAAATAAAATTTTATATAAGTCTCTGATAAATAAAAAATTTGAACCGGCTATTGGACCCAAAAAATGGCTGCGTATATTTGACAAAGATGATGTGTTATATCAACAATATCTATATAAATTTTTATTCAGATATTAAAAGAATATAAAATTAGAAGTTTTAGATGGAAATTACTACAACATATTCTACCTACAAAGAAACTTTAATGCACGCGGAAAATTGTAAACAATAGTTCTTGTAATTTTTGTACACAAGAAGAAGATTATGATCACTTCTTTATACTGTGTCCGTATTTAAAACATTTTTGGAATAACACAAATGAAGTTTTAAAGAACAGTAAAATAACTTTTAAGATAAAACTAAGACACTTAGTATCTGGATATAAAACTACTGAAAAAGAATATTTTGACTATTTTTAACAATTGTAGGGTTTTCAATCTACAAAGCCTACTACATATCTGATCAAAAGACAAAAAATGTCAATGTTTTCTCAATTTTTCTCAATGAGTTCAATAGAAGAGTATGTTTGAAAATTAAAAATAATGTTTTAGCAACTATTAGAAAACATATGAATAGTCATATTATGTGATTAAGAGATATTATCTAATATATATATATATGATGTAAAAAATGTAATATGTATTTTGCAACTTATCACTACCTTGATTGATTAGTGGATTGTAACAGGGAAAATCAGGAGGAGCTTGGACTCCTTAATGATATTGTAACAAGCCATTATTTGAAATAAATATTTATTTATGTTGTTAAAAAAAACATTTGTATATGAAAGTTGATATTTTAAAATAAAGATTTGTGAAACATGAAATATTTTCTATAGATTAAAACGAGACTGGAGACACTTAGGACTTATTTATACACTTCATCCGATGATGGTCAGCTAGTTCTCATTAAGAATAATTATCTGCGCTCGTTAAATATGTTTTGAGAATTCGTTGTTCGTTGTTTCCATGTATTAGTTCTATAAAATAGTATTGTTTTAAAAGCGAATGTTCTGTATAAAGTCATTAATTGTGTAGACTGACCTTTGCGGTTTTATATTGCCTTAAATAAGCAAAAGAAATATCCGAAAACATTCCAATAAAGAACGACATGAACACTAGTCGAGTCCATAAAAAGTTAGGAAAGGTAAGAATAGCTACTATATTTGATCACGAACATTTACATTTAAAGTTTACAAACCAGATGTATTTTTTGGAATTTTGGATCCTCAATGCTCTTCAACTTTGTATTTGTTTGGTTTATAACTATTTCGATATGAGCGTCACTGATGAGTCTTATGTAGACGAAACGCGCGTCTGGCGTACTAAATTATAATCCTGGTACCTTTGATAACTATTTTATTCCGTTAAACCAGACATTTGTCGAAGAGAAATGTCGAAATACATTTTTCTCTAGGCTTCTCCAGTTAAAGGTTTGTCCATCTTTACAAAAAATAAAGTCGTGTTTGGCACTAGAGTTTAAAATGCAAACTACCTACAGATAGGTATATAGAAAATGAAATCTACAATTCTTTCGTACAACGTTTGGATTATATCATATTTTTATATATTAAGTATGTTTTATGTTAATTCGAAGGGACATTAAAAATTAAGATAATAGTACAGCTTGTCAATAGTAATACACCGATTGAGAGAAAACAATTCCTGGTCACAAACAAAAACACATCAACTATAAGAGGAAAACGATGGACCAACAGAAAAACTGAACTACTACAAAAATAAACGTCAACATGAAAAGAAACGGAATATTTGATAACAACTGTCATATTCCTGACTTGGTACAGGACATTTTATAAAAAAAATTGACATTGCAAACCAAACCAAACCTACCGTAATATGGAAATATTAAAAGTTCCGATAAAATTACAACATTATGTGAAAGGAATACACTACAAATAGACAAAAGATCAATCCGCACAGCTAAATACATAAATAAAAAATTAAAAAGGACATTACAACATGCAAACTACCGAAAAACAACGGACACCTTCCAATTAGTTAACGACAGTACATAACAATGAAATCATCACTGCAAGTTACTTATGAATCCTGTTGTATCCCATCGTTTATTTACCTCAATCGCTATAATTTGTACTGCATATTTTACATTATTGTAATACTCAATATATATATTTTTCCCTTATTAATAATTTTCGAACCACTTAATTTTAGACCCATTGTAATGAACCAGTATATTAGAATCATGGTGCTTTCTTGGTGAGGTTAGTGTTGTTTATTCTGTAGTTTTCTATGTTGTGTCATATGTACTATTGTTTGTCTGTTTGTCCTTTTCATGTTTAGCCATGGCGTTGTCAGTTATATTTTCGATATATGAGTTGGACTTTCCCTCTGGTATCTTTCGTCCCTATTCTATACAGTATATGTATTTCATTGTTGAGAGCTGTATAGCGCTTTTAAAAGTATACATCTGGTTTTGTGGATATCTAGTTGTTAGTTGTCTCATTGGCAATCAAACAACATCTCCTTATATATTCACATAATAATAACACATATTAATAACTTACAACAATCTCGACACAGAAAACCAGTACAATGTTGTGCATCATAACACTCCGATGTTAATCTTAAATGTATGAAACTAAAACACAAAACAACGTATTAGTTTTATACAACAAATTGTCGCTCGGCACTCATAATGTCCAGGAATACGGTAATTTGTTCTCCCAAATGAATTAACCGATTTGTCAATATGTAGCTTTTCCTGATAATCTCATGCAGCAGTTAATAATTCAAAGTTGAAAATGAATTTGTAATGATACGTGAATATATGTAAAACTCATTCAAAACCAAATATCCTATACACGCTCCATGGCCCAAAATATTTGAAATCTACCAGTTAAACCTTGCATGATAGACCAGGATATTGAATTGAAAATGGTTCGGTTGTCTTCGGGTTTTTGGCAGAGCTTTAGTATTGGGTACTGTGACAGTCTTATATATAACCTTTCAATCAACAAATCGAATCATGTCATTTCAATTGACATAATTGTAATGTGTTGTTTTTGGTCTTACATTTGAAGTAAATGCTTTTGTCAAAAGGTTTTGTATAAACAAAACTATTACGTTTATGAGAACAAAAACCAAAAAGACCAATACATAAAAATTTAAACTGTCTAACTAAATTATACAGACTAGTATTTATTTATATTATGCTAAAACATAACCAAAAGCTACTCAGTCGATGGAGTATGGAGACAGTGGTACCCGACACCAGTTTTAGTACCAAAACTAAAGATATGATTTGCATGTTTCTTGAACAGGTTTTGTCTTAATATATCATGACCAGCCATTGTGAAATCGAAAAATGTATAGTTTCGTTTTAAAGCATGAATACAATATCAATTGAAAGGACAAATATTTTTTTCTCCAAAATACTTGACAAGTATACCAAGAAATATATAATATATGTTACCTCCTTGTACCGGTATCTGAATGTAACTTTAAATCCATGGTTGTTCCGTTTTGATGTCTTTTTTCACTTTCGTATAGAGATTCGTCGTTGATAAAGATAACAAACGAAAATGGAAGCTGACAAAACAAATATAGATAATTTAACGATTCGATTTGGACGAACAAGTGTTAAACAAATACATTATTTTTGCAATATCTTCCATTTTGTTTTAACATTCTTACCTAAAACCAATAATCTTGATTGCTGTCGAGACAAATACGATGAAGTTAAAAGGTGTTGAAAAGATAGTATTGTACGTTGACCTTTTGAAATCATAGAATTATAAATCCGATACGAGATAAATTTGATTTAAAATCCAAGAGTGAAATTCAAATACAAGAACTGAATATGCATTCTACAAAACAGATAGCGTCTTATACGCATGTTCTGCAACTGATCGGAAATTAAATTATCTCATTGTACGTCACTCATGATTAAATAAGTAAACAAGTCATTTAGAATGTGATTAATAAGGAAAGATATGGATATTGCAAAGAAAACTTAAATAGATATGTTATAGAATGTATAATAGTTATCAGTGTTACGTATACCAGGATTATAATTTGATACGCCAGACGCGCGTTTCGTCTACATAAGACTCATCAGTGACGCTCAAATCAAAATAGTAAAAAAATAGAGTCAAACA
Organism: Mytilus trossulus; assembly: GCF_036588685.1. Classification (NCBI taxonomy): domain Eukaryota; kingdom Metazoa; phylum Mollusca; class Bivalvia; order Mytilida; family Mytilidae; genus Mytilus; species Mytilus trossulus. Next base: position 13,582,900 of record NC_086380.1, read on the forward strand.
AGTACAATAAGTGCATTTAAAAATGAAAGTAGGTATTGCACGCCACCATTTGAAAGTTTGATTGACTTATAATTATAAAACTACAGCAAAAGGTGATATGATTCGTTCTTATCATGAACATATCCTATTTGTCGTTATTAAAACAATACATATAATTTTACAATGTAAGACAAAAACCAACATTACAGTAATGTGACATCTGTTTCATACATGCTGACAGATATGATACAATTATTATAACCACTATCCCGTCCACTTCTCCCCGAATTTGAACAACAGAATAAGACTAATCCCCAGTTTTGAACTTCCGTTAGCAACACGAAAATAACCACATTTAGAGCAGGACTTTGTTACCTAATCCAGTAAGGATGTCCCTATGGCATCTTTTGCCTCTCCTTTACAAATATATGAAAATGTTCAAGAGTGATTACACACACATTCGCAGGAAACATAAACCATCAATCAACAATGTATCGCGTAGTATGGCGTTCATTATCACTGAACTAGAATATATATATATCTTTTAGGGGCCAGCTGAAGGATACCTCCGGGTTCTGGAATTTATCGCTGCATTGAAGACTTATCAGTGACCTTCTACTGCTGTTTGTTCTTAGGTCGGGTGGTTGTCTCTTTGACACATTCCCCACTTCCATTCTTAATTTTATGTAATATGGGGCTTTTGATAAAACAAAAAATTACACGAAATATACATTATGTTTATTTATCATGATACTCACCACTCTTAAACCTATTCCTTCAAAATGTTTCGGTATATTGTCGAATATTTGAAGTTCAACATTCTCGTATTCAGGTGTTAATGTGTGTAGGCATTTCGGCACTCCCCTGTTAATATTTAAAAAAAAATATGTATTGTCTGCAGTGTTAATTTAGTGTCATCAATATAAATCGATGTTATTCATTTGTTATAATTTGAGATGAATAAATATATAAAAAAAAAGAAGAGGGAAGATTATCCATGTTGTCGATGTGGTAGATATATCTTTTAGAATCCAGGTACCGTTGATGTAAGAAAATATATGTTTATGTCACTGTATGGTCTTCAAAAATGAGTAGTTGACGGTCTAAAACATTTTTGCACTAGCTAAGAACACAATCGATATGTTGGTCCTGGTCCACAAAGCGGGATCTGATAACATCGAATAAGCTTTATATCTTCATGAATAGGAATGATATGTTTGCGACTAGATATAATGCAAACACAACATCATTAATCAAGCTGTTAAGTAATTGACTTTTTAAACTAATTCATTTATGACTTAAAAGCCGTGTAGGTAAAAACAAATAGTAACTCACCCTTTTTTTGCATAACATAATTTAAATTCAAAACCATCACAACTTTGTCCCTTACAAGTAGCATTTATACTTTTCATTTCAAATTTGGACATGCCATTGCCATTTACAATGCATTTTGTACAGCTGCACTGCAAAATGAATAAAAAACACATAAAACCTAAGCCATATCTAACAATTCAAAACATTGTTATTAATTGATCAGTAATTGATCACAAAAACTAAAATTTTTCATTTAAACGATTTTGCAGGGAGATATTTTCAGAATATTCATAGTTCTAAATCATGAAAAACATTATAAGTATTATAACATGTATATATTTTCAAATGTGATTAAAATTATAGACGCTAAAAAATAAATGTCCTTTTCTCATGTTTAGTTCAGTACAATAAATAAAGATTTTATTTAACTGAGTTTTTTTACCGGTTAACAAGGATTAAATTACTGTCATTAATGTAGTATAATAAGAAAAAATTATTTCAGAAAGCATATCAAGACATTAAACTCCAATCTAATGTCAAATAGGCGAGCGACAGTTTGCATGATAACGCTTATTTAACGACTTTAACGTACCCACCTAACAAACGGGTTTATTAAATGTAATTCGAAAGAATATTAACTGTACTTTCTCTTTTGTCCGGACGTCAATAAGTCATACGGTGCAATGTTCATCAAATAAAGTTCAAAGGTCAACATTTTACATTTCTTTTGCTGGTTTACAAGTTTATTAATAATACGGTAAGACACACTGGTATGATATGTATATATTTTTAATCTTGAAAAGTTTTTAAAACAAAAAAAAACGTTAAAGCAAATCATCTGCAAACTGGAATGATATTTACAGAAAATTGTTTTTCTTGAAAAAAAATACTTCCGAAAATGATGACTTCTAATGGAGGTGTTGTAGGAGTTTTAATATCCCGAGGGTATCACTATTCCAGTAGTTAGCACTTCTGTGCCGACATGAATTCTCATTGATATGGTTATTTTCGTAAATTAACTGTATACAAAACTATCAATATTTGAAATACTAAGGCTTTTCTACAAGAGGCATAGAATACCTTAGCTGTATTTGGCAAACCTTTTAGCTTTTTTGTCCTTAATGCTCTTCAACTTTGTATTTCATTTGGATTTTTAAACTTGTTTTCATTCGAGCGTAACTGATGAGTCTTTTGTAGACGAAACGCGCGTCTGAAGTAAGTACAAATCTAATCCTGGTATCTATGGTGAGTTTATCTACACAGTAATTGTGTCTTTAATACGAACAAATATAACTATTGTAGTGTTGACGGGGATTTAAAGTTTTTCTGGCAAAGATTGGTCGTTCCTTAGCCACTCCTTTTGTCCTTAACAAATAAAACCTGATCGCCTCAAAATATTAAGTAGCAACGAGTGCTTAGAATCGCGTTAAACACCAATAACCAATCGATTATCTTTATATTAAAATGCACTGATATGTAAACTATTTAAATTATGCTTTTTCAACTTAATATTCACTACAAACATTTTTTTTAACATAGAACAACTATTATGCCAACTAAATGAATTGTCATAATTGGCTGTTTAATTAACAAGAAGGGTTATTACAGAAGTTATTACATATCATTTGGTTTTATGGGGAATAAAAATTGAATCACGGACAAAAAATAAGGTTTTCACAGATTTATAAAATTTTATTCAGGATTTCTAGAAACGGCGTCATTTTAAAAATCTGATATTTATAATAATATTTTCGAAGTGCTTTCGATAAGTAAATGTTAACATCAGTTCTAACAGATTTGTATTTGTTCATACAAAATATATACTGTATATATTATATAATTATATAGAATACACAATATGCAAAATTGCTGACATTTTGAAAAGCAGGAATTGTTTGTCTTAGACCTTTCATCGTGTTTAAATGGGCATTGCATTCTACGAATATTTGACGACTGGATAAGAGAGATATTACAAATGTTGTGCTTTCGAATGGTATATGATTTATTCGTGTGTTAGGTGGGTGCATTAGACATGAAATTTTATGGTTAATGTCACTCGTCCGATAAAGAAACTAACTGTTAAAACATAAACTGATTCGTAGTTATTTACAAATGTACTTTTATTTCACACGTTCGTCTATATTTTGTTCAATAGTGTATTCAATATTCAATTATTTTCACTTTTACAGCACATGAAGAAAATGAATTTAAATCTATATGTTTTCAACTAAGACAAGTTTTCTTATACAAAAATAAAGATATTAACCATTAGGGCTAGTACAATGTATGATCATACCAAAAAGAGTATTATAGTAACTAATTGCATTTCATCAGCAATGGAACACTGAACCATCTGGCAACATAAGGAGTTTTAGCCTTCACCTAAAATGCACAAAGTTATCATGTTTTATTTAAGACGTCAATATGAATAAAGTTAATGTAGATTTATTTCTTGATCCGTTTTTATTCGACTTATACGTCTGCACCTTTTTCGAGAGAACGCCATGAACTTTAGCACGATGACTTCTAACATAGGAATAGATATAGGAAGATGCGGAATGAGTGCTAATAAGACAACTCTCTTTCAAGATCACAATTTGTAAAAGTAAACCATTTTGGACAAAGTACGCCCTTCAAGACGAAGTCTTGTGTCACACCAAACAGCAAGCTATAAAGAGCCCAAAAAATGACTCTTTGAAAACCACTCAAACGATTAAACCAAAGGCCTAATATATAATAATATCAACAAACAAAAAAAATACAAGGCAATGCGTTTTCCATATATAATACAATAGGATACACTGTATCAAGGTAAATCTAATTTTTACAGAGTGTTATTTTCTTATCAAAACCATTAATTTAAGGCAAAACGCAAAAAAAATAATGCCTTTGCTGATATTCGAATACTTACCTTCTTCGTAATAAAGGCTGTACCTTACACAACAGGGAGATAACTCTGTAAAGTCAGCTAAACGTTTTAATCACGTTGTGATTTTTAGGGAATATAAAGCTTTTCAATAATCAAAACTAGTGTTTGTCAACCTACTATTGAAAGGATAAAAAAAAATCCTTTGTATAAAAATTATGAAAATTAAACGAGCCAAATTAATTTTAGTGAAGGTGTTGGGTACCACCTTACGTGCCTTGCGTACTTTTGTCAATATTTTCCGCAAAATAAATAAGACCCCGAAGTTCAATAAATCAGTATTTTTTATCTTTCTAATTTGGTCAGATTATTATATGCATGTGCATTTGCTTGTAAGTGAATGATTTTCATTAGATAATTTAACAGTTTTTCCGATTTTTAATGTTTTATGATGGGATACAAACCAGTGTATCTTTTCTTTTGTTGACTAATAAATAAAAAAAAACCAAGAGAAACACTTATGAATTTATCAACAAAGAAAACCACTAAGAAGGGACGGAAGATACCAAAAGGGACAGTCAAAGTCATAGATCAAAAATAAACTGACAACGTCATGGCTAAAAAAATAGACAAATATACAAATAATAGAACACAAAACACAACATAGAAAATTGAAGAGTAAACAACACGAACCCCACTAAAAACTGGGGCAGATTTCAGGTGATCCAGAAGGGTAAGCAAATCTTTCTTGACATATTGCACCCGTCGTGATGCTTATCTTAATACAAAAGCGGGAAATAATCTTATTCGAAAGGTCACATTCGTGAAAAGGGGCATCATGTTCCTTACGTAGGACAGGTGCTAACAAATGCAGCAGGTTTTTGCGTTTAAAGGTACCAACCTTTAACCTTCCTGAAACAATTGTGTAACATCACAACATATAGAGACACACTATAAAGTATCAATACGAAAAGCTTAAGAATGTACTACGGTAAACCTAAACTAAACAAATCAAGAATGTAAAATGTATTCTCTTAGCTGATATAGGCTTGGTTAAGGATAAAAATAAGCTAAAAATATATTTTTCGAAATATATGAGATTGAAAATATGGCGGGAAAAAGCGGTCTCGGACTTATACCTTATATTTGCGTTACTATTATTTTGGTCTCAAATAAAAAAAAACATCGAAAATCAAGAATTTTCAAAATTTTGGTAAATGACGTTTCATGAGCTAATTAGTCCTATATGAGAGAAAAAATTGGTGTTATGGGGCAAAATATTTCACCTTTTATTGTATGGAAAAACACCAAGAAGTCTAAACATTTGATACGAATTTCAAAACCTCACCTAAGTGCATCATTAACTCAATCAAATGACATCTTTACACAACTGAACATGCTGAATATGCATTTAACGAACATTTTTGACACAACTTGAATACGAAATCAATATATAAAGGGGATACTAAAAAAAAGTAATAGTACATGTAAGAGAACAGATGTAAATTTTATATAGTCTTACCAAAAACCAAATCTGGAAAACATTAAAAATGTATCAGAGACTCAAATCAACTAAATCACATCCAAGAGATATACAAATTAAATTTAAAACGTGATCATTCCTGTTCAGCTGTTAACGTTAATATCAATTATACAGTAAACAGGTTTAGAATTGTTTTTTCAAGAAAACTTTTCTGTTAACATATTAGTAACTCAAGTGACTATTATGACTTATTTATTACACTAAAGTATTATACTCGTATTCAGTTGTTGTATAAAAAAGAAGATGTGGTATACTTGCCAATGAGACAAATATCCACAAAAGACCAAAATGACACAATCTTAACAATTATAGGTCACCGTACGGCCTTCAACAATGAGCAAAACCAATGCCGCATATAGTCAGCTATAAAAAGCCCCGATAAGACAATGTAAAACAATTCAAACGAGAAAACTAACGGCCTTGTTTATGTAAAAAAAATGAACGAAAAACAAATATGTAACACATAGACAAACGACAATCACTGAATTACAGGCTTCTGACTTGGGACAGGCACATACATAAATAATGTGGCGGGGTTAAACATGTTAGCGGGATTCCAACCCTCCCCCTAACCTGGGACAGTGGTATAACAGTACAACATAAGAACAAACTATAAAAATCAGTTGAAGAAGGCTTAACTCATCAGATAGACAAAAAATAAAAGTTGACGTGGCCTGGTTCTTATACATCCCGACACAATGAACAGATTGTGTATGGTTTAGTTTGTTTCAGGGCATTTTAATTTGTGGAGGGGGAATGGTGCGATGAACAACTTAGATGTAGTTTTGATGTTTTTGTGGTATCGGTTTCTTTTATGAACGCCAATTGTTACTAAAAACCTAAGTGGCCGTATTTCTATACCTCATTCGTTTTTTGTAATAGTATCTCATACCTTGCCTATTTCCTATTTGTTTTAAGAACTTATGCTTAATGTTCTCATGTTGTCTTCTATGTTTTCTGTATGGTTTTATGGTTGTTGGTTCTCTTTTGCGTGGTACTGATACTGGTTTCTGGTATTCTGAATTCCGTTCTTCAGCGCCTGCAATTGTTATGATTTGATCTGAAACGAATATGCTGATCTGCACAGCTCATAAAACAGGAACAATAAATCGTTAGAGTTATTTTGAGTCTTTCTTCGACACCTTGTTTGCTTTGATGACTTAAATAAGTTTCAAATACAGCTGCGAGGATTTACTGTGCATCATCAATACGAACTCAAGTAAAACCATATAGCCAAACACTAGAAAAACAGCATTTCATCACTTTTTCAAGAATAAATGGATAGCACAAAATTTTCAAAGTCTATAGCATGAAAAATCAATTGTAAATTAACTCATCATAAATCATGTAGATACCAGTCTGAGGATGAAAGTTGGTACTTATGGTAGACGTGCGTTTCGTCTACAAAAGACTCATAAATGGACGCTCGAATCAAAATCAGTTTAAAAGGCCAAATAGATACGATGTTAAAGAGCTTTGAGGCCCAAAAAGTCCTAGAAGGTTTGTCGAAAATAGCTAATGTTATCTACTCCTGAGGAAGAAAAGCCTTTAAAGTAAGTAAGTAAACAATTCAACGTTTTGTAAACGAAAATTTTAAATAATTGCCACATCCATGATAATTGATTTCAACACAGAAGTGCTGACTACTAAGCTAATGATATTCTCGGGGAATAAAAACTCCACCAGCAGTGGCATTGACCCAGAGGTTGTAAATAAACTCATCACAGATACCAGGATTGAAATTTTGTATTTACGCCAGACGCGGGTTTCGTCTACAAACGACTCATCAGTGACATTCTAATCAAGCAAAAAATTAAAAAGACAAACAAAAAAGCATGAAGTTGAAGATATTTGAGGGCCAAATATTAGTCGAATATAAACAATCACGCTGCAACTTCTATTAAGCATTGGTTTGATTGATGATGAATTAATAGCATTACCTTTTTCGCCCTCATTTCGTTTTTTAAAAGAAACATTCACTGAAATATTTAGTTCACTATGTTCATGTTATAAGTCCTACTTCAAAATAAACTAATTATGAATATAAATGCCTTTTCACTTTTAAAATATTTGTTAAATATCATTATAGAAGTTTACAATACACAATATGTTCAATTAAACGAATATGTTTAAATACTGAAATCGTGGCGTTTTTAATTTATTGCATTCTTTTAACAAAGAAAACGAAATATACGAAAGCTACTTTGATACAAACATATTTATATTAAAATACCGTCCGTGATTAATGAAATTAAATATTTGCAGATCCTTAGAAAGAGATGACAAATAGGACCAATTTCCCTTGTCTCACTCTGAACGTTAAAATATAAAAGTGTTCATTCATTCTTTATTTCCTCAAAGTAGAGATAAAATGAATACACAAAATCAACTAAATATCGCACAACAAAAATACATTACAAAATAGGAACAGAACAAAAAGTTTGTTTTTATATACAGACAAATATACACTTCAGTCACTCGGCATAGAGTCCTTATAATATCGATATATCGATAATGTATTGCCTAATCTGAAACAACGTCTATAAAATTCTATGCATTTTAACATATGGTAGCACTCCACAATTAGGTGTGTTTCGCATTTTGGCCCCTGTGAATTTTTCAAATATGAGAGCTAGTGTGCAATAAAATGAGTATTAATAGCTGAGTATTAAAATAGCCTTTGTATTGGGTTTATATGAAAATCAAGGTTATGTAATGTATGTAATATAGGCTGTTTTCTGTATGACAGTCAGTATTTGCTTGTCCCTACCATACATTGGTCCGGCAATTATTGTAATGTTTTTTTCCAAATTTTTATCGCACGAACTTTGTGAATGGATTTTACAAAAATATGAGGCGAAAGACACCCATTTTTTTCTGAAAAGGTATCACTCAAAGGCATTGAAATTCTAGTTTGATCCAAATTTTGGGGGGAAATGTGACATGTTCACCCCCCTTTTTGCAATATTTTATGGGAAATAAATGCAGAATGTTGCCATGAATACACATAAAAGGATTTAATTTTCCCACTTTTAACTTTCGAAAATCAACTCTATGGAAGATACTGATTAAAAACATATGCACATGTACAACACAAACAGTTAGGTGAATGTATTTGAAATCCAGGCATAGGAGATGGTAAAACATTTTGTGGCTCATTTTTAATTTTATTTTCTAACTGTGGAGTGCTACCTATGCATGGGCGTGACAAAGCTTCTCAAACTCCGAATATTCGACAATGACATTCAATGGAATTCGTTTTCGTAAAATTTGATAAACATCTTCATCATATTCAGTTAGTTCGCGATCCAGTTATAGAGAACAGATCTCAGTAATCATATTCCAACTAGGTTTATATCATCATTTTCTGCTTTTAAAAATGTCTGTACCACGTCAAGATTTTACATTTGTCGTCTAGTCGGTTAATGCGTTTTAACTTTCTATTTTACCATCTAATTATGGACTTTACGGTTTAATTTTTTTACGGAGTTCAGTAATTTTCCTCATTTCAATATCTTCGTATTTTGTTATTTTAACATATCCGTTTAAGGCGTAACAATTTGTTCAATTTATCTTTTTCCAGATGTGACGTTAGAATGTTTTTCGAAATCATCAAACCCGTGGACTTTAATTTTTAAGGCAAAATAAGGTTTTTAAAAACGTCAATGGCTTACATTTTTTTTATTTTGCTATGTGATTATGGGCTTTCCGTAATGATTTTCCTTTTAGTTCAGTATTTTTGTGATTTTACTTTTTACCTGTGATAAAAGAAAAATGTATTATACCAAAGACATACGCCTAAGACGATCATTAAAAAATTACATAAAAAAATAAATGTGTATATTGAGACTAGCGACGACTAGCCTGAATAACATGTGTTTTATAATACAACTTAATATTGTGAATTAGTTGAATATAAACCATATTTTTTTTTACTTCTTATACTAAATCATTGGTTTGATTGATGATGAATGAATAGCGCTACATTTTCCGTGCTAAAGTTTTGATTTTAAAAGAAATATTAACTGGAATATTTAGTTCACTATGTAAGGCCTACTTCAAAAGGAACGAATTATGAATATAAATGCATTTTCACTTGTCAAAATATTTGTTAGATATTATTATTGATGTTTGCATATACAATATGTTCAATTAAACGGATAGGTTTAAAATCTTTCATCGTGGACGTTTTTGATTTATTGTATTCTTTTGACAAAGAAAACGAAATAAATGAAAGCTACATTGATACAAACGTGTATTAAAATACCATACGTGTTAAATAAAATTGAATATTTGCAAATACTTAGAAGTCGCTGACAAATAGGACCAATTCCCCTTGTTTCAATCTGAGCGTCAAAATGCAAAGGTTTTCAAATTCTACAGGAAATGAAATTAAAATTATTTTTTCTATAAACTTGAATTAAAGCATCGTATCAAAATAGAAAATGTGTCCATAAAAAATCAAAATATGTTTGAACTGGTGCTATTAAGGGCATATTCATACAAAACAGAAAGTTATATATTTTTTTTTAATTTTGTGGCAAATGACATTGCACACCAAACATGCCACACCTTTTCATTTGTATGCATAGATTTATTTGAATCTTATTTCTAACATGATATGGTTTTGGTTGACGATATCTTTTTCATACAGTAATGGAAATAAACAAGCGTTTGCCAACATTTGTCCTAATTGTCATTTGAGGATAGTAATAGAAATTTATAATTTGATGATTAGCTTAGAATCAAATCTTAATGCCTTTAATTACTGCATTAACTGGTCTGCACTAAGCTATTACTATAATATAAGCATGAATTTTTTTGGAAAATGGTGCTGGTATTAAAAAAGTAAAAGAAAATCGGGCCAGTTTCTGTTATGCAAATTTTCAGCTAATATATAGATTAAGTATAATATAAGGGTTTAAAATTTTAAACGAGTATATCAATCAAAGGAATGTTCCCAAATTTTAGTATCAAAATTTAAATAGATGTGATTAATAACATTAACAGTAATTCGACAATCAACGACTCTTTAGAAATGCTAGTTAATAACGTAGGTTTCTCTCCTATCTTGTGCATGTTATATACAATACAGACAAGGTTACATATACGCGAATCCATTCATGACGTAAAATTTAAAAATAATAAAAATGCGTATTATTCATCATTAGAATAAAAAGAAATTCCCTCCCATATACATGATAAAGCAAAAAGACTGAATTTGAAAAAAAAAATGAAACTTTTATTTGTTTATTTATCAAACGAATGTTCTGTTCCTATTTTCCGCTTTTCAATAATATTTCACACTTGTGTTTATTCAAAAAGTGAAATACATGTCGTTCTTACCTTAGACGTCTGTGTTTGTAATTAGGATCTGATATCGTTATCTTAAACGGACAGACGTTAAGATAACAAGCATAACACACGGTGATCAATTCTCATTAACGTCATCACACAAATATTTGCTCTCAATTTCCGCATTAGATATGCAGTTTAGATTTTATTTTTATGAGTAAAATGACACAGCAACGATGAAAGAACATCAGTTTAACTGCATGACCTGTAATCTCAATAACACTATGTGTTTGCAAGGGAAAAAAATAAAAGCTTACTATAGATAATTAAAGTCACAAATATTTAAACTGAAATTGTTTCAGTGAATATATACTGTGTTGCATATATGAATAGTACCGGCATATAAAAATATAATGTGGAATATACCAATGATACATTTCACGATTTTCTCTTCAATTTATCAAATAACACAGTCATGACAGTAGTTTAAATAAGTTTGAAATCAAACAAAAACTTGAGTTTGAAAGTATTTTGTCGAAGTGCATTAAAGTTAAAATATACTTATTTTACAGTATAAGGGTTACGGTTAGTTCGTTTTAGAAATAACCTAGGACTAATATGTAGAGAGGTAGGTAATCGGGGATATATAGTCGCTTTGTTGTTTCAACTGTATGGACTTATCATTAGCACAATCACCAATAAAATATATTAACCAACTTATATAGCATTGATAGAGAGAAAATGTTATATTTCCATTTCCTTGTCAAACATCTTACATTATTAGTCCACAAATTTTAGATAAAAATTTTGACTTTTTATACTTTTGATCGTCTCATAAATATGTTAGAACATTAAACAGTTCTTTTAGTTTTATAATATAACTGTTGTCCAGTAAAGATAGCCAATGCAGTAGTTAGTCTTTTTGGTCAACGAATAGTGGTGTAACTATTGCATAATAAGATCAAGTAGAATCAAACGAACATGGGAGTAAATCGTTTGTATTGCCTCACTTCAAACAGAAGCCGATAGTTATATATATTATCTCTCTTGTTAAAGAGTGACAGGCGATCAAAGATTTCAGCTTATACATGCATGCCTGTTCTTAATAGGCACTTCAACAACACAGACGCAATTTGCTAAGTGACTTGCAATATTGAAAATCTATCACTTTTGTAAAAGATTAAGGAACACCCAATAAATTGTTTATTTAACTACTAAACTTTTCATTTTAGTTTTATGAACATATTCGTTTGAAATGATAAGAATTTCGATTTCAAACATCACTTTATGAAAATTAAGTTTTACTCTATAATTGTTTTTAAACCTTTTACAAACTGTTAATAACAATCGTTCTATATCATGTTTATTTCAATTGTGTATCATGACAGGACGTTAACTCGGCGATTTGACCGGTAAAGGACTCTCTAGTCCAAAAAATCATTTCTGCATTGAACTCTTCAAAAATCTATAATGGACAAATATTCCATATGGTTTCATATATTTATTTCTCATTGCTTTTTTTATCGTGACGCAACGTCAGATATTGCTACCATTTAGTGAAACAGAAAATGACGTTAAATTGGAAGTCCCCAATAACAGTAGAAAAATCAATAAAAAAAAAAATCAGGAAAATTTTCCGAAATTTTCATTGTACTAATGAACTCAAAATCGTTCAATTTTTTTGATGTTATGTTTTGAATACCAGCATCTGCGCAGAAATCTACAATGTACTTCCTTTTTCCGATCACGTTTTCATGAAACTTTTAGTAAGATATATATTTATCATTTTAGTATAAAACAGGAAGGGTCGCAATACCCATTCCATTTTTTATAATTCCTTGATATGAAAAAACGTTACCTGATGATAGCGTTTCTTTGTTAACATTGTATATGACGCCATAAATTAAATAACGTCACAACTAAAATTCCTAACAACAGAACCAAAATCGGAAACGTTACGGTATTTCCGTTTCTTTTTTTTTAACAAATATTTAAGTTACAAAAAAATAATTCATACAGACTTCGTCCCCATCTACAGGTAATGCCTGCCTCATATTATTGACTCCATGTTACTAAAAAATGGTACTTCAAGTTAGTATCATTTCTAAAACAATACCATCGGTTAACATTATATGTACAGGTCTATAAGTAACGTATTAAACTCTTTAAAAGTTCATGATTGATATATATTTATCGATTCGAGACAATAAAATTTTCACACTCTGAACCCAAGGATTGTCGAGTCTCTTAAAGAGTAAAAACCGAGATAAATCTGTTTTAGTGCTGATCAATCTGAAGATTTCTGCATGTGAAGTATTTGTCTTTTTATATTTTTGTTCCCTTTCCTTCAGTATTTTAGATATTTTCCCCAGTTTTTATAATTGTAAACCCTCCTTTGAACTTTCAAATGTTAATAATTCTAAATCTAGTTGGATCAAACTGTTACATATATTGACAAGTAAAATAATGTATTTGTGCAAATAAAATTTAAAGAAAATTAGTAAAAGATTTAAATGTTTTAGTTGTAAAGCTCTACGGTTGCTTTTTAAGTCATCATATAAATATATAGGTTTGATTTTCAATGTTTTGGGGCTAAACAATAATTATGTTTCAAAAATATGGTCGATTAAGATGTACTTGTTTTAATTTGCATTCGTTCATTAATAATTGTCCAACAAGGTATTTATGAAATTTAATACAACTGACATGAAAGTTAGAGGTTTAGCTAGCTACATGACTGTATAGAACCAGGTTCAATCACCATTTTTTACATTTGAAAATTCCTGTATCAAGTCAGGAATATGACAGTTCTTGTCCTTGTTCCAAGTCAAATCTTAGATAGTTCAACTGTTTCAAACCACGCCTCTTTTAGGGAGAAATATAATATTGATAATTCTGTTTACGTACTGGTTTCAAGATATAACTTATATGTTCACTAAGGAATGTTACCAGAAAAAAAAATCCATTTTGGTCTTAATGAAAACTATGGGAACCCTAAAGTCAAGGTTGGGGTAGTAAAGAAGTTTAGTGTAAGTTTAAACTCTTAGAAGTAAGCGGAACATTAACGTTGATTATATGTCGCACAGCTTTATATTTTGACCTTTGAAAAAATAGAAGTGCATATAAACTTTCCATTCTAGAATGTATTATTTTTTTACATATTTCCGACTCTAAATTGTCAAATTTATATTTTTGTTTTCTTTTATATCAGAATTTGATGCGACTGTTATTAAAGAGATAGGGTTAGCGCTAAAGAACCAGGTTTAATCCACCATTTTCTACATTTGAAAATTCCTGTATCAAGTCAGGAATATGACAGTTCTTGTCTATTCGTTTTTGATGCGTTTTGTTATTTGATTTTGCCATGTGATTATGGACTTGCATAAATATGCAGCAAAAATATAGCATGTCAGGTATTTATCAATATTGTCACAAAATATTCTACTTGAAGAGCAAGAACTAAGACCATTTGTGTTTCAAGCTTCTCCTCGATCTTACGTTTTCAGCATTACTTTTTTTATATTAGAGTATTTGTCTTTTCATAGTATTCCCAGTATGCAATTGTAACCTCTTCGAATCTGCTAATTCTATTACTCTGAAATTGAATTGGATCAACCCGTTACACACATCGAATATTGAAACCATTGTGATTGTGCAAATTGGATATTGAGAATTTTGGTAATAGATTACAATCTGGCCTGCATCTTTGTTGTAAAACCATCAGAATGTATTTTCAAGTCAGCATGACAAAATATAGTTAAATTGCTTCGAATATACGTAATAAGATATTTAGTACAGGGTGGATGTCGGGCGAAACATTTTGAAAAGAGAAACTAAAAATATCGATAAGACATTTTTCAAAAGTGAAAATGAACTGACAAAGTCTTAGCAAAAAAAGAAAAGATATAAATGCATACAACACCGTCCCCTGGTAAGTATTCGTTAGACAAACAATTTTTTGGTTATAATTGTCCATTTTTTTTATTACTGAACAACATGGTTCCTTTTTCCTTTCATTAATCTTGATTAACGTTTGTTTGAAAGAAAGTCTAATGACCATGCTTTTCTACAAGTTTTCAAAAATACTTCAAACACGTACGACCAAAATAGTTCGATTGATTATAGCTATAAAAATATTTAGGTAACTAACATCTATAAGGATCAAAGTGCTCCTCTACTTAACATCAAGTGCTTGTTTACATTTACCAGTATTGGTATTATTTAACTGTGCAGTACATTACGAAATTAATTAACGACTATTAATAAAGCAAGGATATTCAAGGGACTTTTTATGCAGTTTAAAGACTAGTAAAGCATTAAAACTGTTCAATGAAAAGATTCTTCCTTTGAATGACATTCTATATACCTGGGGTTTTTTGTGGTTTATAAGATATATTCATATATCGCCACCAAACCACTAATAAAAAAGTTTGTATTGGCAAGGTACAAAAGTTATAGTTAAGATGCAAAATGTCAGTCGATAAAATTAATATTAGAACTATTGCCATCATGCAATTATGTAAACACTAGTGTATAGCCGTTACTGTTCTAACCAATTTTGCATTTTGCATTTGCAATGCTGATATTCGGCATTGTATATGATGTATAAATTTCTTTCCTAAATTGGTGAATTTTATTAAGAGTTTATTATTGTGGTACTTTTGCTCTTGGTGTATTCCAGCTTCAAATTGAGTTTCGTGTTTATATAAATTATCCCTTTGTTCTTATGACATTATGCTGTATATCGCATAATGAATTAAAAAAATAGATGTTACTGAGACTAGTACAAGTACTTGTGTTTTCCGAATTATTTTATTTGATGGATAGTAAAATATGTTGTATCTTAAAATAAACAGACTGTTAGATAAATTATTTTAAAAGTTGTAAACTCATGTTATCTTGGTGGTAATTGTCACACAAATCATCTCAAAAATAAACCTGATTAATCAGTAGGAATGGATTTAGTAAGGTCGCTGAGGTCAAATTATTTACACTATACTTCCTTGTTGTAAATGATGACACACCTTTTGTATTGAACTTAAAGCTGCTTAACATGTCCATGGTGGGCTTAGCATACAGAGATTTCTTGTTTTACAGATTACGTAAAACTAAAATTGACATTGATAGTCGCAAATATAGTAAAATAAAGAAATAACCTATTCGAATAAAATTTTTAAACAGAAAGTCCTTGATCCTAGATAATCACTTTTTTTTACATTATTACTTAATCACTGTATTTATTAAATATTAACATATATTCGGGTTTTTTTTGTCATTTTGTGTAATTCTTTTATGTGACTGAGTCAGGTCTTTGTACAATACGGCATCTATGGGAGTCCAATTAAAGCTAGCGGTTGAACAAAATGAACATCGCTGTCATGAATAATAATAATGAAAATAAGCTTTGAGATCGTTTATTTGGAAACTTTGGTGAAAAGGTTTGCAAAGTCTTTTTTTTATTTTCTTTCAAATGGAAGGTGACTACAAGGATTTTTTTGATTTTTTTTTTACTTCCATACCATTTAAACATTGTAATCTCATTCACTTACCTCCTTTGA
Source organism: Mytilus trossulus (assembly GCF_036588685.1). NCBI lineage: Eukaryota > Metazoa > Mollusca > Bivalvia > Mytilida > Mytilidae > Mytilus > Mytilus trossulus. The sequence continues at coordinate 13,599,455 of NC_086380.1, forward strand.
CGATAATTGTAATTTTGTGCTGTAAATATTTTTGTATTCAGAATTTTTAATCATACATTCTTTATGACACAGAGGAAAGGTTCACTTAGTTTGATTCAAGGATTAGTCTTCAGCTCAAAGTATTAAGCTTTAATTTTCATCATATTTCATGGTTTTTAAAAAAAAATAGTTTATATTTGTAAATATGTTTAAAACGTATTTACAAAGCCTTAAGTTCCGAACATAAAATCTCTTTGTTCCAATCTTCATTACTAAACATATCGCAAACAGTCAAAACATAATATAACGACGTGAGAGCTACGGTTACGCAGCAAGTAGCACAATTCAGTTTTAAATTTGAATGATAAAAACACTACTGGATTGCGTTCTTTATTTCTATGATTTGAATATCAAGAGTTAAAAATATTATCAATTTTCTATTATATTTTCTCATACATATGAAAAGTTACTGGTAGCTTTGATATAATGATAACTAAGATAAATATAAAGAATAAACCTTAAAGAGGGACAGTCAAACTCATAAATCTTAAAGAAACTGACAACGCCATGGCTAAAAATGAAAAAGACAAACAGACAAACAATAGTTCACATGTCACAACATAGAAAACTAAAGAATAAACAACACGAACCCCACAAAAAAACTAGGGATGATTTAAGGTGCTCCGGAAATGTAAGCAGATCCTGCTCTGTAAGTGGCACCCGTCGTGTTGTTTATGTGATAACAAATCCGGTAAAAATTCTAATTGGGTGGGTCAAATCATGAAAGGGAAGGGGATTGTAGTTACGACGCAAGGAAAATATCCGATATCATTTGTTAAATTTGTTAAAAATGTGGTGCAAACTGAATATTCCACGCGAGTTATTTAGAGGTTCACCACATTTTTAACATTATTTCTCATAAACATAAAGTATATTACAGTCCTTACTTATAATTTAATTCTAAGTCACTTGAGGAAATCATGACAAAACGTTGCGGACATCACCAACTTCGTATCCATTAGAGGATAATATAAACATTTTTAGTCTATCAGAAGACCTGTTACCTTCAAAGTTGAATCATTTACAAAACATGGGTACAAAAGGGACTCCCATCTAATCAGTTTGATAACTAGGAAATTATTTCAATGTTTTATAGAATGGTACAGGGTGTTTCATCATCTTTATGGCACTCTTGGTGTCTGTTCACTTTTATAATAATCAGATCTTGTACTGTACAAATGTAACATTCGTCTCTTAATAATAGCTTTGGTATTGAAATGTTAAATTATTTATAATTTGACTTTCAATACTTCTAATTATATAACTAAAGCAATAACTGCAACTTACTCCTTCAACAATGGTGATCAACATATTTTGATCTGATTCACGAGGGTAACCTATTTGATATGAAGTACCAATAGTCTGTTATAGGGTGTGTAAATTTCAATTTTGACGTTTGAACTACTCATTCAAAATTGTGATCACCCCTTGTTTTTGGTGGGTTTCGTGTTGCTTATTCTTTCGTCTTCTATGTTGCGTTATGTGTTTTATTGTTTGTCTGTTTGTCTTCTTTCATTTTTAGCCAGGCGTTGTCAGACTTTTTTTTCGATTGATGAGGTTGACTGTCCCTCTGGTACCTTTCGTCCCTCTTTGGTACTTTGATTATTTGCCTTTTCCTCTACAAATTGCCAAATGTATATGTTGTTTGTCTCTTTGTGCGTATTGTCCCTTTTTATCTTGAACATTGACGCTAAAGATTGAATAATTGTATAACCAGATTTTTAAAACATCTTTGAGACTAGTACTAGTACTTTTGGGGTTTGAAGAATTAAAGGAAAACAAAACAATATGTCATAATCAAGTTTTGACAAATGCAGAACTGAGTTCAAGCAATCTACACGCTGATTATATACTTATCGACTTTAGAAACGCAACACTAGATTATTTTTTTGTTATTTTTGAATGATTGTGTACCCATCTAAAGCAATGACTGTCTGTTACAAACGCCAAAATGATGGTCAGAAGGGTCAACAAATTCTGACATGTTCTGAGTTCTGTTTCAAACCTTCTGATTTTGCATTCGTTCAACCCATTAATTGGTTTTGCAAGTATGCGGTTAGAACTTAAGGGCTTGAAAGGTTTTCCTTCAGTAAAGTCTTTGGCAGTTCAGTTGACGGGAAACATTTATGGCATGAATCTGTACGCAATGGCATTCGGCAATTTGATAAGCAGTTGACGTTGTGGCCGTTAACATGTCTGGCAAATGACGTTGCGTAATAAAATTCTGTTGACGTTTCATTATCACTACACGTTGATCTGTTCATTGATGGCCAGCATCAAATGTTGTCTACTTGTGTCTTTGTCGGGAGGATAGTAAAACGAGTTTCTGAAGTCTTTCTACAGTATAGTTGCAGCACGTTTATGTGATCTTGTTTGCAGTATTCTTAAGGACTGATTCAGTTTTTTTTATTTCTTAGTCTTGGCGTATATATCAAATTTATTTTATGATGAGTTTATCTATTGGCAATATATTTGATACATAGTTACAACTTGCTGCGAATGCTCGTAGTTCGATAGCACGAACATGTTTCAATTTTGCATTCCGTTTTTAAAAATAATTTTCTACCAAGGTATTTATCCATTTTATTTTTCAATATAGCTAAAATCTTAATGTAAGTGACATTGACATTCAAGTGCACATAAAATACTTATGCCATCTTATTCGTGTTTGATTGACGTTTGAGAACGAGTCAAACAATCAAGCTTTTTTCGATGATACTTTAAACACTTACAACACCAAAATGTTTAGAAAGGTTATAGCTATAAAAATATTAAGGTAGCTAACTCCTAAAAAGACCAAAGTGCTTCCCAACTTAACATCAAGTATGTGTTTACATTTATCTGTCTTGGTATGACTTAACTGTGCAGTACAAACCCGAATTAATTAACGATTATCACCAAAACAGGAAAATCAATTCTATATGCAGTTTTAATAGTGACAAGAAAGAAATTTAAAAAAAAATATGAAAAGATACGAGACATTTCTTACGTTGTATGGCATTCTATATATTTATTATTTTTGTGGTTGATAAATACGATGAAATAAAATCTCGGATTGCGCATTCCGCCAACTAATTAAACTTTGGTATTGACATGATACTTGTACAAAATTTATAATTTAACTGTAAAATGTCAGTCAATGAAATTACTAATAGAAATAATACTATCACTGTAACTCTTTTCACAATCGTTTAGAGTTGATCTGAAATGTCTTCTGCATTTCAAATAGCGATATTAGGTTAATGCAGGGGCTAAATTTCCATTACATTTCTAAACTGGTGAAATTTATTAAAACTTGATTATTGTGGTGCTTTGGCTCTTCGTATTTTTTCGCTTTAAATTTTGTTTCCGGTTGACACAAATTAGCGCTTATAATGTACAAGTGATGACCGAAATAAATGCCACTGCGGCAAGTACTATCAGAACGTACCGTCAACATGGTCAAATTATTATCTTTGTTGGATAGTAAAATATGTTGGAACTTAAAATAAACAGACAGAAAGATAAATGAGTTTAAAAGTTCTTAAACTAATGTTATCTGTGTGGTAATTGTCACACAAATTTAACATAAATAATGAATGGGCACGTTTCTCAATTTCATCTAAAACATTAAAACTGAATGACCAATAAGAATGAAGTCCCTGAGGTCACAGGGGTCAAGTAAATCACACGATACTTCCTTGTTGACATGATGACACACCTTTTTGCTGCTGATAATGATCGTGGTCTGTTTAGTATACAAAGATAAAATGTATCACAAATTACTTAAAACTAAAATTGACATCAACTATAGCGAATAGTTTAATAGCAAAAATAACCTACTCCAAGGAAATTTTATAATGAAAAGTCCTTTATCAAATGGCAAAATCAAAAGCTCGAACACATCAAGTAAATGGAAAAAAAACGGTCTTATGGAAAATTGTGGATTAATTGAAATATAAATTATTTGTCAGCTTCAACAAATAAATCTGGCTCGGTTAATGAAAAGTTATTCATACATGAAGTATTTGGGTAATACATTTTTTGGCCCTTGATAGATGATAATATATTGATTAGTATATAAAAAAAGGTGTGGTATGATTGTCAATAAAACAACTTACAAGAGACCAAAATGACAAAGACATTAACAACTACAGGTCACCGTACGGCCTTCAACGATGAGCAAAGCCCATACCGCATAGTCAGCTATAAAAGCTCCCGATAAGAAAATGTAAAACAATTCAAACGAGAAAACTAACAGCCTTATTTATATAAAAAAAAATGAACGAATTGTTTTTACTTTATCACTGTATTTATTGAATATATGCAAATGTCGTTTCTTTGTTATATTGGTTTATACTTTATTGTGATTGTTTCAGGTTTTGAACATCACGATTTCTATGGGAGTCCAATTGATAATGAAGGATTTTTTATTTATTTTTGTTACTGTCATACCATATAGACAGTGTTATTTCATTTAATTACTTCCTTTAGAAAAGAATTTGTTTTAAACCAGTTTAGTGTACAATACTTATGACCTTACTTTTATTTTTGTGCTTTATGATTAAGAAGAAAGATACACTTGGTATGTTTATATGTACAAGTTTCAGCTCAAAGTGTTAAGGTTTATTGCGGTGTCTTATTTTACTCATATTTCATTTTTTTGTTTTATGTTAAAGTTATTTTATATTTGTAAATATTTTATAAATATTTAAAAGCCCTAAGTTCCGAGCATCCAATCTTTTTGTTCCCGCGCTTATAAGCCATCTTCTTTACTTAACAAATCGAACTATCATGGATAAACCAACTTAACATACAATGTAATACAGAAATTGGTAACAAAAAGCTGCAGTTTTAAATGTAAAAGATACAATAATAATACTTGGTTGCGTTCTGTATTTCTATGCTTTAAACATCAAATGTTACATGTTTTATATTATATTTTCTTAGACATATGAAATGTAACTGACAGGTGATTGTGATAACAAGATTTTTTTATAAATCAATTTAAGAATAAAAAGTGAATTTACATGAATTCCATCTTTGTTTGATTGCAGGGCTCTAAAGTTATTTTACAATAAAAGTACTTTACCTCAACTAATCCTGAAAAACACTGACGACAAATTATTTTTTATGACTGTATACATGTATGTGTGAACGAAATATGATCTTACCTGGCGCCTGTACTTTTCTTTGTTTTGTACCGGGTAATATTTATTTTATCTGTAGTTTGGATACTGCACAGCCGAGGGATTTACTATATTTTCCATTTTATATAAGTGTCGTACGAAGATAAGGTAATGTTACGATAATTGCAATGGATTAAATTTTGAGATTTGGTTTAGGGCTTGATTCTTCTTCATGAGTGTCAAGTGAAGATAACACAAGATTAGATTTACAATACTAATGCAAAAACTTGTACCCGACTTCATTTTTCAGTAGAGATCGTTGATTGTATATTCCCTTGTGATCCGCGTCTTCCCTTAAAAGGGTTTACATTTTTTTCTTATATGCACATCAAAAGTTGAGATGAAATTTCAATCCAAAATAGCAATCTACAAAAAAGCATAAATATCGCAATTGATAAATTACCTTTTAAATAAAGTTTAAAATAGATTTGTACATGCAAAACTGCATTTAAGTTGTTATCAAATAAATGAAATTATTTACTTCCATTTCATCTTCTTTGCCATGAAGGTGAAGGAAATATATGATAAATAATATATTTGAAATCAGTTTTAAAATGTATTTTTTGTCTATCTGATGAGTTAAGCCTTTTTCAACTGATTTTTATAGTTCGTTCTTATAATGTACTGTTATACCACTGTCCGAGGTTAGGGGGAGGGTTGGGATCCCGCTAACATGTTTAACCCCGCCACATTATTTATGTATGTGCCTGTCCCAAGTCAGGAGCCTGTAATTCAGTGGTTGTCGTTTGTTTATGTGTTACATATTTGTTTTTAATTCATTTTTTTTTTTACATAAATAAGGCCGTTAGTTTTCTCGTTTAAATTGTTTTACATTGTCTTATTGGAGCCTTTTATAGCTGACTATATGCGGTATGGGCTTTGCTCATTGTTGAAGGCCGTACGGTGACCTTTAATCGTTAATGTTTGTGTCATTTTGGTCTTTTGTGGATAGTTGTCTCATTGGCAATTATACCACATCTCCTTTTTTTATATTAACTTAAAGTCGGGTTACATTAATAGACAAATAAAAGGTTATCTGTATGCTATTATATGTAAGAAGTCAGGGAAATGACAGTTGTTTGTTCTGTTGTTTGGTATAGTATAAAACAAAATGATAGGCGATAAATATCAAATGGATAGTCAATCTAAAATGAGTCCAAAAATAACGGATAGTTCCAAAGCAATAACGAAAAAGAAAACCAATTGAAGTTTGAATGGTTTTAAATATGGACTACCCTCTTCATGCTCTTTATGAATTCACATTGGTATTCGGTATTATGTAAATACTTATTATGATTCAAATATGTTTGCAATTTAAAAGTGTGAGACACGACTACGATGGTTGAATCATTGTATTCAATGCATATGAATTTTGTATACAACCTAACTTTTGTTACTGCACAAGGTCAACATTTTGGTTCGAATGATCATGAGTATGACATTAAAGCGTAAAATGATGAAGTATATATATATATTTGTGTATATGGATACATTTCCTCATACCTGCTATGTATTTATGGTGTCGACATTGATTTGAGTATGATTTCTTCCTTTAGTATTGTTACACTTATTTTGTTGAATTGATCCCAAATTCATGTATTTGGTTTCTATGTTATATTTGTTATTTTCATAGGATTTTGTCTAATGCTTAGTCCGTTGCTGTGTGTGTTACATTTTAATGTTGTGTCGTTGTTCTCCTCTTATATTTAATGCGTTTCCCTCAGTTTTAGTTTGTTTCCCCGATTTTGATTTGTCGGATTTATGAGTTTTGAAAAGCGGTATACTACTGTTGCCTTTATTTAAACTTCTTTTAATATATATAGCTGTCCGACTATCATTGTTATATACTGTTTGGATCATGTAATACGATATATGCCTCATTTTGAGTTTAATTACTTTTCACCTGTGTATTTATCTTATCTAACCTAATCCCTTCTTCTAGTTGTCTTCCTATGTCATGTATGTTTTATCCGGCTAAGTCCAATTGTTGAAGACGTAACTAGGACCCTGGATATGTGATGCACAGTGTTGCCATTGTTTATCATTGTCAAATTACAGTTTATCGCCTGTAAAGATAAAAACTGCATTCTTACTACACAATTAAGATCTACAAAGAAATATTCGTTTCAAATAAAATTGATGGTTTGGCTGAGTTCCCATAATCAAAATGTTTACAAAAAATAGAAAACGAACTATGATGTTTCATATCTAATAAAAGAACAAAGTTCTTAGATATGACAATCATAAAACAAATGGCAAAACGTGTACTCGTTAGATCGCTTACAAGGCATTTTTCGACGACATAATAAATATTTTCAAGGGGCATAACCCCCTTTTAAATAGTAGCACGCGGACAATAATTGAAACAGGAGGACTGATATTTCTGAAGGAGAATTTATAACGGAAAGTCCCTAATCAAATGGCAAAATCAAAAACTTAAACACAACAAACGAATGGACAACTGTCATATTCTTGACTTGGTACAGGCATTTTCTTATCACGAACATGGTTGATTAAATCTGATTTTATAGCTAGCTTACCCTCTCATTTGTAAAATAAATGATTATATTGACAACGATATGGGAGTAAAACAAACAAGTAGACATGGTAGACATAATAGGTGAAAATGTAAAAACAGGGGGGTACAGTAGACAACCCACTTAAAATTCATTTCTCCATTTTGTTGATAATTTGACAGGCTTGCATCGATGCCATATCTCTATAATTAAAATAAAATGTAGGGCATATGTCAATAAGTTAACGACACCCTTGTAGATTTCGAAAAAGAGCAGGCTAATGTCGCTATAAGGCAGCACTCGCACCCGCAAAGTGGAAAGTGATTAATATAAGTTGAAAAACTTGTTTCCCAATCCACTATAAATAAATATGTTTAAACTGATGAGTCGTTAGGAGCGTTTGTTATTTTGTATTTGAAGAGAGTATTATATTATGTTCCTTCTTTCACAAATACAAAATTGAAGTTTAGTCGAAAGGAAAAATAAACTCTTTAATTCACACAGAAACCCTTTCATCCAGTTATATGTTAGATGAGATATTGATTATTTTTGGTACAAAAGTGATTAGTTTAAACATATTTATTTATAGTGGATTGGGAAACAAGTTTTTCAACTTATATAAGTCCCTTTCCACTTTGCGGGTGCGAGTGCTGCCTTGTAGCGGCATTAGCCTACTCTTTTTCGAAATCTACAAGGGTGTCTTTAACGTGCAAGAGATATGGCTCTCTCTTAACACGGGTCAGCCATTTGTCGTCCCCGTCCGACGGACTATCATCGTTTCCTCAAGACCATACTCGCAAATGGTGTCAAGGGAAAGCCGAAAATTGAATTCCTGAAATTTTCATCCCAAACGGGAATCGAACCAGGAACCTTTGTGTTAGTAGTCCGATGCACTAACCACTACACCACGGCTCTCAAAAGTGATATATGACATTGGTAGATATAAAATAATTGAACAGTTCTTTCTTATATTCGGATCATAAAACCAAATCGTTCACGTCTAACCAAATAATTTGTTACATTTTTTGTACAAGATTAACGTTTGAAGTAAAGTATTGGTTGCTACGTAACTTTATTTATTTGTTTGCCACTGTTTTTGAATTAAGATTACAGTAATGAGTAATCAGGCCGGATACACTTGATAAAATGGGGTTATTCTTAAAACGTACTATGTAATGACTAAACATCCTAGCTTTTCAATTCATTATATTTTTCTTTTTATCTAATCCGTTTTAACATATTTGATTGCTTGGTTTTCGACCAGCAGTATGCTGTGGTAATGATTATACAATAATGTTGAATCATGTAATATACGATACATGTTCAATTCACAGCATGCCTGCAATAACTACAGTTTCATTTGTCATTGCTCATGTAATCCATGTCCAAGCTTTTAATATTTGCTAACATCTACGGACGTTGGTCCCATCTGGCAATTGCAATATTCATGCCATTTCTACTAGGTGCTAATATATTTTTTTAACTAACGTAACACATATAGAAGAAAAAATAAACATGTATCTTCCGAAACCAAAATAAAAATTGATAGTAAAACAATTACGGGACTATGCAACTTACAATGAATTCATAGGATGTACATTGTCAATTATACCATATCTTCTAATTTTTATGGCTTTTAATCTAATTAAGTACTGAGTGCTTTAATTTTAACTACAGCAGGACAGTCACTTAAGGTGGTATGGGAGTCTAAAATAAAAATGATAAAATTTGTTCATACTTTGCCAAAACGTAGTATCTATTGATACATGTTAAAACATATACTTAAAATGTTAGGTCACCGCCCATTTTCTCACCCCACAGGTTGTGACAAAATGACTCATTGTGTATGGATTACTAGTAAACAGAAAAAAATATATATTTTGTTATTAAAAACTAAACAAAGTAATAGAATAATAAAATAAATTAGGAAAATATAGCTTTTAGACAATGCATTGAATATCAATAGCAAAAGATAGGGTCACCGTACGTTTTTTACAGCTAAAATGCAAGATAGAAAAATTCCATGTAGATTCCTTCAGAAAATGCACTGGTTTAGAGTGACCTCCCCTTAAAATGCCAATTTAAAAAACATTTAAAAACAACGAAAAATAATCTACTCATGTTAAAATATTAATACTAATAAGTAATACTTATATACATTGGTTCTTTTAAATGAAATTCATATTGAATGTCTGCATTCCTGTCTCAAATCTTGCTAAATTGATAGAAAATCTGGACCTTAGGTTCTGTGTTTTTTTACAATCTAAGATGCTGAAACACACCCATACCACCTTAAAAGCAATTACATCACACGACTAAATGGTTTTTAAAGTAGTAATTATGGATCTCCCATTTGAAATTAGAAGGTGTTTATTTTTTATTTAGAAATATTTCTTTTCAAGTTTTAAAATAATTTATGAAACGTCTTTGATTTAACCGTACATATTAATTCGTGTTTAAATATCGTTTTTCTTCTTTTTAAACCATTTATGCGGTTTAGTGTATAATAAAGAATTAAATTATTTCATCACTTTATTATTAAAATTTATTCTGTGCATTTGATAGTTGTTTTTCTCTCTCTCAATAAACTTTATGAAACAATCTCTTTGATTTGGTGTATTTACAAATGAGTGCAGCAAGACAAGCAAAGGCACAATTAAGTTACATGACAAATTTGCGATTTAGGTACCGTACGTAGAAATTATAGACCCTCACTATTTGAAAATTAGAATGTGTTTATTTTTTTCTTTTGAAGTTTTGAAATCATTTCTTTTACGTTTTTGTAAAATCAGTAAATATTATTTCTTTTATATATATATTAGGACTTATTTCTTCTATTCAAACTATTTATGCGGTTTAGCGTGCAAGTATTATATTATTTCATTAACTTTTTTGTATAAATTTATATTGCTCATTTGATAGATGGTTTTTTTTTCTCTCAATAAAATAAAAACAATCTATTTGATTAAGTATGTTTAAAATTGTTCTTGACTCGAATACAAATACTTGCAAATAAAGGCGATTTAATATGGAAACTAGGTACTACAAGTATGCTAACACATCTAAATAGAAAGTTTATGTTTTCTTTATAGGTGGTATTTGAAATCAAATTGAATCATTCAACATACCTGTCTAACCTTATTATGCACGCGTTGTAAAAATTTCATTTAGATGTTATGTTGTTTGGACTTTAAGTTTGAACGATATTATTTTCAAACAAAACTTAAATTAAAGATGGCAGTTGAAGAGTACTTGAAATTGTAATTATCGAACCCTTTTAACTTCAGTGAAATCTTATAATCTGGAAATACTTGAAAACGATAGATTACGAGATGCGAGCTACATCAAACTTCTTGTGAACTCGGGGGCGCCGAAATATAGTACGAAATACACAACCTTTCAACTAATAGTTAAAAAAAATGTATGACATTCTGATTTCCTTTTTAGATCACCTGGCCTGAAGAGCCAATAGAGCTTTTCTCATCCCTTGGCGTCCGTCGTCCGTCATCCGTCGTCGTGCGTCATCCGTCGTCGTGCGTCATCCGTCGTCGTTAACTTGTACAAAAATCTTCTACTCTGAAACTGCTTGACCAAATTAAACCAACCTTGGCCACAATCATCATTGGGGTATCTAGTTTAAAAAAAGTGTGTCCAGTAATGCGTCCAACCAACAGAGATGGCTAAAAATAGAACATAGGGGTAACATGTAGAATTTGGCTTATATCTCTTATTCGGATTCATTGTCGCAGGTTAAGGGGAGGGTTGACCGCTCACACAAGTTTAACATCGCCATATTCAAGGCACCTATTGGAAACGTTTGTATGCTGTACATAAACAATGTTTGTTTAAGACTGTACATGATGTTTAAGACTGTACATGATGTTTAAGACTGTACATGATGGTTAAGACTGTACATGCTGTTTAAGACTGTACATGATGTTTATAAATGTATATATAGTTGGTGATGGACTATATTCAACTTGATGGTTTGAGAATAATACATGGCAAAATCCGTATCATATGTCGTATCATCCCGAGACATCAATATCAGCCCGAGGACCCTTAGGCCCGAGGGATGATATTTGTCGAGGGTGATACGGCATGTGATACGGATTTTGCCATGTATTATACGCTTTATCATATATTTCAACAGAAGAGTTTTATATTATATGAACTGTTTTCTGATCCATAGCACTGGGTTACCTTCAGTTCTGCTTTTGTCTTGTTTCAAAGCTTTAAAATAACTGCTCAATTATTTATACAAAACACCTAGGTTACCTTACAATCTGTTGTTTTGAAAATATTTTGTTTATTATTGTATTATTGAGTGTTTTGTATTTTTTATAGTTGCATTTAGTGTGCAAAAAAAATTGTTGTAAAAACTGGATGTTCGTGACGTTACATACCAAACAATGACGTCATTAAAAAAATGACCTATTTTTTTTTAATTTTTTTTTTTAATATTTTTTTTTTTTTTTTTTTAATGTTTAAAAAAAAAAAAAAAATTTAATAGAAAAAATATTCTTCAGCAAAAAAAAAACCCCAAAAAAACTGACTTATTAAGTTTAAAAAAAAAAAAAAAAAAAAGGTATGCGATACGGGTTTTACCATGCGATACGGGGTATGCGATACGGGTTTAGCCATGCGATACGGGGTATGCGATACAGGGTAGGTGATACAGACTGGAAAAAAGAACCTTTATTAGATATACAAAATAGCTGTATTTTGTACTAAATATATGATAAAACCTTTTATCATATATTTAGTACAAAATACAGCTATTTTGTATATCCAATAAAGGTTCTTTTTTCCAGTCTGTATCACCTACCCTGTATCGCATACCCCGTATCGCATGGCTAAACCCGTATCGCATACCCCGTATCGCATGGTAAAACCCGTATCGTATACCTTTTTTTTTTTTTTTTTTTTTTTTTTTAACTAAAGTCAGTTTGTAGGGTTATTTTTTGCTTAAGAATTTTTTTTCGGAAAATAGGTATTTTTTTGGAATGACGTCATTGTTTGGTATGTAACGTCACGTACATCAAGTTTTCATATTGTATGTGACGTCACGAACATCAAGTTTTTACAACATATTTTTTGGCACGCTCAATGCAACTATAAAAAATACAAAACACTTAAATATATACAATAATAAACAAAATATTTTCAAAACAACAGATTGTAAGGTAACCTAGGTGCTTCGTATAAATAATTGAGCAGTTATTTTAAAGCTTTGAAACAAGACAAAAGCAGAACTGAAGGTAACCCAGTGCTATGGATCAGAAAACAGTTCATATACTATAATACTCTTCTGTTGAAATATATGATAAAGCGTATAATACATGGCAAAATCCGTATCACATGCCGTATCACCCTCGACCAATATCATCCCTCGGGCCTAAAGGCCCTCGGGCTGATATTGATGTCTCGGGATGATACGACATGTGATACGGATTTTGCCATGTATTATTCTCTATTTATCATATGTTTAGTAGTAAATACAGTAGTTTTGCATATGTGATAAATAGCCTGCTGTATAATCCATATCGCGCAACTTTGATGCGCACCCTTTATCGCATACCCTTTATCACACCCCTACCCTTTATCACACCCCTACTTTTTTTTTTTTTTTTTTTTTTTTTTAACATAAAGTCAGTTTTGGTTTTTTTTTGCTTAAGAAAAATTTTCCTCAATCTTTTCCTGTAATGACGTCATTGTTTGGTATGTGACGTCACGAACGTCGTTTTCATATTTTATGTGACTTCACGAACGTCAAGTTTTCATAATTTTTGGCACACTATTAAAATGCAACTATAAAAAATTCAAAAATAAACAGAATATTTTTAAAACAACAGCACGCAAATTGTAAGGTGCTTCGGATTAGTAATTGAGCAGTTCTTTTTAATAGGCCTTTGAAACAAGACAAAAGTAGAACTGAAGGTCACCCAGTGCTATATATGGATCAGAAAACAGTTCATATAATACACTTCTGTTGAAACATATGATAAAGCGTATAATACATGGCAAAATCCGTATCACATGCCGTATCACCCTCGACCAATATCATCCCTCGGGCCTAAAGGCCCTTGGGCTGATATTGATGTCTCGGGATGATACGACATATGATACTGATTTTGCCATGTATTATTCTCTATATATATACTTCTAGTGATATATCACTGATCTACAAAGGACGTGAAGAAAAATACAGGCCTCAGTACAGATCTGAGGGTACTTGCAATTACTGACAGCTAATTAAAAGCCAATGACAACTAATAAAAAATATCATATGTATCTAAGACTAAAATAACTTTATGGGCATTATGTTTTCTGGTCTGTACCGTCCGTTCGTCTATTGGTTAAGGTATCCGACTAGACCTTGAACTTGTTATTTATTGATGGTGGACAATTTTTAAACTACCTGACTGTCAAAAACGAAGTCTTAGATCAGTCATAACGTCATGCCTGGTTAACAAATCGGACCTTGTCATTTTAGTAGAAAAGATATGACAAATAATTGAACAGTTACTGGTAGGTAATCATGTTGCCTTTAATAATGATCGAATCCGTCACTGTGTTTTTATAAGCTTTAAAATACCACAGTATGTCAAAATGTGAAACAATTTTAAAAAAAAAGACCGTTGTCATGATTAATATTACAACCATGAAATTACTAGGTGAAGGCCAGATCAATAAATATTGAAAAACAAAATCGCTTATTTAAATAAAAACAATCAATACAAATATTTTCTAATATTCAGATATTAGTTTACAATTATTTTTTTTAAAGAATTCCAAGGAAAAATACGTGTATTATTTCTAGGAAAACAAAGTAATTTGAGTCAAATGTCAATACATGAAACACGTTTTAAACTATCATGATAAACTGACAGTCCGAGTACGTACAGATACTTGAAGTATACGGTAAGTGCTTGTTTTCAGTATACCAAAACTGCATGTTTCGCCATTATGTAATTTCATATCATAATAGAAGTATTAAAATACTATCATATCTTTCAGTATTACATTATCAATATACACAATACTATGTCATATTTATTTGTAGAATCTTTTCAACGGTTATCATATATGGAAATGAAAGACTATTTTCTTCTGATTGTTTTGGTGACAATATTTACGGGAGAAGTGAAATCGTATCAATTTGGTTCGACAAAGGTTAATAAATGTAAGCATCTTTTTTTTATTTTTCATATTTACATTTTTGTAGTTTTTTATTTTTAAGAGTAATTTGAGTTATCTCCCATTGTCCTTTTATTGTAGAATAATCCGACGAATATGAAGGAGGTTCATCTTGATTTTATTCAAATGAGGTTAGCTAGGTTGAGAAAATAAACGATCAAATCATTAACATATGTCATGGTTCTTTCTGTTTGTATCATTGACTATTTTTGCAAGTATGGACGGTTTTTTTAAGAGATAAAGTATACATTTTTAAGGAACTGCCTATAACATGTAAGTAAGTAAGTAAGTAAGTAAGTAATTTGTATTGGTTTAAAATCCAAAATTACAGAATTGATACCAAGACAATACAAATTTGTTATACACAAACATACAAACATATATATATCATAACATGTGATGTCTAAGTGTCAAAGAGAGTAAGGAATTCAAAGCAATCACAGAACCATGTTACGAATGGCATTTTTTTTACAATAAAAAGAAGACTTTTATAAATTCGTCAAAACATTCGACAGTTACTTAAAAGAAAAGACCCTGTCCTGTTCGATGAGCAAGAGCTATTGAACGATGTGTCTCCAAATTTAGCATCGACCCGAATCTCAGTCAGTAAAATACACCTGCATCGAATCTAACTTGAGCCACATTGACTTTTGCCCTGCATGTTGTGATTTATCTTGGCTAGATTACTAGTACGTTGGAACAATCAGTAGTAAGATTTCTTGACAGATTGATTTATACGTTGCAAATATATATGCAGTTTTTATTCTAAAATAAATTCAGTGAACGAGTCCTTTTTTTTGCATTTACATGGTGTTTTTTTTTAATATTTATAGTGTCGTGTGATAGTAAATGGCTAAAAGTTTTGGAGGGAGACAAGAATGGAAACGTTTTATCTGGTAGTAAAGAGGATCTTCGCCATGCTGTAGTTTCTGGTTCAAAGATTCGAATTATATTGAACGAACTTTATTCAACTGATACACAAAACGTCTATGCTTTGAACGGTGAAATTTGCGCACAGGCACTTTTTCATATCAGTAAAGGGGGATTTGATTCGCATCAATCTAATGTATATTGGTGGTTTCTGAATGTGTGTACAACAGGCAATGTGCATATGTCCCGTTGGTTCGTAGGAGTCCATAAATCGCCGTCGGAAAGTAAAGTTAAATACAACATACAATGGTTTGCAAGGTACATATATATGAACCATACACGAATGAGTAAGAAATCATATAACAAAGTATTGCATCTTACATGTAAACATAAAATTGAGAATAGAAATTGTAATTGTGTCAAAGAAACAACAACCCGACCAAAGAGCAGATATAATAGCCGAATGCCACCACTGAGTCTTCAATGCAGCAAGAAAATCCCACACCAGGAGGCATGCTTCAGCTGGCCCCTAAACATAAATGTATACTAAATTGATAATGTACTTCATACTAATCTCCGAAATACACAAAAGAAACTAAAATTAAAAATCATGCAAGACTAACAAAGGCAAGCTGTAGATTCCACATTTTTGTTAGACTTGTGGGGAATTTCATTGTTGATTTGTTTTATTGTCTTTTTTTTATTTTATTTTTTTTGGTTTAATAATGTCATTTGAACTCTATTAGGTAGTTTTTTCATTGGCAACTATACAACTTTTCAATATTTGATATATGCTAATGGGAATGACTGAAACCAAGAATGCGCCTTTAAATTACGCCATTAGTTTTCTCCATATTTTCACGTCGGGCCTTCAATTGCCGACCATACAGTATGGATTTGGTTACTCAGTGTTGAAGGCTTGCGTTCACTTCATATGAACTTTGGTGAATAGTTTTCTCATTGACAATTATACCACTCATCCCCTTGTCTTTATAATTAACTTTCGTTTTTTTTTTCTGTTCTTTTATAGTTCGATAAAAATCATAATAATTATCAGGCAATGAAAACGCACATGGCACAAGTCCAAAAATACCAAACTTAGCAAGTCAATTTTCATCTTTGTGTTTTAGGCATTTAAGTTGTGACTCGACTCCGGCGAAACCAGTTCTTTGTACAACTGAGAGTGGGTTCCCATACTGTGGTAATGTAAACAACTTAATAAACGTTATCAGGCATGGTGCAGAAATTCATGGAGTAGATGCTAGAAGAGGTTATGCTGTCGAGTTCACAAATTTACATTACAACAAGAAAAAATCGTTTGTATCTGGTACTCATCTTTGGCATGTAAGCCAAACTAGCGTTTCTAATTACATTGAGTTTCAGAAGAATGTTTACTGGTGGTTTACAATTTGGTCAACAGACGGATCACGTGATATATCAAGATGGAGCATAGGTGAACATACAGATCGAGGTCATAATTCCGATAAATTAATTACCAGTGAAATGGTTGGCCGACACTTGTTGGTCTTTGGCATATAAACACGACGAACATGGCAAACCGATCGATGGTTCATTAGATTATTTACGATCAGCGATTTTAAATGGAAAGCGAGTAAGACTGCATTATCATTCAGGTTACCTCATTGAAGCCGATGAATTGATTATTAGAAATGGGCACGTGACAGCGCAGGTTTTAGGACATGTGTCAAATAGTGGTAAGACATTTCATTCCGACGCCAGTAACCTGTATATATAAACATTTGTATTTATCATTTGTGTTTTTATTGACTATATAAAATATCCGAATAATTTTAATAGATGTTTTAACCGTCATTGACCTCTGGAGATCACATAATCCTCAGTCACTCATATTGAACATGACAAAGGAAATAAAAGCAAGAAATAGTGGTTGTAATGAATTAAGTTGTGAACGAACAATTAGCACAAGGTATACAACACGAAATAGAAACAGCTTATCAACAAATGATCAAAGTGTACAATCTAAACAATCAGGAACAATACAAAAACCTGTGCCATACACAACCAACCTTTTAAAAGCTGTATCACGCAAAATCGATGCATCAAATAGAGCATTAGATGTAGAAACGGAGGTTAAGTTTACAACATTATTCTAACATTTACTGCAGGGGCTTATGAACAATTTAAATCTGCTCTGAATGGCAGCCTCATTGTTGCGAAACTGAACACAACAACAACCACCAAACAAGACCGACAAGGTCTCATCGTTGAAGAGTCAATCTCAATTCGACCCCACAGAAAACAAGCATACAGAATAAACTGTTATCACACTACCTCACGTGTTATGATAAATGGGCAACAAACTGAACTATTTGTGACTGATTTAGCACCTGAAATCACCAAAATTATGAGTAAGAATAAAGAACTTAAATCTCTGAATGACAAAATTAGGTCTGCCTGTGAACAATTCATGACTTTAAAGGAAAATCGGAATGATTCTAATGAGAGCAAAAGTGTCAATGTAGATAAACAAGTTGTACACCTAGATAAATATATATCACAAAACAATACCAACCAAGCGGAAGGCTATGCTATATGCCCGATCTGCTTTACATATTGCGACGAAAGAGCTGTTGAATGTGCAAGCTGGCTTAACTGGTATCACTATGTCTGCCTAAAATTAACAGACTCTGAAATTATACAATTTGAAACTAGCTCGACTGAACTTTTTACATGCAATAGCTGCGCACAATTACAAGATTTTGTGGACCTTGAACCAGGTAGAGGTGGAGATAACATCGTCTCTGATGATGATGAAGTCACGAAATTGAAAACCTTGTATGTAAGTACAGGAAAGCAAAACACTTCCAATATGTTTCAAGATATCCAAACCACAAATCATTCTGAAAAGCAAGGCTGCCAAATTGATAATCAAATCAGTGAAAAAGTAAGCCAGAACACATCATTGACTTCCGAAAATCGTCAAAATGTAGAAAAAAGGGGCACTATACATGTATCACAAAATCATATAGACCAGCCTATGAATACTTCACACACAGGTATATGTTCTTACTTGGAAAAACAAACACCTCAGCCTAGAAGGAACACTCTAGATAACTTAGGACAGCTAACATTATTAACACAGAACCATAAAGAGACACTAACTTGTCCTTCTCTACTTCCACATTTGGGTCATGAAAATTGTAAAAGAGATATTGATAAGAAAACGAAAGAAACTCGAGAACATGCTACAAAATTAAGAAAAGTGGAAACTGAACTAGCACAATATAAAAGTCAGCTATCTACCAAAAAAACGTACATTGCTAGTTTAGAATTAAAATTAAAAGAAATGGAAGACTCTAATAGAAACCTCAAAACAAAGATACTTTTGATGCAGGATAACAATCCAAAAATAACCTCGGATCAACAAACATCTCAACATATAGATAGCTCAAATGATATTAATTTACTGCTTCATGAACAGCGTATAAGACAACTTGAGCATGAAAACTTAAAAGTCAGCATTCGTATGGAGAAACTAGAAACATTGAGTTCAATGAACCAGTCACATACAAAGAAACGTAACAATAAGAAGGCTAAATCTCACAATATAAAGAAGTCAAAAGAACCCGCTTCACACACTGCTTCTCCGAGTTGTCAAGTCACTAACTGTCTATCCGATACAGTAATAGATCAAAACTGTAACTTGAATGCATCGTTAACTCAAACTCCAATCATGCAATCATCAGAAATTCATCCAACGCAAAGTTCCTTCAGCTCGGCAACTTACACCCAAGCTACTAACATACCGCAGTGCTCAAATCAGTCAAACATGGCATACCCAAACAATAATCATCATTTTTTAGCGACAGGAATGACTCAAATGAAACCACCGTGGATACAACCAACAACCACTCAGAGAGTTCCTATATCGATGCCAATAATGCACCAACCGACCCTGCAAATGAGATCATATGCGACACAAATGCCGATTGTACGCTCAGCATTATGTCATACAACATTGAATGCTTCCGCAGCAGTAAACCGTATTTAGATAAACTGTCAAATATGGGGGACATCATAATACTTCAGGAACATTGGCTCTACAATTTTGAAAAATTTGAAATACAGGATTTTTTACCAGGTTACAGCTGTTTCGTTAAGTGTGTTGATGATGCAGATCCTCTGCCTCCATCGCAACGTCCTAGAGGGAAAGGGGGTACAGCTATTTGCTATAAGAACAATATTGCTCATGCTATAGAGGAACAACACGATGGTAGCAGTCGAGTCACAGTAGTTAAACTAAACTGTAGGACTAAACCACTCATAATTATTGGTATATATATGCCGTGTAGCGGTTCGAAAAATGCAGATGATGAGTTCAAAGCTGTTTTAGAGGAAATAGGGGAAATAATATATAAATTCAAGCCTACCTGTGATATAATAATAGCTGGTGATGTAAATGCCTCAATAATGAAGGAAAATTTGAGTCGGAGAGACAAGTTGTTTTTAGATTTTATCCATGAATTTGAACTTCATATACCAGAAAGTAATGAATGTGACACTTATTTTCACCATAGTGGGAAATGTTCGTCAAGAATTGACTATATATTACAAAGCAACCACCATATCATTAATCAGTTTGTGAACCTGGAAAGAGATTATATGAACACTTCACAACACGATCCTGTGATGGCTCTTGTCAAAGTTAGTATTACGGCAAAACAGATTGAAGAAAACAACCATATTAATTCTAAAAAGATTAACTGGGAAAAAGTAAATCAAACAAAGTATCAATCATTGTTATATGAAAAACTCCAATTAATTGACATCGACAACCTTGATAATAATATTAGCAATGTAAATATCTTCACAGAAATGCTATGTAATATTATAGACACTTCAGCTAAGGAATGTGCAAAACCAAATAAGCAAAAATCTCGCCCTTGAAAGAGATACTGGCCTGATGAAATCAAAAAGGCATGTTGTGAAAATAAACAACATTTTTGGAAGTGGAAGATGGCTGGTCGTCCAAGAGACCAGGAGAACATTCATTTTAGAAACATGAAGAATGGAAAACGCAAACTTAGGTCAACTCAGAGGCAACTAGAAGCGGTAGCCAGAAAACAAAAGTTTGAAAATATAATGACAGCTAGGGAAGGTGACCAAAAACTCTTCTTTAAGTTAGTAAATGATCAACGAAGAACCGGTATGGAAAAAACAACACAACTGAAATTTAAGAATGGTATCTATGACAACCCTGACTCAATAAGGAAAGGGTGGGCTGAGTACTTTGAGGAACTAGCAACACCTTCAAGCTCTAACTACGAAGATGTTCTATATAACAACCAAGTAGAGTTAGACTGTCTCTTGTTTGAAGATACATATATTTCAAATCTTGAAAATAGTGAAAAAAATTCTGTAACTGAAGAGCAGGTTGAAAAGGTGATTAACACTTTAAAGAGCGGTAAAGCAGCCGATTGTGCAAACTTGACAAGTGAACATTTAAAGAACGGAGGCCAAATAGTAATATCAGCAGTAACAAAACTAATCAATATGATATTTCATGTATGCTCAATTCTAGATCTACTCAAACTTGGTATAGCAACGCCAGTTTTTAAGCGAAAAGGGAAACCACTAGATGACCCCAACTCTTATAGGAAAATAACTGTAACCAGTATTCTAAACAAAATACTAGAAAAATTATATCTAGAAAAGAAAGATGAAACACTCAAAAATGCACAGAGCCCACTACAGCGGGGTTTCACTAAGGGTATATCTGGACTAAACGCAGCTCTGATACTTAATGAACTAATTGCGGAGGCGCAGGACATGCACAGGCCATTATATGTTGCCTTTCTTGACGCCCAGAAGGCTTTCGACTTAGTTTGGCACAGCTCACTACTACGAAAGCTACATCAAAGTGGTATTGAAAGTGACTCATGGCTGATGTTCAAAGAATGGTATAAAGATTTAACATCTCAAATCAAATGGGAAAGTGAACTATCAAAGGTATTCTCTGAGCATCAAGGGGTACGTCAAGGTGGTGTTACCTCCCCTGCAGCATATAAACTTTTTATTAACCCAATGTTGGACCATATAGAGACTCAGAATCTAGGAAGTTATATTGGACCAATTTATTGTGGCACACCAACAGTAGCAGATGATGTATGTCTGGTGTCAAACAACCCGGAGGATCTACAAGCAATGCTTGACATACAAGGGGATTATGCAAACAAAGAACATTATTGTATAAGCAAAACAAAATCATCTGTGGTTCAATTTAATGACAAACAACCTAGGAAATTCACCATGAACTCAGAAGAGATTCCAACATCACAATCTGCTGTGCATCTTGGTATAGAAAGAGATAATTCATCAAAGTTTGGCACAAAGAATGTTAGCAACGCAAGGATCAGTGCTGCTAGAAAAGCAACATATGCGTTAATGGGAGCTGGCCTCCACGGTCTGAACGGTTTAAACCCCACTGTATCCATCCATATCATCCGTATATTTATAATTCCAAGACTTATACATGGACTTGAAGTAGTTAGATTAATGATTAGTGATATAAAATAGTTATCAAAAGTACCAGGGTTATAATTTTATACGCCAGACGCGCGTTTCGTCTACATAAGACTCATCAGTGACGCTCAGATCGAAATAGTTAAAAAGCCAAACAAATACAAAGTTGAAGAGCATTGAGGACCCAAATTCCAAAAAGTTGTGCCAAATACGGCTAAGGTAATCTACTCCTGGGGTAAGATCGGTTTTTCGAAAAATTCAAAGTTTTGAAAACAGAAAATTTATAAAAATGACCATATAATTGATATTCATGTCAACACCGAAGTGCTGACTACTGGGCTGGTGATACCCTCGGGGACGAAACGTCCACCAGCAGTGGCATCGACCCAGTGGTGTAAATAGTTATCAAAAGTGCCAGGGTTATAATTTTATACGCCAGACGCGCGTTTCGTCTACATAAGACTCATCAGTGACGCTCAGATCGAAATAGTTAAAAAGCCAAACAAATACAAAGTTGAAGAGCATTAAGGACCCAAAATTCCAAAAAGTTGTGCCAAATACGGCTAAGGTAATCTACTCCTGGGGTAAGAAAATCGTTTTTTCGAAAAATTCAAAGTTTTGAAAACAGAAAATTTATAAAAATGACCATATAATTGATATTCATGTCAACACCGAAGTGCTGACTACTGGGCTGGTGATACCCTCGGGGACGAAACGTCCACCAGCAGTGGCATCGACCCAGTGGTGTAAATAGTTATAAAAAGTACCAGGGTTATAATTTTATACGCCAGACGCGCGTTTCGTCTACATAAGACTCATCAGTGACGCTCAGATCGAAAAAGTTAAAAAGCCAAACAAATACAAAGTTGAAGAGCATTGAGGACCCAAAATTCCAAAAAGTTGTGCCAAATACGGCTAAGGTAATCTACTCCTGGGGTAAGAAAATCGGTTTTTCGAAAAATTCAAAGTTTTGAAAACAGAAAATTTATAAAAATGACCATATAATTGATATTCATTCTAACACCGAAGTGCTGACTACTGGGCTGGTGATACCCTCGGGGACGAAACGTCCACCAGCAGTGGCGTCGACCTAGTGGTGTAAATAGTTATCAAAAGTACCAGGGTTATAATTTTATACGCCAGACGCGCGTTTCGTCTACATAAGACTCATCAGTGACGCTCAGATCGAAATAGTTAAAAAGCCAAACAAATACAAAGTTGAAGAGCATTGAGGACCCAAAATTTCAAAAAGTTGTGCCAAATACGGCTAAGGTAATCTACTCCTGGGGTAAGAAAATCGGTTTTTCGAAAAATTCAAAGTTTTGAAAACAGAAAATTTATAAAAATGACCATATAATTGATATTCATGTCAACACCGAAGTGCTGACTACTGGGCTGGTGATACCCTCGGGGACGAAACGTCCACCAGCAGTGGCATCGACCCAGTGGTGTAAATAGTTATCAAAAGTACCAGGGTTATAATTTTATACGCCAAACGCGCGTTTCGTCTACATAAGACTCACCAGTGACGCTCAGATCGAAATAGTTAAAAAGCCAAACAAATACAAAGTTGAAGAGCATTGAGGACCCAAAATTCCAAAAAGTTGTGCCAAATACGGCTAAGGTAATCTACTCCTGGGGTACGAAAATCGGTTTTTCGAAAAATTCAAAGTTTTGAAAACAGAAAATTTATAAAAATGACCATATAATTGATATTCATGTCAACACCGAAGTGCTGACTACTGGGCTGGTGATACCCTCGGGGACGAAACGTCCACCAGCAGTGGCATCGACCCAGTGGTGTAAATAGTTATCAAAAGTACCAGGGTTATAATTTTATACGCCAGACGCGCGTTTCGTCTACATAAGACTCATCAGTGACGCTCAGATCGAAATAGTTAAAAAGCCAAACAAATACAAAGTTGAAGAGCATTGAGGACCCAAAATTTCAAAAAGTTGTGCCAAATACGGCTAAGGTAATCTACTCCTGGGGTAAGAAAATCGGTTTTTCGAAAAATTCAAAGTTTTGAAAACAGAAAATTTATAAAAATGACCATATAATTGATATTCATGTCAACACCGAAGTGCTGACTACTGGGCTGGTGATACCCTCGGGGACGAAACGTCCACCAGCAGTGGCATCGACCCAGTGGTGTAAATAGTTATCAAAAGTACCAGGGTTATAATGTTATACGCCAGACGCGCGTTTCGTCTACATAAGACTCATCAGTGACGCTCAGATCGAAATAGTTAAAAAGCCAAACAAATACAAAGTTGAAGAGCATTGAGGACCCAAAATTCCAAAAAGTTGTGCCAAATACGGCTAAGGTAATCTACTCCTGGGGTAAGAAAATCGGTTTTTCGAAAAATTCAAAGTTTTGAAAACAGAAAATTTATAAAAATGACCATATAATTGATATTCATGTCAACACTGAAGTGCTGACTACTGGGCTGGTGATACCCTCGGGGACGAAACGTCCACCAGCAGTGGCATAAAAGCTCTGTCATCTTATTTCAAACAATTATTAAAACGTATTCAGCATCTACCTGAAAGAACAGCTGACTCAGCAACTTATCTTTTGTCTGGCCAGATGCCAATAGAAGCAGAAATTGATAAAAGAACATTAAATTTATTTGGAAATATTATCAGAAATCCAAATACAGTGGAGTTTAAACTAGCACAGAGACAGTTAGCTATCAAGGACAGAAACTCAAAAAGCTGGTTCACTTATGTGCAACAGTTATTGGAGAAATATAATCTTCCCTGTTCGTCAGTACTTCTACAAGAACCACCAGGAAAATTCTCATGGAAAAACTTAGTATCTAAGGCTGTAAAAACATATTGGACTAACAAAATACATTCGGATGCCCGTGAAAAATCATCTTTACAATATATACAATTAACCTTTGATAATCCACATCTTGTATGGAAAAGTGCAAAATTTGAACATTTCGCAATCCAGAGGGCAGGTATCAAATGCAGACTTATGTTAGACACTTATTTACTTCAAATCCATAAACAAAAATTTAATAAGTATGAAGTAGACTCTACCTGTTTATTATGTCAAAATGGTGCTGAGGATAGGAAACATTTTCTAATTCAATGTGTTGCTCTTGTCAGTATAAGAAGTCCATTTTTGAAAACACTACATGAAAAAACCACTGAGGTAGTAAAAGATGTGAAACTCACTGATGCAATTTTTGAACAGTCAGATAAGTTGTTGTCGTTGATTCTTGATTGTACAGGATATCAAGTAATTCCTCTATCTCGACAAGAAGAATTTGAGGCCGTGAGCAGAGGCCTGTGCTTTGCATTACACATTGCGAGAAGTGATAGGATTAAGTCATTACAATAACTATGGTCATAGCAGTGGTGCAATATAGTGTCACAGGGTGACAGGAACATTGATTATTTAACATGTTTAACTGCAACATATATAGTGAAAGCAGAGTGCAATTTAGTGTCACAGGGTGACAGGAACATTTAATTAATTGTATAGTGAGAGTATACATATGATAACCGTGAGAGTGACGGAGGATTAATGATCTCATTAGAGGAATTAAAAATAATAATAATTTTAATTCTAGGATCTATATCTTATTTTAATAATAAGTAGCTCCCCAGACGATTAGGTGGTGTTTCAGTCCAAAATTGAAGAACAGCAGTGGACTTATTACGTTGTATAAACAACGGTTCTCCAAGATAGTGGAGGAATACTACAAAAACAGAACAGGACTGGTACTGGGAGAATGTTGCTACGACGGGAGCTGTAGAAACAATTCGATACAATATAGGATCCCATACAAGTCGCGGGAAAACCAACTACAGACAGCGAATTAAATGGTTTATTGATACAATACCTTAGAAACATGTCTTCTCTAACAGTGCATCAGGAAAGTCCATACATGGTTCAAAGACAACATTAATACAGGAAGTTAAAGCTGGTAAAATGGTGCGATTCATTGTGAAGTCAGCATCACATACTCAAAGTCATCATGTATCTGTACTGAATGCAGATAATATCGAAATAAATAAAGATGAAAAAGACATCGGAGCACAACATGTTCGATCAATAGGTTATTCGAAAAATGGTCCATTCAACGTATCTTTTACATCCAACCCGTACTGGAACTTTCTAATCGCTTCGACTACTGGGAAAATAGACAAATCTAAGTGGACTGTGGGCATCCATGAAACTCAAGGACGTAAAACATCTAAGGCTGCGATAGACTGGTTTGTTAGTTAAACAAAGTAGTACTTACTTGGGTTGATGGTAACTCAATCTAAATCTGGTATTTTTAACATCAAAGAAACTTGCATTAATCAATGTTTAAGATGTTAAACCGAAAATCTGCATACATATAGACTGAGTTATAAAATAAAGTATTTTTATTATTTTTAATATTTTATTTTCAGATTAAAATTATCACTTGTGTTTTTGTTTTAAATTTTAAATAAATCCGCTATTTCTATTTGTAACTACTATAGTATATGATTCAAAATTATTCCTATCAACTTCCAAATGAATGATTGTTCATAACTGTTGCTTTATATAAACTCTTCTTGATTTATTAAAGATTGTCTGTCGACCACTAAATGCCTTTTGTTTATTTTGTGTCGATGTGTCACTGTCTCATCATGTACTTTTATTCGAAAGCTACGTGTATATATATTTAAAAAAAAAAATGAAGATGTGGTATGATTGCCTATAATACAATTTTCCACAAAAAACCAATGTGACACCGGAACTAAAAACTATAGTTAGTCAGCTATAAAAGGCCCCAAAAATTACAATGTAAAACAATTCAAACGATTAAACTAACGGCCTAATTCATTTACACAAAAATTAACGAAAAACAAATATATAACAAATAAACAAACGACAACCATTGATTTACAAACTCCACACTTGGTACAGGCACATACATAGAGAATGTGGCGGGGTTAAACATTCTAGCGGGATCCCAACCCTCCCCTAACTTGGGACAGTGGTGTAACAATACAGCATAAGAACAATTTATAAAAATGAGTTTATCAAAAGGCTTAACTCATCAGATGATTAAAAATACAAATATTACAAAATTTCAATACAAGTGAACGTGGCTGGGTACTTGTACATCCCAACAACAAAAATTAAGACACGTGTATGACTTGTTTGGTCTTTGTTATTGAGACAGCAAACCAATTAAAACATCGTTCTTGAAAAGAATAAGATGTATGATAGAGGTACAAATGTACGTATGAGGTGAGTTTATAGGATCAAAAAACACTTGTGTCTTATCGATACCGAGACTTGCTCGGACATCACGTCAATCCAGAACACATTAGATTATTTTTTTAATACAATGTCGGACTTTTACTTGTAATGTCTGATTTCTTGAACTTTCTGGTATATAAAGTGCCGGACCAATAAGTTTTCGGAATCTCGAGATGTATCCCCTTTATTCCGTTTACCATTTTAAATGCAATTGAATATGTGTGTGTGTGTGCGTGTGTATTTTGAAGTATTGATGGAGGTGGAATAAGTACTGCATTATTTTTGGGAGGTAAGATTTTGATGTGTGTTTTTGAAAATAAATATCGAGTGCAGAGTGGTCTCACTGGCATCATACCATATCTTTATATTAACTATAGTTTTAATAAAAGGTTAACTAACAGATTTGATAAATCCATGTATCAGTAAATGTGTATTTTTGGCTTCTTTTATGAAAAGTATTTATGATTTCAGTGTCTTTTCTCCAATTTGTATTAAGCCATTCTTCCAACTAACCCCTAAACAAACTAAGTTTGTATCTACATCGAAAACGGTGCCACTGTGTGAAGCATGTTTTTTTGGTTCATCAAAGCGAAATGTATTTTGTTATTTGCTAGATCTCGAGTTTGCCCACCATTGTGCAACAATAAAAAAAAAAGCTGACGACAAGAGGGTTGCTTGTTGTACCACAAGGAATATTGTAACATCGCTTCTACCCCATGAAGTCAATCATTATATGATGTCGGCGATAACTTTTATACAAAAACCGATATGTCTAAGACACGATGTACATATGATATCGACGATATCAACGATATCGTTATTTACTTAATCACTAAATACCCCATGCATGTACTTCATCAGTTGTTCTGGTACTTCAGTGTGTCTAGATATCGACGACATCGTATCGATACTCATGTAACTACTATAAATTACCCTTTATCTACCTCATTATTAAAAGTAAGTTGTCCTGGTTAATCTGAAGGTATCGATATCGACGATATAGACTCGATATCGACATTCCAATTTCCCTCTTCATTTTTGCTTTGAATTTTCTACGTTGTATGCATCTTAAACTAGTTTTGATATCGACGATATTTTTTTCTCGTAATATAAAAAAGCATATAAATCCTCGATAACATGGATGAGTCATGATTACAATGCTCAAAGTAGTACGTTGTAAGTTAATACATAAACCTTTGATATATTTACTAACATGTAATTACAAATCTCAGAATTAATCCCGAACTAAGTGGATGTTCAAAGCAAGTCTGATCTTATTGGAAAACTCGAACCTAGTAGGATTGGTATGTTTTATAACAATATTTTCATGGGTTTCACAGTTTCTTGTCTTCACGTCTATTTACAAGTATTTAATTTCTTAACATGTTTACTGAATTGTTTGGTTGCAGACACTTTTTGCTCGTTAGAAAATAAATGTTGGCTGAATAACACTTGATTGGGTCGTTATCAAAAGTTTCTATTGATTAGAGTCTATTTTACAACAAGTTTACAACTGGTGATTTTTAGACAGAATATACGTTTAAGACAAAACAACTATGCTTGTCATCCATTTGCATGATTCCACAATCTATCACAATTATGGTAATGGTTTTTCTCATTGTTGAAGGCCGTATAGTTTCCTGGCAACTAGCCTATTATTGCTTACATCCACTTCATTTGAACTTTGATTGATAGTTGTTTCATTTGCAATCATAATTTTATAATACTTTAGTCTCAAGACTCGGAGAATATGACGTGGTAACCTAGATTTCATTTATTGTGAGTATACCTATACTGGTGCTTTAATTTGTGTCTATTGTTTCTTTGTGTTAGGGACAAAATCAAAAGATCGATGTAGGATAAAAAAAACTTAAATCAAATAGTTTGGGGGGGGTCAACATTGCTGCAAGTTTCGTTAATTTAAAATCGATTTTACCTATATCCCTATTGGTCAACCAATTTTTCCCAAATTAAGTTAAGAGGGGGGGTGGGGGTGTGGGGGTCAGTGAAAAAACTATGTGAATTAAGTTTTTTATCCTTCATTGAACTTTTGATGTCGTCCCTTAGTTGTTTTGTGCCCTCATATCGGTCGATTTAAATAGGAGTTTTGCAAATGAATTTTACAGTTTGTTCTTTACATTTCTGTACTAGATTAGAGTGAGGGCTCAGTGCTCACAAACATGTTAAACACTCACAACTATTTATACAACTGTCCAAAGTCAGGAGCCTGTAATTCAGTTGATGTCTTTGGAAGGTCATTAGTTCATGTCGTAAAATGTGTTGTTATAAATTTTGCCGTTAGTATTGTATGTGTTTTTCTTATTGACGAAGGTCGTAGGGTGACAACAATGTACTCTAACAATGCAATACAACCAGAAAAGACAATCTAAATGCTCAAGTATTGTACTATACTAATCAAAGTGATGTCACATTAAGTTTTGTAAAGTGGTTTTTAAGTTTTGAAATGTTGGAGTTTCATTTTTGTCATCTTGTTTTAAGTTTTGCAATGTTACTTTAAGTCTCTTAATGTTGCTTTTATTTTTGTAATGTTGCTGTAATTTTTTAAATGGTGCTTTAATTTTTTGTCATGTTGCTTTAATTTTTGAAATGTTGCTTTAATTTTTTTTAATGTTGCTTTAATTTTTGTAATATTGGTTTAATTTTTGTAATATTGGTTTAATTTTTGTAATATTGCTTTAATTTTTTTTAATGATGCTTTAATTTTTGTAATGTTGCTTTAATTTTTGTAATGTTGCTTTAATTTTTTTTAATGTTGCTTTAATTTTTTTTAATGATGCTTTAATTTTTGTAATGTTGCTTTAATTTTTGTAATGTTTATTTAATTTTTGTAATGTTGGTTTAATTTTTTTAAATGTTTCTTTAATTTTTGTAATGTTGCTTTATTTTTTTTTAATGTTGCTTTTATTTTTGTAATGTTGCTGTCATTTTTTAAATGGTGCTTTAATTTTTTTTCATGTTGCTTTAATTTTTTTTAATGATGCTTTAATTTTTGTAATGTTGCTTTAATTTTTGTAATATTGCTTTAATTTTTGTAATGTTGCTTTAATTTTTTTTAATGATGCTTTAATTTTTGTAATGTTTCTTTAATTTTTGTAATGTTGGTTTAATTTTTTTAAATGTTTCTTTAATTTTTGTAATGTTGGTTTGATTTTTTTAAATGTTTCTTTAATTTTTGTAATGTTGGTTTAATTTTTTGTAATGTTTCTTTAATTTTTGTAATGATGCTTTAATTTTTGTAATGTTTCTTTAATTTTTGAAATGTTGGTTTTTAAA
Source organism: Mytilus trossulus (assembly GCF_036588685.1). Classification (NCBI taxonomy): domain Eukaryota; kingdom Metazoa; phylum Mollusca; class Bivalvia; order Mytilida; family Mytilidae; genus Mytilus; species Mytilus trossulus. The sequence continues at coordinate 13,630,304 of NC_086380.1, forward strand.
ATTCGTGTTTATGTATCACTTGTATTGTGACATGTCCTCATTGTCTAATATTCTAGTTTTAATAGACATGTTTCCTTAATGATATCGAACAATAAATACTAAACGAAATGTATGGTAATTTTGGGGCCCTTTAGATTGTTGTTCGGTGTGAGTCAAGGCTCCATTTTGAAGTCCGTACTTTGATCTATAATAGACTTTTACTAACTGTGAATTTGATGTCGAGCTTTCTCATGGGCACCCATGCCACATCTTATATCTATTGTCTTTGTAAATAAAAAATAAAGCCATCTGTTTTATACTGATTATTAAGATTATAATAGTATAAACAAATCACATATTATAATAGTTTATAATTATTTGTGAGTTTGACTGTTTATTGATCCACCTTCTTCTCGCAGACGACATTGAATTTTTCATGACACTTTTCGTCGCTCCACTTTCCATTCCATCTGTTGACGGCTAAACAAACGTATCCTTTGTCGTTCGGTTCTCCTGGTGCCCAGTTTGTGTAACCCACTTCTGTATAATCTCCCCATATCCAGTAATAAGTGTTATCTTTTACTTTATCAGCGGCAGTAAATCCACTAGTCCAGAAGAAGCGGTTATCCACCTGAAATTTATATTAGTGAAGTTTTAGAGCTACAAAGTAAGGAGAACCGGTAGGTTAGAATTGCATCTATAAGTTGGTTGATATTTTTTTAACCAAAGAAGAAAAATCGCTTCACATTTACTTTAGCTTTACATTTTTTGTAATACACAGTTGGTAATCTCAGGCGCGGATCCAGAAAGGGGGGGGGGGGGGGGGGGGGTCCGGGGTTGAAAACCCCCTTTGTTTTTGGACGATCAATGTATTTGAATGGGGACATATAATTGGAATCCCCCCCCCCCCCCCCCCCCCCTTGTCCTGGGTTAGGAACCCCCCTTTTTGAAATGGCTGTATCCGCCCCGGAATCTACACACGCAGACATAGCACTTGTTTTCCAATCCAAGTATTGTATTTAGGTACGTATTTATTTATCTCTTTCTGAATAAAATATTGTGTACACTATGCAGAACAATCGGTTAACAATCGGTTCTGCAATGAAAACTATGAGAGGATTTTCCGGTTATGCTTGAGTGGATTCATTGTCACCGCTTCGCGAGGCATGTACATTTCTAAAATCGCAATTTTCTAATTAAATTGATCAAATATTGCAAATCGAGGAATGCTATGATATGGTGAATGCTTTCATAAAGAGACTCGTGCATCAGTTACTATTGTGCATTGGGTTAAACTCCTGCAAAAATCAATCGCTCAATGAGAAATAGCCGAAAAAAGTGACATTAAACTTTTGAGATGTTTGAATAAATTAACAAACATAAGAAAAACTAAACAAGGATAAAAATCATCACAAATTTCAGTCAAACACCAGGACCTTCACTCTAAATGAATGGACTTATCTGACTTTCGGTCGCTTTAACCGTCAGGATTGCCAGTTTAAGAGCATAGTGCATTCTTTATATTCGACTGGGTAGTTGTGGACTTGAATGTCAATTTTAGCCAATGAAAATAAAGTTGAATTATAATTTAAAGCCTACTTACTTTTGGAAGTGCGTTAAGTTTTTCAGCAATCCAGTAGTTTTCGATCGGTGATTCAATTGATACTAAAGCTCCTCCTTGTTCCTGGCACTCCACCTAGAAAACATTGCAACCTTTGTTAAATTAGGAATAAAGTGGCAAATGATTATAGTAATATCTGAACAATCTTAGAAAACACCTACAAAACATGGAAACCTTCTTTATTGGAAATAAAGTGGCAGATAATCAAAGTAATATCTAAACAATCTCAGAAAACACATAGAAAACATGGATACCCTTGTTATTAGAAATAAAGTGGCAAATGATTATAGTAATATCTGAACAATCTTAGAAAACACCTACAAAACATTGAAACCTTCGTTATTGGAAATAAAGTGGCAAGTAATCATAGTAATATCTGAACAATCTTAGAAAACACCTACAAAACATTGAAACATTCGTTATTGGAAATAAAGTGGCAAGTAATCATAGTAATATCTGAAAAATCTCAGAAAACACCTAGAAAACATGACAACCCTTGTAACTTGTTATTGGAAATAAAGTGGCAAATGATTATAGTAATATCTAAACAATTTCAGAAAACACCTAGAGAACATGGATACCCTTGTTATAAGAAATAAAGTGGCAACTGATTATAGTTATATCTGAAAAATCTCAGTATGAGGCACACGTACATTTATTTAAGTCTCAACGCAAAAGCAGTTGCCGAGTAAGATTTCAACTATTAACGGAAAGAGATTTCTTTAGACCAAGTTTAGATAAGAAAATGAGTCTGTCTATCCAACGATTATTTTTTGTTTCTTTTCTTCAAAAATACAACACCTGAACATAGTTAGGGAGCTACCATTTGATTTTAGGAAAGGGGGGCTAGGATGAAATTTGAAAATAAATAGGCACGACAGGAGTTTTGAGTAAAAAAAAAGGCAGGATGAGACACTTGCATAATAAAAAGTCAGGATAAACTAAAAAAAAGAGAAACAGGACCGAACAGAGTGAGAAAAAAAAATGCAGGACAAAATTTTTCATCCTTGCCCCCCCCCATAAAAATCAAATGGTAGCTCCCTTAATCTGTTTACAGTTTATCTTTATTCCGATCGATATTTGGGAAAGTTCAAGAATTGTATTGGGTAAACAACTACATTAATTTGGAACATGATCGTGTAACACGGAAAAGCTACAAGTGCACATACCATGGCATCGTCGATATTCATCACCTCAGCAGAAATGTAGTAACAGCTTTGACGAAAACGTTTCCACTCATTATCTACTCCACAGCCTAAAAATAATATAATTATTGTTAATGGCATTATGATTTAAACATGCTGACCCCGGCTACAATAGTAAGGAAGGAGTGTATATGTTCCGGACCATATGAGTATTTGGACCATACGCGTATGGTCATTACCATATGGATATATACTCATATTGTCCGACCATGCGCGTATGGTCGGGGTAATTAACATTTTGTTACAGCTTACTTTTAATACTTCTAAACTCTTCATATGGTATGACCGTTCATTAAAAAGACGCTATCATATAGGAAATTCTATTATAATATTATGATAAAAAGATTAGCCCCATAAAAAGATAAGAAGCTTCACAAAGTTTATTTTACTTACTGGTCAAAACTATAATAAACACATTTTATACCGATGGTCATTGTGTACTATTGTTTTTCTGTTTGTCTTTTTCATTTTTAGCCATGGCGTTGTCAGTTTGTTTTAGATTTATGAGTTTGACTGTCCCTTTGGTATCTTTCGTCCCTCTTTTATACCGATGAACATTGCCGATTTGTTCTTACGGATGAATGGCGAAATGTCGACTTAAATGATTAAATTCCAAAAATTTCTTTATGAACTGTTACATAAGTAACATAATTTTAATATAGTATTGCAGTCACTTTGTGATATTCGAGATGTAGTAAGAGCATCTAAAAACACTGTAGAGATCAGAATGGCCAAAGACATCGGTATCACTGTACGCAATTGCAAAAAGGCTAGCTTTTCACTCGCAAACAAAAGGTGCAACTGATCATGGGGTGGACGATGAGGGGAGATCAATCTTGCTTCTTACTTATTACTATGACCATGGGGTGCACAATTAGGGGAACTAGATATTGCTTCTTACTTATTACCATGACCATGGGTGCACAATGAGGGGAACTAGATCTTGCTTCTTACTTATTATGACCATGGTGTGCACGATGTGGGGAACTAGATCTTGCTTCTTACTTACAATGATCATGGGGTGCATGATGTGGAGAGATATATCTTGCTTCTTACTTACCATGATCATGGGGTGGACGATGTGGAGAGATATATCTTGCTTCTTACTTACCATGCTCATGGGGTGGACGATGTGGGGAGATAGATCTTGCTTCTTACTTACCATGATCATGGGGGGACGATGTGGGGAGATATATCTTGCTTCTTACTTACCATAACCATGGTGTTCACGATGAGGGGATCTAGATCTTGATTCTTACTTACAATGATCATGGGGTCACGGTGGACGATGTGGGGAACTAGATCTTGCTTCTTACTTATCATGACCATGGTGTGCACGATGTGGGGAACTAGATCTTGCTTCTTACTGACCATGGTCGTGGGGTGGACGATGTGGGGAACTAGATCTTGCTTCTTACTTTCAATGATCATGGGGTGGACGAAGTATTTCTTGCTTCTTACTGACCATGATCGTGGGGTGAACAATGTGGGGAACTAATTCTTGCTTCTTACTTACCATGATCGTGGGGTGGACGATGTGTGAAACTAGATCTTGCTTCTTTCTTACAATGATCGTGGGGTGGACGATGTGGGGAACTAGATCTTGCTTCTTTCTTACCATGATCGTGGGTTGGACGATCGTGGGGTGGACGATGTGGGGAGATATATCTTGATTCTTACTTACAATGATCGTGGGGTGGACGATGTGTGGAACCAGATCTTGCTTCTTACTTTCCATGATCGTGGGGTGGACGATGTGGGGAACTAGATCTTGCTTCTTACTTACCATTATCGTGGGGTGGACACTGTGTGGAACTAGATCTTGCTTCTTACTGACCATGGTCGTGGGGTGGACGATGTGGGGAGATAATTCTTGCTTCTTACTTACCATGATCGTGGGGTGGACGATGTAGGGAGATATATCTTGCTTCTTACTTACCATGATCGTGGGGTTGACGATGTGGGGAGATAGATCGTTCTTCTTACTTACCCTAACCATGGGGTGCACGTTGTGGGGAACTAGATATTGCTTCTTACTTACAATGAACATGGGTTTGACGATGTGGGGAGTTAGATCTTGCTTCTTACTAACAATGATCATTGGGTGGACGATGTAAGGAGATAGATTTAGCTTCTTACTTACCATGATCGTGGAGTGGACTATGTGGGGAGATAGATCTTGCTTCTTACTTACCATGATCGTGGGGTGCACGATGTGGGGAACTATATCTTGCTTCTTACTTACCATGATCGTGGGGTGCACGATGTGGGGAACTAGATCTTGCTTCTTACTTACCATGATCGTGGGGTGGACGATGTGTGAAACTAGATCTTGCTTCTTTCTCATCATGATCGTGGGGTGGACGATGTGGGGAACTAGATCTTGCTTCTTACTTACCATTATCGTGGGGTGGACACTGTGTGGAACTAGATCTTGCTTCTTACTGACCATGGTCGTGGGGTGGACGATGTGGGGAGATAATTCTTGCTTCTTACTTACCATGATCGTGGGGTGGACGATGTAGGGAGATATATCTTGCTTCTTACTTACCATGATCGTGGGGTTGACGATGTGGGGAGATAGATCGTTCTTCTTACTTACCCTAACCATGGGGTGCACGTTGTGGGGAACTAGATATTGCTTCTTACTTACAATGAACATGGGTTTGACGATGTGGGGAGTTAGATCTTGCTTCTTACTAACAATGATCATTGGGTGGACGATGTAAGGAGATAGATTTTGCTTCTTACTTACCATGATCGTGGAGTGGACTATGTGGGGAGATAGATCTTGCTTCTTACTTACCATGATCGTGGGGTGCACGATGTGGGGAACTATATCTTGCTTCTTACTTACCATGATCGTGGGGTGCACGATGTGGGGAACTAGATCTTGCTTCTTACTTACCATGATCGTGGGGTGGACGATGTGTGAAACTAGATCTTGCTTCTTTCTCATCATGATCGTGGGGTGGACGATGTGGGGAACTAGATCTTGCTTCTTTCTTACCATGATCGTGGGGTGGACGATGTGGGGAGATATATCTTGATTCTTACTTACAATGATCGTGGGGTGGACGATGTGTGGAACTAGATCTTGCTTCTTACTTACCATGATCGTGGGGTGGACGATGTGAGGAACTAAATCTTGCTTCTTACTTACCATGATCGTGGAGTGGCCGATGTGTGGAACTAGATCTTGCTTCTTACTGACCATGGTCGTTGGGTGGACGATGTGGGGAGATAATTCTTGCTTCTTACTTACCATGATCGTGGGATGGACGATGTAGGGAGATAGATCTTGCTTCTTACTTTCCATGATCGTGGGGTGGACGATGTGAGGAACTAAATCTTGCTTCTTACTTACCATGATCGTGGAGTGGACGATGTGTGGAACTAGATCTTGCTTCTTACTGACCATGGTCGTGGGGTGGACGATGTGGGGAGATAATTCTTGCTTCTTACTTACCATGATCGTGGGGTGGACGATGTAGGGAGATAGATCTTGCTTCTTACTTACCATGATCGTGGGGTTGACGATGTGGGGGTATAGATCTTTCTTCTTACTTACCATAACCAAGGGGTGCACGTTATGCGGAACTAGATCTTGCTTCTTACTTACAATGAACATGGGTTTGACGATGTGGGGAGTTAGATCTTGCTTCTTACTAACAATGATCATTGGTTGGACGATGTAAGGAGATATTTTTTGCTTCCTACTTACCATGATCGTGGGGTGGACTATGTGGGGAGATAGATCTTGCTTCTTACTTACCATGATCGTGGGGTGCACGATGTGGGGAACTATATCTTGCTTCTTACTTACCATGATCGTGGGGTTGACGATGTGGGGAGATAGATCTTTCTTCTTACTTACCATAACCATGGGGTGCACGTTGTGGGGAACTAGATCTTGCTTCTTACTTACAATGAACATGGGTTTGACGATGTGGGGAGTTAGATCTTGCTTTTTACTAACAATGATCATTGGGTGGACGATGTAAGGAGATAGATTTTGCTTCTTACTTACATTGATCGTGGGGTGGACGATGTGGGGAACTAGATCTTGCTTCTTACTCACCATGATCGTGGGGTGGACGATGTGGAGAACTAGATCTTGCTTCTTTCTTACCATAATCGTGGGGTTGACGATGTGGGGAGATATATCTTGATTCTTACTTACATTGATCGTGGGGTGGACGATGTGTGGAACTAGATCTTGCTCCTTACTTTCCATGATCGTGGGGTGGACGATGTGGGGAACTAGATCTTGCTTCTTACTTACCATGATCGTGGGGTGGACGATGTGTGGAACTAGATCTTGCTTCTTACTGACCATGGTCGTGGGGTGGACGATGTGGGGAGATAATTCTTGCTTCTTACTTACCATGATCGTTAGGTGGACGATGTAGGGAGATAGATCTTGCTTCTTACTTACCATGATCGCACGTGGGGTTGACGATGTGGGGAGATATATCTTGCTTCTTTCTTACCATAACCATGGGGTGCACGTTATGGGGAAATAGATCTTGCTTCTTACTTACAATGAACATGGGTTTGACGATATGGGGAGTTAGATCTTGCTTCTTACTAACAATGATCATTGGGTGGACGATGTAAGGAGATAGAATTTGCTTCTTACTGACCATGATCGTGGGGTTGACTATGTGGGGAGATAGATCTTGCTTCTTACTTACCATGATCGTGGGGTGCACGATGTGGGGAACTATATTTTGCTTCTTAATTACCATGATCGTGGGGTGCACGATGTGGGGAACTATATCTTGCTTCTTACTTACCATGATCGTGGGGTGGACTATGTGGGGAGATAGATCTTGCTTCCTACTTACCATGATCGTGGGGTGCACGATGTGGGGAACTATATCTTGCTTCTTACTTACCATGGCCCTGGGGTGGACGATGTGGGGCGATAGATCTTGCTTCTTACTTACCATGATCATGGGGTGGACGATGTGGGGAGATAGATCTTGCTTCTTACTTACCATGATCATGGGGTGGACGATGTGGGGAGATAGATCTTGCTTCTTACTTACCATGATCGTGGGGTGGACGATGTGGGGAGATATATCTTGCTTCTTACTTACCATGATCATGGGGTGCACGATGTGGGGAATTAGATCTTGCTTCTTACTTACCATGATCGTGGGGTGGACGATGTGGGGAACTAGATCTTGCTTCAGCCTTGTGATATGTGACTGTTACCAGGACAATAAACACCAATAGCCGAATCATCATCGTCTGCTTGTCCTTTTTTTTAGATGGCTAAATAAAAATGTTTGGTAAAATAAGTTAGTAAAACAGATAGAACTAGCTTACGAGGTATTTTTCTACTTGAAAGCATTAAATTGAAATGTCACTTTGTGGCTTGCATTTCACCACAAGCATTTTGGCAATCATACTATTGGCGGATCCAAAAGGGGGGTTACAGGGGTTGGAACCCCCCTTTTTTGGACGATCAATGCATTTGAATAGAAGCATATAGTTGGAGCCCCCCCCCCCCCTTACTCTTGGTTGGGACCCCCCCCCCCCCCTTTTTTTTAAATGGGTGGATCCGACACTGCATACCACGACTTCATGTTTTTATATTTAGTGTTTAATAGACCATAATAAGACATAAAACATAAAGCTTTTTTTTCAGTATAAAAAAAGATGTGGTATGATTGCCCAGGTGACAACTCTCCACAAGAGACCAAATGACACAGAAACTAACAACTATGTCCTCAACAATGAACCATAGTCAGCTACAATGCATAAAAGGCCCCGAAATGACAAATGTAAAACAATTCAAACGAGAAATCTAAGGGCCTAATTTATGTACACAAAAAAAAATCGAAAAACAAATAAGTAACACTTCAACAAAAAACAAGTTCCACCATTGAATTTCAGGCTCCTGACAGTAAAGGTACATACATACAGAAAGTCGGGTTTGCAATACTAGTACTGAAGAGCTTTTTAAACTGTGATGTCGTGCTGTGTGTGTGTGCAGTAGAATGTGTCCGTCAACCTTGCCTGTAGTTTATGCCCTAGTATTTTAGTTAGGGTTTTGAGAGAGCTGTCTACATATTCCATTATATTAATGTTTTATTTCTTTGTCTTTTTTTGAGAGATGTCGCATTGGCAATCATACCGCATCTTCTTTTTTATATTTACTGCAAGGTTTGCTTATACCTAAGATGAAGCAAACAACTAAAAATAAGTAAACTTCTTCTAAATTTGGACAAATTACAGAACTTTCAGAAGAAAAATGGACTTCTCTTGAACTGATTTAAAATGTGCGTATTGTTATGCGTTTACTTTTCTACTTTGGATAGAGGTATAGGGGGAGGGTTGAGATCTCATAAACAAGTTTAATCCCGCCACATGTTTGCGCCTGTCCCAAGTCAGGAGCCTCTGCCTTTGATAGTCTTGTATTACTTTTAATTTTAGTTTCTTGTATATAATTTGGAGTTTAAAATGGCATTCATTATCAATGAATTAGTATATATAAACAGTTAGGAAAAAATACTAAAATTTGCCCTTATGAATTTTACCATTCCCTTTTCATTGCTTTCTTGCAATATGAAGCTTACTGTTTGTGTCATATATGGGCATATGTATGTAATCAGAATCTTCCATAGATCTTATTTCCAGTATATAAAATGGTAAAACATAATTTCTTTTTGGTGTATCCATGGCAACAATCTGCATTTATTTGTTATAAAATATTGCAAAAAGGGGGGGAAAGATGTCACATATTTCCCCCAAATTTGACTAAAAGTAGAATTTCAATTGCTTGAAGTAATACCTTTTCTGAAACTGTGTACATATATCATTCAGCAAATCCAATGAAAATCATATGTCTTTCATCTCATTTTTTTGTAAAATTGCGTCAAAAACTTCGTGTAGAAAAAGAGTGTTTGTAAACAGTACATTAATTTCTGGACCGATGGCTGGCCTAGCTATGAAAATACGGACTTTCAAACAGAAAACAGCCCATAAAACATGTAAAAAATAATCTTGATGCTCTTATAAACCACCTTTGAAGGCTAAATTAGCACTCATCTGTCTAAAAATGAATTTTATTTCACAATAACTTTCCTATTTGAAAAATCCACAGGGGCCATAATGCGAAACTAAACTCCTAACTGTGTATTGCTACCTAAGGGCCAGCTGAAGGACACCTCCGAGTGCGTCAATTTCTCGCTGCATTGAAGACCTATTGGTGACCTTCTGCTGTTGTCTGTTCGATGGTCGGGTTGTTGTCTTTTTGACACATTCCCCATTTCCATTCTCAATTTTATGTACATAAGACTGAGTTTTATAATAAAAACTAGTCATTTAGTGTAAGTTATAAAAAACATTGCATATATTATTTTTTTAATTTGAAGTTTCATATGACTTTAGTGACCTTACAAACAACGTCTTATAAAAAAAATCGCTCCAATTCATATCAATACAATTTGTTAGAGAAGTTAATCATATGCGCAAAATGGGCTTCCTTGAATCACGAATTGATTTCTTATATTTAGCTATGAAGGAAAACTTTATTTTATAAGCTTAACTATGTCTATAATTTATTCCAATATTCAAATAACGGTAATCGCCATTCTGTAAAAAATAATTCTTATGGTCTTTTCATGAATAGTCTCGAGGGTGAATCCGCTACAGGTGAGAGGTTAATTCGAGTGAATAAGAAAAATCGGACAGGTTTAATAAATAGATTAAAAATTCAAATTTTAAAATATTTGGATTAGAGTGGTGAAGACTCGAGTGAGGTAAGTGAAAACACTTAGGAAACACCAAATTAAATATATAAAATACTTTTTTTCACTTTTCGATACATAAAGGCTGACCAAAATTAATAAATTTTAATCCTCGTTCCTGAATGTGAATTACATACCATAATTTTTTTTAAAGTGACTTACTCTTAGTGAGCTTATTCAAAAGAAATTAGATATATATCACGGCGATCTAGCTGTTATTCAGACCTGGAACGGTAAACACTAGGCCTAGCTAGGGGCACAGTAAGAAATTTAGACAGATAGTAGAAGAATAATATAGCCTTCATAGTGGATTTATATGAACATTTAGATTGTTTTTGTTTTTCGAAAAAGATTTGACGCTCGATCTTAAAAGTTTCAATTCAATTTTATGGAAAAACGAACAGAAATGCATATGATTTTTTGGACCTCTTTATAGATATAAGTCTATGGGTTCAGGAAAGGTATTAATTACTCTTAGACTAATTGATTGAAATTTTCCTTTAGACCAAATTTTTGAGACATTTGTGACATGTTCAATGGGGTGTTTAAAAATTATGAGTGTCAATTTTAAGTTTGTTTCCTAACTGTGTATTGCTACATTTGTACCTACAGACATGTGTTCGAGTGTATATCAAAGTCAGAAAATCGCATGTCATACGGACTTTATTAAGAAAATATGCGCCATTTTCATCATATTGGGAAATTTAAAATAATCCATGAATTTGAAGGCAACTTCAATTTACAGACCCATTTTCAAGAGTCAAACCCTGCTTTGAAATAAGAACCCTTTTTGTCAGTGATGATACATAAATAGACCCTCAAATCTGCACATATAGTCATTTTAGGCATGAATATGTTTAAATAAGTGTATTTCAGTTTGTATTCATGTACAATTACTACGTATATATACTGAGACTGCACTGTATGGGGGGAAAAGTTGTCTTTTTGGGAATATTTTTTTTTTCAAATTGGGATTCTTCTCCAGTGGGAAAGCCTTTATTCTCCACTTATTTAAGGCAAACAATTAAGGACTTTAAGTTGGGTCATTTTGTTAGCTGTGAGTGTTGTACGCCCACTGACGCTTCACCGTAATTACAGCTAGAGAAAAATGAATAAAAAACAAAGTTATCTGTAGACGCTTTTCTTCATCAATATTATCACAATATATAACATGACCAGTAAATTTCATGTTTTTTGTACATTAATAGTCATTATGACTTTATGTCATTAAATTTTGAAATATAAACAGAGTTCTGAAAGCCGTCACTGAAAACAGGGTTCCTACCAGACCTAATAGGGCAGTTCTTCTCTTCCTCTCTGTCACATTGTGCCTTCATTTTTTGTATAATATAAGATACCTAGCTACTCCTCTGGACACATTTGTATTTGGGAAGTTTAGTTTTGTTATTTGAACTTACCAGCAATCAGAAAGTTTTCTGAATCAAAGAACTTCTTCAAGTCTTAAAATACGCCACATTGATTAAAACGTCTTCCTGATTTGTTTAGCATGTGATTTTTACGTCATTTTATGACGTCATTTCATACTGACGTCACAGCACTTGACGACAGACGCCATACACGACTCTCATCAGTAGGAGGTTTGAAAAACAGGTATGTTAAAATGATGTAAAATAAGATGTACTTATATGTAGGAAGATACAAAATATACTTGCATGTTGTGTTATATCTTCCAAATGATTTATACGTCATTTCAGGAACTAAATGATATGCTTGGAATGGCCGGTAAATTCGTTTATCTAACTTTTATGTTTAAATAACAAAATGAACGGACTTACTGGACAACAAACTTACCCAGACATCATGGAGTCTGCCGATAGTATTTATCAATTTTTATTTTTATAGAACCCTTTTTTTTTACTTCAAATACATTACTTTTTGACTTTATATACTTGTACTTTGAACCAGTTGAAGTTCGGTGTTGAAATGAGACATTTTGTCATTGAAATATAAATAATAAAGTCGACTTCTTTCTTCTTTTCGACTATTAGTAGAGTTGTACATTTGGTTAAACACAAATACAAATTGTTACAATTTTAATTTTATAAGAATGCATAGCAAATTTTACAAGAATGAAGAAATGTTTTTCTTTGTGTTCAGGCTCACTTCAGCTCATTATCTTCTTGCTGCCGGAGGGACATATACATAATACAGTTGTATGTTCATTAATTTATGCAAGCTTCTCATCATTGTTTTACTTCTTTTAAAATAAAGACCGAAAATAAAAAGTGTAAAATGTTTCTATAATGTAACGGTCTTTACGACATGACGTCATATATCGAATGACGTCCTTTTTTTCGCATGTCGCGTCACAAACGTCGAGCGGTCGTATACATCTTATCGCTATTTGTCCGCCATTACTGGATATCTCGCAGGTTCCCGTTAAAATTTTGACGTCATAAAACAAAATATCTGACGCCATAATGGAAAAGTGATTGTTGTATGCGTCAAAAGTCCAAGCGGCCGAGTCAGACGGGATTTACAATATAATTTATGACAAAAAAACCCTGATAAAACTTTAAACATAAACATAACATTTGTGTGTAAACAGCAGAAAAACGTCAAATTTCTTTTTCGCTCAGACAAACCCTAAAACAGTTTGGCACAGACTGTTTATCATAATACATTTACACAGACAAATATTTCTTGAAATGTTTGTTAAATTATGTATTCTAACCAATGCATTTGTGTTTAATCCATTAGATGATGAAATTGAAAACACCTCACCAGGGTTTTGGTCAAATAAACAATAAACATCTGCATCTTTTGTTATCTATTTTATAAACATCGCTCATACATATGGTTGAATTTTTATCATGTACAGTAAGTGTCGTTTGTTTACGTAATATATACGTGTTTCTCGTTTTGTTTATATAGATTAGACCGTTGGTTTTCCCGTTTGAATGGTTTTACACTAGTAATTTTGGGGCCCTTTATAGGTTGTTGTTCGGTGTGAGCCAAGGCTCCGTGTTGAAGGCCGTACTTTAACCTATAATGGTTTACTTTTTAAATTGTTATTTCACTAAATATTTGGATGGAGAGTTGTCTCATTGGCACTCACACCACATCTTCCTATATCTACTTAAAAGTCTAAAGTTTGTTTGTTTATTTGGTTTTAGTTTTGTCTTCAAGTGTTGAACACAATCCTACAATACATTTTTCTAATTTAATTTGATTGAATACTGCGCACAGAAAATAATATATGTGTTTATCGAGTGATAAAATGAAAATGATCCACTGAAAAAATGTAACCAAATAAACAAGTGACAATTCTGCTTCTATTAGTACTAAGTTGCTTAAAATCAAACCAACCATGACCCTAAAATATATTTTTGAAAAAAATGTGTTTTTAAATGAAATAATAGCCAAAAAAATGCAGAAGACGAATACTTTTGGTCAGGTACTTTCTGTAGATAAGATTAACTTGGTGATAATTTTTGGAGAGGGAACTCGCTTTTGTCCCACGACTGTAGTCTAACTCTTGTATGTCTTCTTTTTAATCATAGTTCATTTTATTTATTACGAATTGCATATAGCGTGAAGCCCATTTTTAATGAACTAGTACACAAAAGTCATTTGTATTCATCTTTTAAGGGCCAACCGAAGGTCACTACGCCTCCGGGTGCGAACGTTCGCGTTAGGTTAAAGACTTGTCAGTTGGTCTGTATTCTGCTCTTTGGTCGGGTTGTTGTTTCTCGTTTTCCATTCTCAATGTTATACAAACAAATAAATTGAAAAATATGCAGTCATCGTGATAAATTTTCTAATCAACAGGCCTGCCCTCAATCTTTTTTTAAGATAATTTCCAGTTCATATTTATTGAACTGGCGTAGTTAAGATATATAAAATATGTTGCAGAAAATTGTGGAATCACGCACCCGTTTATAAGCTTGGTCCTATATTAGAAACTGAGGCCACAATAAATAATAGGTTTGTTTGCCCAAACGCTACCTACCCAGAAAAAAGCTGCCTACTTAAATTCTTTTATTGTCCTGATTTGAAGAAGTTATTTTATAATCAAATAGGCATGAAGACTAATAAACTGAAATCCGCTTCACCCAAACAGCGGAGAACCAGCTTAGAAGACTTATAAACATCTGATACTTCAATTTCTTTTTTTGAAAAAAAAAAGAAAAGAAGAAAATGCCTACCTACCTACCCACTGTCTCAATCTTTGGGTAGGGTTTGGGCAAACCAAAATATTTTTAAGTGTGGCCTGAACAATAGCTAGCCTACAGAATAAAAGTATTTTGTTGTTGATACGGACTTTATTAGCAAGAATAGGGCTCTTCACGGTTAGTTCGGCCATGTTGGATAGGGGGCAGATTTTTTAGAAAGAAATGGAAATAGTATGAAAGTATGGGAAATTCTATGTGTGTTTCCAAGCAAGTTCACTGCTCTGTTTCTATGATGTTTCCCCGTATTTTTGCCCCCCTATCCAATATGTCCGAACTATTAACCGTGAAGAACCCTATTATTCAGTATCAATTTACAAAATACCATTCTGTTTTTATCGGCAATTTGATCTAACTTTTTTATTGTTTATAATGGCCATAGGAAGTAAAATCAAATAGTTTTAAATGGTTTGGTTGCATCATCAGTCATGAATATAGTCGTGTGATAAACGATAATAATGGACGCGGATCTGAACAAGCGACGTTGCTACTCTGATACATCAGGGGCGGATCCAGGATTTCCAGTTAGGTGGGGCGCAATTTTTGTTTTCGCCGAGCGGAGCGAGGCGAAAAAATTTTGAAGTTTGTTTTAGGTAAAATCATTGAAATATTCTTCTCAAGGAGTGAAATGTAGATATCTCGAACTAATGTGTGATAAAATTAGCGAAGAATAAAGTTTCAAGCTGAAACCACCTTAATCCACACCTGACAACAATCTACAGATAGACGTGCGGACAGAAGGACGCAAAGTGAGACGAGACGGATCACAATTGCTCACCTGACCAATATATTTTTTAAACGAAAAGTTCTACTTTTACCAGCGATTTTTAATTGTCCTTTCATACTATCTGGTTTGGTTTTTTTTTTAATTTTCGGAGGTCGTGCCAGACTTTACTGTGTTCGCCTCAAACAACTAAAATCAGAATGAGATACATTTACGCAGTTACATTTATTTTCTTGGGATCTCAAGCATACAGTAATACGGTACAATATTCGGCTAAATATTTAGGTTGCAAGTGAGAAATAAATACAGACACAGAGATACTAATTTTAAATAAACTAACCTGTCGCTTGAAACAGTATTTCTATCTTTCATTACGGATACTATAAAAGAATCTCACCTGCCGACTGTTTTCTTGACCGTGTCATGATGAAATTGTGAAAGTAAGTAAGGAATGTTTTGGAACTTCGATTATCAAACAAATTGATTATAAAAACCGCAAATACAATGTAACATTTGTTTTTACTGTAACTGCTAAAAACCTATTATATTTGTCATCAAACGCAGCTCCGCGTTTGACACCTTCCTTTGAAATTATTTTAGAACTTTTATAAAGCGTAGGTCACTTGATTAGTAATCACATTGATTCGGTTAAACTGACTGTTTTATATACTTTGAATGTTAAAAAAGATTGATTCAATGTTCTCTTTTGATACTTAAATATGTTGAAGTCAACCCATACTTTCCAAATTTATGGGGGGGCGCACGCCCGCCACGCCCCCGCCTAAATCCGCCCTGTACATGATGTCATTGTCCATATATTAAAGTCATATTATAAGTTATATATGTTCACTGTGAAACACTGCGAGCGAGATCACATATCCTCCTTTTCCATAAAAGTTTACACACTTTTATGTACCTTTGTATTCTAAGCACAATTATTATTTTGTAGATAATAACAGTGTATACTTTTACAGTCCTAAAAATATCAGCATTGGGTTATTTTTAAATTTTGTTCTCTATTTTGCAGACAATATTATCAAGACAGGAAGCAGACAGTAATTCATCATGACACGTGTTGCTATGGTAACACTTCTCGTCGTCTTTTGTGCAGCACTTATTGTGGAAGCTAAATCTTTACATAAAAATAAGAGGAACAGTAAGCATTATATTTAAAACTTCTCTTTCTAGTAAAAAATCTATTGTACCACTTTTTTTTGTTTTTTTGAATTTTATCAATAGAATCCTGCTTTTGCTCTCTTTGCATGAAAAACGCTGATTTTGAAGCACTTCATTTCTGCATTGTAATGAATTCCAGTGGTTAAAATGGCTTTGAGAAATCAACTAAACATTTGGTCCAGTAAACGATTTTTCTAAACTGGACCAGACTCTTATTTTACATGTCACCCCAAGGGTGACTTGGGAATAGAAATATGGTCACTTGGTATGCTTCCGACCGGCAGTAAAACGCTTGCCGAAGTGGTGCGTCCGTTTGGCTGTGCGGGATGTATTAAGTTCTCAGCCACGTCCGGTCAGATTTGGGACGTTAAATCTGATGCCTCGTGTTAAGAGAGTCCCTAGCTCTTTGTACGTTTATAAGAACCCTTGCAACAACTCTTTGAGGGGTTCATACATTTAGGTGGCCTGTTTTCAGGCAAACTGATTTCTGTCGCTATCCAATATACGCTCATTTTCCAGTATCAGTCCAAATTTCCCCGACCATCGAGATGGCCTCTATTATTTAAACACCTACCTATAGTATTTATTGTGAACTTGTTCTCGTCCTGAATATGCATGAAATATTTGCCACTGGACGTTAAGCAACCAACAATCAATTAATCATTTATTTTACATGTCATTTTCACATATGATTTTATAGATAAAATTTAAAAATGAACATGTCATTTGGTCCAGTAATGCATATCACGTAATAAACTGGACCAAATCAATTTTTACGACCTTTGGAATGACTGGAAACCTCTTTTTTTTTTGTCCATTATCAGTCTTCACGCTGAACCACAGGCCCAGCATCCCAGACTTGTAAATTAATACTGCTTTTTGGCCGGTAAAAATCATCTTTACAGGCCAACAGAATCTAACTAAATTTGTCCCACAATTGAGCTCTGGGTCTGTAGATTTAAAAGTTCATTGTGAAGACTGCATTATTCTTAATCTTCAAAAATAATGGCTATTATCATGTAATTAATGGACATTTTTCTTTTCGGAGGTAGCAGTAAATCCATTATTCTTTTTATAATTTATTTTGTTTACTTTTTTATCTCTATTCTTCACTATTGTTTGGCAATTATTCTATATTTTGTATTACACCCAATCTTATGAACTACTTTTCATGCTTCTACAAGTGTTGATAGTATGTAAATATTAAAAGGAACTGAATAAACAAGCCAATGAGTCTTGACGGGTTAGTAGGGAAGCCGGTTAGTGTCAGGGTAGAGTTTTATTTTTAAGTCGTTGTAACGACTTAGCTTAGTTGTTATAACGACTTAGTATATTCATCTTGTTATTATAACAACTTAGCTAACTTGTTTAAACGACTTAGCTAAGTTTTCTTATAACGACTTAGCTAAGTTTTCTTATAACAACTTAGCATATTTATCTTGTTATAACAACTTAGCTAACTTGTTTAAACGACTTTGCTAAGTTGTTATAACGACTTAGCATATTTATCTTGTTATAACAACTTAGCTAACTTGTTTTAACGACTTAGCTAACTTGTTTAAACAACTTAGCTAAGTTGTATTAACGACTTACCATATTTATCTTGTTTTAACGACTTAGCTTACTTGTTTAAACAACTTAGCTAAGTTGTTATAACAAGATAAATATGCTAAGTCGTTATAACAACTTAGCTAAGTCGTTTAAACAAGTCAGCTAAGTCCTTATAACCGTAAACGACTTAAAAATGAAACTTTACCCTGACACTAACCGGCTTCCGTAGATTAGTGTTTCTAGATATAAGCCTGCCATTTAAAATTTGTTATATGTGAAGTTTTATTGTTTATTTGGTTTTAATTTTCGTTTTCATCATCTGATGAGAACACAAATGCAAATTTTTATGATTTTAATTTGGTTAGAATAATAGCAAACTTTTCAAAAAATATATTTCTTTGTGTTCATCTCGTCAGAAAATTAAAATGAGCATGATTAATATCAAAACCAAATAAAAAAAAAAAACCTCTAGACATTTCTACATCTTTTGGTATCTATATTATGAAAATCGCTCATACAGTTACTTCGTAATAATTATTGGAAAAATATCGATATTAGTTGAAATGATAGGACTTTTTTTTGACTGGGAAATCACTTTTGTATATGGTGTTTGAAAATAAAGAATGTATATAATTTATAATAAAAAAACCATGAAAAGTATAAACTAAAATGCGATTTAATGATATCATTAACAAGTATCACCAAACCATATTAGTACTAGTCTACAGACCATAAAAATCAATAATACTCTACTTAAATGCACACAGAAAAGAGAAAGGACGACAAAAGGCCGAGGCAGATCGATTAATCAAATGGAAAATGCACATCTATCGTTTTTTTAAGGATATCCGATACAATTTCAAGGGAGTTAACTCTTGGCGAGACGTTAAGCGTTTGAATTCCCGCCAAACGTCACTTTTTTCGGGACGTAATGCATGCAATTTTCCGTAATTAGAAACGTAATGTGGAGTTTTCGATGCTCCTATTTCTGTTTCTCCTGCATCTAACTTCTACACCATTAATATTAGTGCATTTCATTCTAATAGGATAACAGTCTAACACACTATTGAAATTTGTTTGTGTTTTATTGTTTGCGTAATGAAAGAAAATAAAAATGTCAGGTTGTGCAATGAAAATACAATAGGACTAACAATCATTTCTGAAGTACTTTTTTTCATTCTTGTAGGTGAGAGTTTCAGACTAAAACGCGGATTACCATACGGCTGGGAGAAAAAATTTGATGCTAAAATAAATGGATTCATCTATATAAACCACGTCACTGGAGAAACGAGATCTTCACCTCCAACTCATGGTATGTTACTATAACTGTTAAATACTTTCAATGTTTCAGAAATAGCTTACATTTTGTTAACATAGGACATAACGATATTGACCGATGAGTGTATAAATGTTTAAAAGTAATCACACAAGAAATCTACCAGAAACTAAGGTTCCCACTCGATCCATGTTCCTGTACGTCATATAAAAAGGTAAATTCAGACATTCGTCACAAGCGTTACAAATGCACGAAATAAATAATCTAACTGTGTTATTTGCTTATCAAAGAAGTCAACCATGGTCATAGTTAAGGATGTTTGCTGCTCTGCTTTTTAAGAAAATTCCTGTACCAAGTCAGTGATATATGACAGTTGTTTCCGTTCGTTTGATGTGTTTGCGCTTTTGATTTTGCCATTTGATTTGATTAGACACACTCCTTTTTGAATTTTTTTTCGGGAGTTGATTATTTTTGTGATTTTACTTTTTAAACGATATCAACCATGTATTGAAAAGTCATGACATTCTAACTTTTCTAACTGATGGATGTAAAGTTTTGTTACTCATTCCCGTGGAACTTCTTATCATATCATAAGCATTGTCAATGACTACAAATGTATATGGTTGGCAACATGAAATTTTATTGAATTTATACTAGTAAGTGTTGTATAATGATCTTAATTACAAATATTGGTGTCAAACAAATTTTTAACAATGACCATAACGATGTATTCTAAGCTTTTGAGAAGTACATTCAAACATGTATATATTTTTATTTTCTATGTTAAATGATCGTTTTGTTTTTGTTTTCAATATATATTATGTAATTGATAGGGTCAAGCGGAACTGGACCAGCTCCAGTACAAGTATCAGCAAGGGAACAAGGATGTGAGTATATTTATCACTATTTGTCTTCTTTGAAAGTAAACATTTCTTTTGCAAACACCACCGTGTATCATCAGTACACCAGGCCTTAAAGGCATAAAACTTTGCTCAGTGCTCGGAGCACAAAACATGAACGAAACATGAAATCCAGCAGTTTGATTGGTTGATTCTCGAGTCTGAGTACAAAAATCATGCTCGAAAGATTTATGACCGTGAGGCCTGATATAGGTACTAACCAAGCGGGCATGATCGATTTTGACCACTAGTTGTGTTGGGGTTTACTCCATACATTATTGTATCTTGCTTACCGTGATTGTGTTTCGTTATGTAATTCGAAATATATGCAAATTTAATTATTAAGCTGAACTCCGTAGAAATCCCGATATTTTATTAAACTATCTTTTTAACTGTATCTTCAGTTCTTTTTTATGAATCAAAATTAATATATAAAATTTTATTTTCGTACTCCTGTCGTTGCATTAAACATTAGGACTTCGAACATTTGATGTACTACCCAGTTTGAATGAATGCTGTCAATAATGATTAATACATAAAAATTACAGTGAGTTGACATAGATTTCTTTGTTAAGTTCCCTCCACGTGCAGACTCGATAATAACTGCTTCATAACGTAATATATAATAAGCTTAGGGAAGACGGCAATTATAGATTTCTGGTGCTTCCTAACAAATGTTCACCTATTTTGAAAGAATGCAATCAGTATTATTTTAGAAAATATAAGAGATAAATCATAAAGGTATTATTTTTTCGATTTTCATATATAATTAAAGGGCCCAAGTTATATGTTAAAGTAAACCAAAATATATGATACAGTCCATTTACTGTCCCTTCAACTTAATTTCATAGAAGGGGGCAAATCTGCCAGTTTCCAATGTATAATGTTCTACTTTTTTTTATTTCAGCATGCAAACCAGGCTGGAGATATGCGTTTAATTTCTGTTACTACATATCTGCGTTTGCTGATATACAATCCCACAGTGGGGCACAGGTAAGACTAATTGTGATTTTTATATGCTAAAAGTTAATCAGATCTATATGGTGGCCGGATGCGTCCATTTTGCGTTTTCGTGTTTTCTTCCTTCACTTTGCAAACGCGAAATCGAGAAATTGAGAAATCGGGAAATCGAGAAATTATAGGGAAATCGGAAAATCGAGAAAGCAAAAACGCGAAATGAATTTCTCGATTCCGCATTCTTGCTTTCTCGATTTCGCGTAAAAGTGAGAGGAGAAAAGGCGAAATGGCTGCATCCGGCCACCTTAGATCTATGCATTAAAATTCTTACCAAAAATAACATCAGATTCAGAAGATGTATTGAATCTCTCTCAAAAAAAGTCATTTACCCGTTTGACTGTCGGCGTCACTCTGTACCTACTATGATTTAAGAACAGATTTTTAACAGTTGTTACCGATGACAAAATGGAGTTCAAGTTCCATATTGAAAATTGTCACTTTTACCGTTCAGTAGTTATGGTCCTTGTGATATTAGAAAAATGACTAAAATAAATGTAGAAAAAATCTGGTTATTAAACTGTCATTCTGACAGCCTCTAGTTATATTGTTATCATCTTTCCATTGCAGGCAGCATGCAAACAACAAGGCGGAGAGTTGTTTTGGTCACAGTTTGTTTTCGAAAGTTTTTTCCTAAAGAAAACTCTTCAAACAGTAAAGGTACGTTTATCAACCATCTGTTTCAGATTAAAAGAGATAAAACATGTGAACTTTTAGGATGATTTTGATAAAATTTTTAGGCAAGCAACACCAATAAAACCCTGGTGTTCCTTAAACTATCGTCGTTGGAGTTGGAGCTGTGACTTCACAGATGAACATGTTCTCGATATCTTAATGAATTCATAGAAAGTATGAAAAAAAGTTAATTGTGGAACTGATTTTTTTTCACGATTATAGCCCAAAAATAAGTAAAAATAGATGAAAAATGGGAAAATCATCAAAATTGGGCATTTTCAAAGGGCCGTAGCAAAAAAAGAAGTGCACCACCATATGATTGTCTTATACATGTAAACCCAAAAATCAGGTTTAATTCTAGAAATTGTTGGCTTCTCAGAGGTGTATATCCTTGATATAAAGAAGCGTCATTAAAAAATGTTAGAATGTTGTTCTACTGCAGTGCCAAAATCCTAATGATTTTTTTTTATGCCCCATCTACGATAGTAGAGGGGCATTGTGTTTTCTGGTCTGTGCATCTGTTCGTCCGTCTGTCTGTCCCGCTTCAGGTTTAAGTTTTTAGTCAAGGTAGTTTTTGATGAAGCTGAAGTCCAATCAATTTGAAACTTAGTACACTTGTTGCTATGAAATTTTTTCTAATTTTAAGACCAGATTTAACTTTTGACCCCAATTTCAAGGTCCTGAACATAGAAAATAAAAGTGCAAGTTTCAGTTTAAAGTTTGTGGTCAAGGTAGTTTTTGATGAAGCTGAAGTCCAATCAACTTGAAACTTAGTACACATGTTGCTTATGACATGATCTTTCCAATTGTAATGCCAAATTATATTATTTACCCAATTTCACGGTCCATTGAACATGGAAATGATAGTGCGAGTGGGGCATCCCTGTACTTTGGACACATTATTGTTTCGTTCTGATTTTCATTAACATCATAAATCCAATCCGATTTTGTTTTTATACGTCCCTTCACGTGACGTTATGATTTGGTTTAAAACCTTCATGTGGTGACCTTTGGATCCATATGGAAGAGAGGTTAATTACTATACCTTGCCTTCAGCTTGGGTCCCCTGTATCGAACCCCGCCTGGTTCATAAATCAATTTCGGATCACAAAAAAATAGCAAAATAGATCCATCTATAAATTAACAATCGGGTGTATCACTATATAATCTCCACGCTAATTTACATCCAGCTTCCTATATTAATACATACTTTTCTTAAATTACAGACATCAACCCATTTTTTCTGGACAAATGGAGAAAAACACAACGGCAAATGGGATTGGGGTACTGGTCATCCAGCTTTTACTAATCCTAAATGGACATCAGGACAACCTGACGGTTCAGGAACATGCTTAGCAGTCTACACACACACTGGATTCTTTGACGATCAACCATGTGAAACGCAATACAACTATGTCTGCAAGACAAAAGCTTAATAATCCATAGCGCAAAAAAAAAAATAGAATACAAAATACTTTTGAATGGAAACAGTAGACATTAATATATTATTTTATATTCTTACAACAGATATATATTTATCACATGACAAGTGCATGCTGAAATAATATTGAAATTTATGAAAACCCTGTATCGAAATGACTACATTTCACTTGTCTATATAAAATAAAGAACTAAAGACAACTAGGGTATGCTTCGTATTTTTAACAAATAAAACAAATCAATATGAAATACAATAAAAAAAAAATGTCTGTGTCTTATATTTTACCATATTCGTAGATGTCAATAATACCTATACCTGCAGGGGACTGTATGTTAGCATTCACAATTGGGTGCAGGCTATGAAGCTGTTCTATAAATACCCCACGTCTATTAGACAACAGCTTAACAACACATGAACCTTTATCACAGATTTATATTTAAAAAAGTAAACCATTATAGTTTAGAATATGAGGTTCTCTACATTAATATCGTTAACCATCAGCTGCGAGTGAGCAACACTGCAAGAACGTGAATCTCTTTTTTTGTGTGTGTGTGGGGGGGGGGGGGGGGGGGGGGGTTACAGAAAACGAACAAAGCATACTTTACATTGGATTCGAGTGGTTGATTTGGGAATGTACAACGGGCGGCAGCCAAATGTTCATGTTCAGTAATGTCGATTTTGACTGTTGCCGTTCAGGAGTTACGGTTCTTAATATTGAAAAGATGGTGTTTCTAGTTGTGTCTGTGCATTTAGGTTACTTATGTCGCCGATAACTTTTCATTTATGATAACGTCAATGCTAATTTCTTCTCACATCGAAATTACGTAGCGATTAGCTGGTGATATAGACAAAGGAAAGGTATTAAGTTGTTCTTTGCCCTACTTTTATTAGACGGCAACTAACAACACAACATACTATTGTGTGTGTAAGCTGTTCTATAAATTGCAATCATCAATGAGACAGCAACGAAACGAAACAACCTGAAACTTTTGTCACCTTCAGGTTACCATTTTTCATTTTGTGGACGAATCTTTTCTATAAATACCTAACCGGTGTTCTCTAATTGCACTACGTCAATGAGACAGCAACCACACTATACATCCTTACTTTTATCACTTACATGTAGGCTAAGCTGTTCTATAATATACAGTTGTTAATTTCTGTGTCATTTGGTCTGTTTTGGAGAGTTGTTTCATTGGTAATCATACATCTTTTTTTTATTTCCACGCATCAAAAAGATAGTAACTAATATCAATACAAACTGCACTTTTATTACTTTCATTTTGCCAGAGTGTAGTTGATGATGATCTATAAGATTATTACCTCATGACAATTGAACTAAGCGTACTTTTGTCCCTTTAAAGTTAGCATGTGTCATTGAATGCAGGCGAAGATGTTCTGTAATACACGTCAAATAAGGCGGCAACCTATATTACATAACTATCACATGCATGGCCAATTATTAAAAAATGTAAGCCAAAACCGATATTTTGAGTTCAGTAAACCATCAATAACATCACGGCAAAAGAAAAAAAAAAACGGGCTCGTCTAGATATTCGACATGATATAGTCGGTATGAAAAACGAAACTACCTATTATTCTATATTTCTTAATTTGTTCTGTGAGTTTGCCGATGTTTCTCCTCGAAGCCTAATGTTTTATTTGCTTTTGTCGTATTGTTGATGTGATTATCCCATTAGCCATTGTCAGATCAAAACGTCGAATATGCAAGCAGTACATGAAATCCATATCAGGAAAACCACTTCAAACACATAGAAATGGTACAAAGAAGATCGGCACGTTTCATCAATACAGTGCTCATAGAACCTGTGTCAGTCACTAGCCTTCTAAATGAGCTAAAACTACCATCATTAGAGACTAGACGGAAAATAAAAAGTCTGCTTTTTTCACAAAGCTTTAAAATAAAACAAAAATAGCCATAAATATTCCTGATTATGTAAGACAACACGGCCTTACCACCAAAGTAAATTTAGAAACTTCAAACTTCAACAAACACATACAAGTACAGCCTCTTTCCATGCACGTACCACCAAAGACTGGAATACCCTACCAATAAAACTGCTGAATATAGAAGATGCAGAGGCATTCAAGAACAGCCACACATCTTATTTTTAAAACAAGAAGTCACACAACAAACATTTGATTTTAATTTCACATGTAAATATGTTTTTAATGAGCACCATTTTGAATGACCTAATTAGTACTTGCGTGATGGGTCTTATACCCTTTGCATTTCAATAATGTAGATGTAGAACTGAACGACAAAGATGAGTTTTCGTCACTTCCATATGACAGTGTATCGCGGTTAGTCTTAAAAGTTTATTAAATGCAAATCATACAGCAATGAGACCGCAACTTAACGAAATATGTACTTTTGTCAATTTCATGTTCGCGTGTATGGGCTTAGCTGTGATATGTTATATGAATGGCCTGGAGTGTGAGACAGCAACAAAACATTACGACGGAAATTTTTGTCACTTACGTGTTCGCATGTATCATTGTGTGTAAAATGTCCGTCTATTGCATGTAAACATGAGTTGTGTACACTATAAACCCGTTCTTTTAATTAACGAAACAACATGCATGCACTTGATTCACTTACATGTTAGCATAAAAATTATGTATCATTGTATGTTGGCTACTTGAGGTTTTGGGTAAGCTGTTCTATCAATTCCCCTCGTTATAACGTCGTCATAGAAATGCAAGAACATTTGACATCAAAAAACGAAATTCTAATTCATTGGGTTTGTAACGATAATGTTCATTGCACGTTAACAAATATTTTAAAGAGGTAAATTCTACGTTCTACGTACCAGTCCGTAACTTAGAAAGCCACCATTTTGAATTCCGATTTTTTTGGGCATGTCATTTCTCAGAAAAAAAAATACATGAAAATCTCATTTTGAGACTCAAAATCTTTTAATAGTCAATGTTGAAACAATGCTGAAGCGTACGAAAGGTATAAATACGTCTAGAGTTTCAATCGTCTTTAGCAACTAAACGATGTGACGTCATGTGTATACTCACTATGTCAATCATAAACAATAGCCGTATTTATACATTTCGTGCGCTTCAGGATGGTTGCAAAATATTTGTCAACGTCCAATGAAGGAGGTCTTATTGGGGGGTTCTGATCCCGGATCCCGCTTGATGTTTTGTGAGATTTCCGTATCCCGCTAACACTATGTACGAAAGCAATTCTCATTTTTTTGTAATTTTCCGTGTCCCGCTTGACCTCATTTCCCGTTGTCACGACACACTAATTTGACTTTCGCGTATCACGCTTACGAAAAAATTGACAAACCCGCGTCACGCTTAGACCCCAATGAGACCCACAATGAAAATAATCGTTACAAACGAATTACATAAGAATATACGTTTACCTAGGTCCGTTCTTCGTCGGAAAGTAAACTCAATTTGCGACAGTAAAATCTACGTTTTGCGAAGACCAAGCATAAACTACAATACAGTTATCTCCTAATTTAACTAATGAAGAACTGGGATCAAACGAACTGAATAATATAAACAGCCACATGGTTTAATTTGAGGGCTTTAGTCACTTTTGCGCGAGATGAAAATCAACATGATTTTGGGTAGCAGCAAGGGATCAAAGATGTGTGTATATTGCTAGCTAATAAAACATCTTCAATGTCAGACTTTGAAGCACTAACGCATACATTTACTAGGCAGTAATTGCATGATTTGACTTTCAGATATGGCACACAACAAAATGAAGATTAGGATATAAGATCATATAATATCTGAACATCAGTTCAAAATTTCACTTTAATTATTTTTAGTGGACACTAATGGGGAGGGTTTGGATCCCGCTAATATAAAAGGGAGGGTTGAGATTCCGCTAACATATTTTACCCCGCCAAATTCTCTATGTACATGTATGTGCCTGTCCCAAGTCAGGAGCCTGTTTTTCAGTGGTTGTCGTATGTTTATGTGTAACATATTTGTTTTTCGTTCATTTTTTATACATAACGTAGGCCGTTAGTTTTTTCGTTTGAAGTGTTTAACATTGTCATTTCAGAGCCTTTTATAGCTGATTATGCGGTATGGGCTTTGCTCATCAATAAAGGTCGTTCGGTGACCTATACTTGTTAATTTCTGTGTCATTTTGCTTTCTTGAGGAGAGTTGTCTCATTGGTAAGCATACCACATCCTCCTATTTTTTATAACTAATAATCAACAAAAATGGACCTCTTTTTAAAACCATTACTTTTGCGCCAATTACTGTTTTTCAGGGGTATCAGTTGCGCCAATATTCGGAACTCATTTGCGCCAATTTACATTTTGTACCTAGATATAGGAAGATGTGGTGTGAGTGCCAATGAGACAACTCTCCATCCAAATAACAATTTAAAAATTAAACCATTATAGGTTAAAGTACGGCCTTCAACACGGAGCCTTGGCTCACACCGAACAACAAGCTGTACACATATCTATCAAAATATTAACGATTAATATATCATATATATATGTTGTGTACAAGTTATCATTTTGTACAAATTATAATTTTTACAAAAATATTGTACAAATTATAATTTGTATTTTGACGTTGTTTACGTTTTAGTGTCTATAAATTAATAGGAATACTTTCACGCAGGCGCAGTATATCGTAAAGGAAGCACCTGTAGGACTCGTGAAAACATTTGAATAAAGAATTAGTTCTATCTTTTTAATCAAAATTGAATATCATTATTAAAAGTCCGATAACCATTGGCTAGCGAAGATGAGTTTTACATGGCAATAAATCTATATACATACAAGTATATTGTGTGTCAATATAAAAAAATGTTATCATCAAAACATTGCTGGTTTAATCTGGATTTGAAAAATCTCCAATATCATTTTTCGCTTTTTTGGAACAAGCTTTCCGTGTTACATGCCTACACAGACTAGATCGCCATTTAAACATTTCTCCACACAGGCTACACTGAAATGAAGCTTCGCCATGCACACACTTTACATGATCCTTGAAATAACGCCTATCATTAAAGATCATATCACATTGTGGACACTGGTATTGTTCTTCTACTTTCTTTTTCTGTTCGGTATCTAATGCTGAAAAAAAGAGTAAAAAAGGTCCAGTCCATATAATGAAAATAGAACGCCGCATTTCTGTTGAATGAAACTTCGTGCATATTATACTTAAGCTAGTACAAGACATGCATGTTTAGACTTTTACACAAACTACACAGCTTCAAACTTTCAACAAGAAGCGTGATTTTAAGACTGAACAAACACTTCTATTATCCATACTTCAGATCCACTCTTTTACATACAAATACGTGTGTTTGTATAGACTTTTACTAACTATACTTCAGAGATACAACCCTTTACAAGACACAGGCATATGTCTTTGTAGAATAAGACTTCTACTAACTATACTTCAGATAAAGACTCTTTTTACATACAAATACATGCATTTGAACAATGTATAGACTTCTGTTAACAATACTTCAATAATTCAAATCTTTACAGACAAGTATATATCTTTGTAAACTTCTTGTATCTACACTTTTGAGCTACAAACATTTAAAGAGAAGCAAGTGTTTTTGTAGACTTCTACTGTATTTTATTGTATTTCAGAGCTAGACTACAAACCTTTACACCGACACACGTCTCTTTGTAGACTTATAATGTACTCCAATGCTACACACCTTTACACCGAAACACGTGTCTTTGTTAACTTCTACTGTATTTCAGAGCTACAAACCTTTACACCGAAACACGCGTCTTGGTAACTTTTAATGTATTTCAGAGCTACAAATGTACGAACCTTTACATCGGAACACGTATCTTAGAAGACTTCTACTGTATTTCAGAGCTACAAACCTTTACACCGGAACACGCGTCTTAGAAGACTTCTACTGTATTTAAAGAGCTACAAACCTTTACACCAGAACACGTGTCTTAGAAGACTTCTACTGTATTTAAGAGCTACAAACCTTTACACCGAAACACGTGTCTTTGAAGACTTCTGTATTTCAGAGCTACAAACCTTTACAACGGAACACGTGTCTTTGAAGAATTCTACTGTATTTCAGAGCTACAAACCTTTACAACGGGACACGTGTCTTTGAAGACTTCTACTGTATTTCAGAGATACAAACCTTTACAACGGAACACGTGCCTTTGAAGACTTCTACTGTATTTCAGAGCTACAAACCTTTACAACGGAACACGTGTCTTTGAAGACTTCTACTGTATTTCAGAGCTACAAACCTTTACAACGGAACACGTGTCTTTGAAGACTTCTACTGTATTTCAGAGCTACACACCTTTACAACGGAACACGTGTCTTTGAAGACTTCTACTGTATTTCAGAGCTACAAACCTTTACAACGGAACACGTGTCTTTGAAGACTTCTACTGTATTTCAGAGCTACAAACCTTTACAACGGAACACGTGTCTTTGAAGACTTCTACTGTATTTCAGAGCTACAAACCTTTACAACGGAACACGTGCCTTTGAAGACTTCTACTGTATTTCAGAGCTACAAACCTTTACAACGGAACACGTGTCTTTGAAGACTTCTACTGTATTTCAGAGCTACAAACCTTTACAACGGAACACGTGTCTTTGAAGACTTCTACTGTATTTCAGAGCTACACACCTTTACAACGGAACACGTGTCTTTGAAGACTTCTACTGTATTTCAGAGATACAAACCTTTACAACGGAACACGTGCCTTTGAAGACTTCTACTGTATTTCAGAGCTACAAACCTTTACAACGGAACACGTGTCTTTGAAGACTTCTACTGTATTTCAGAGCTACAAACCTTTACAACGGAACACGTGTCTTTGAAGACTTCTACTGTATTTCAGAGCTACACACCTTTACAACGGAACACGTGTCTTTGAAGACTTCTACTGTATTTCAGAGCTACAAACCTTTACAACGGAACACGTGTCTTTGAAGACTTCTACTATATTTCAGAGCTTCAAACTATACAACGGAACACGTGTCTTTGAAGACTTCTACTGTATTTCAGAGATACAAACCTTTACAACGGAACACGTGTCTTATAAGACATCTACTGTATTTCAGAGCTACAAACCTTTACAACGGAACACGTGTCTTTGAAGACTTCTACTGTATTTCAGAGATACAAAACTTTACAACGGAACACGTGTCTTTGAAGACTTCTACTGTATTTCAGAGCTACAAACCTTTACACCGGAACACGTGTCTTAGAAGACATCTACAGTATTTCAGAGATACAACCCTTTACAACGGAACACGTGTCTTTGAAGACTTCTACTGTATTTCAGAGATACAAACCTTTACACCGGAACACGTGTCTTAGAAGACATCTACTGTATTTCAGAGATACAAACCTTTACAACGGAACACGTGTCTTTGAAGACTTCTACTGTATTTCATTGTTTTCCCACACCGTTGGCACATCCATTGCTTATCTGTTGTATGACTTAGCATGTGTTCCCTAAGATGTCCTTTCTGTGAGAAATCTTTATTGCATACTTCACACTAATATATTAAATAAAAAATATAAATATTATAAAAAAATATCAAAAAAAAGACAAACGATTTATTTTTTAAAGATCATCATTGATTTCTACTTTTGATAAAATACAGAGTACGTTTGTATCTTGCAGTAATGGAGATAAATCACTTAAAACGGCTTACATAGAATGTTTTAAACTTGGCATCCAAGTTATGGGAAATTAACAATATAAACATAAATGGTTGGAACATTGTCCTCAAGTAATTTGAAATTTACCTTCTCAACAGATATGTTCGGAACATGGTCTTGCGAGTTATTGGAAATTTACCTTGTAAAGAGAAATGTTTGGAACATGGTCTACGAGTTTCGAGTTTACCTAAAAACAGAAATATATCAGGAACATGGTCTACGAGTTATGGAAAATTTACCTTAAACACAGAAATTTTTGGAACATGGTCTCAGAGTTATTGAAAATTTACCTTAAACACAGAAATATTTGGGACATGGACTCCGTGGTCCCGGCGAACATGTTGTTGTAGACTATACTGCCGGCTATAAACTTTTCCACAATCGGCGTGCCGGCATGTAAATATCAGTGGATCAGCATGACGCTTTCTATGTTCCTTCATTGCAGCCGGACTGGCAAATATTTTACCACAATCACATGTCTGTGTTTTGCCCAGATGAATCAACTTATGTCTGGACAAATTTGACTTTCTATTAAATACTTTTTTACACTGATTACATTTAAATCCATCACTCTGCTGCTTTGTATTCTTTTTACTAGAAAAGAGAAAAGAGTAACAAACAATATCAAATGTAGATATTTATTACTATATTTGATGTAAAGGATATATAGAGATTAATTTTCTAGTGTTAGAGTAAA
Organism: Mytilus trossulus; assembly: GCF_036588685.1. Taxonomy (NCBI): domain Eukaryota; kingdom Metazoa; phylum Mollusca; class Bivalvia; order Mytilida; family Mytilidae; genus Mytilus; species Mytilus trossulus. The sequence goes on from NC_086380.1 coordinate 13,662,212, forward strand.
CGAATGCAGATCATGCATGTGAAATAATATTTGGCATAATAAGAGTCCATTTATCGGTGTCTTCCTCGAATGCCAACATTTTATGTGTGACCTATTCCTTGAATGCCAACAAAAATATTTCAATGGATGTTTATATAATAACAATAGGTGTTTTTAGAACTATCTAAATGTTTTTAAAAGTATAAAATAATTAATGAGCTTGATAAAATTGCAACATTTTATTACTTTTTGATAAGAAAAATGGTAGATTTTAAGGTTAAAATTATGAATTTTAAAGAAATAAATATTACATATTAAAACGTTTTTACAATTCCTTGCTTTCTATTAAAAAAAAAGATAACTTGGGAATGGAAGTGTTTATTTACATAAGACTTTTCAGAATTTTTATCAAAGAAATTTGCATACAGATATATTTAAAAAAAAAAAAAAAATATTAAAGATTTATCATCAATATATCTGAACAATTGCAAACTGAACAAAATAAAACATAGTTATCTAACATGAGAATCAAAATTTCAAGAAATTCCATCAAGTAATATTAGAGAAATTACAGCACACAAAACTATATAAATGTTGAAAAAAAACCTTGAAGTCCAAAGAGAATTTGAACAAACTGGATTTCATGACAATATGCACATGTTGACTTTGTTGAATTTTAAGATGATCCATATTTATTTTTAAGTACAACTGAATGCAGTAACAGCAACACATGATTTTCGAAAACTTGAAAAACATGAACTTGTTTTAGCTACCTGTTTTTACCTATCTGTTTAATTAGTATGATTGTTTTGATAAGCATTCATTTTTGTTGTGATAACTACTTGCACTTATTCCTTGAACGCCAACATAATTTTACAGGTAAATTGTCGGTAGATCAAAGGATGTTGGCATTCAAGGAATAAACCCATTTATCGACACGGACTTTTCATCAACTCCTGGCATGATTACGCGTAATTACCTTGAGGCTATGTTTTTTTTAAAAACATATGAAAAAATCATCAATGTAGAAACTAGTTCAAAACTGCAATGTTGATGGAACTTCAAGCATTTATCCCCATGCAAACAGTATAGCCAGCTAAATAGGCCTATGACGCAGTTTAAATCGTTATTTAACATACATATAATTAAGAGACTTTACCATTGTTCATACAATTTAGTGTCATATATACATAAGCAAATTGCAAAAAAAAAAGATACAAACAGTATAAGAGGGACATTTTTAAACAAGACTATAATAAAAGTAAACAAAAGAAGTGTTTCTCATCAAGGCTAAAAATCATGCTTGTTAAAGATGGTATTTGATGAAAATTTCATTAAAAATATGTGAACACTGCAATGTTCTATCAAAATTGTCTGCTGTTCCAATATGTAAAACTTTCTACTATTTTAGTTTAAAAAGCATGCCATTAATATTGTTAAAAATAGTAGATTTTCACTCTTGATTATTATAATAGACACTCAAATCGTTTTTGGTATACCAATTTCATTATGTGTTTAAAACTTTTAAAACTTTTTTATGCCCCATTTATAGACATTATGTTTTCCGGCCTGTGCGTCTAACCGTCTGTCCGTTCGTTCGTTCGGTCGCCCGTCTGTCCCGCTTCAGTTCCAAGTTTTTGGTCGAGTTCGTTTTTGATGAAGTTGAAGTCCAATCAACTTGAAAACGTAGTAAACGTGTTTCCTATGATATGATCTTTCTAATTTTAATGCCAAATTCGAGATTTTATCCCATTTTCACGGTCCACTGAACATAGAAAATGATAGTGTGGATGAGGCATCCGTGTCCTTAGGTTTTATATATATATTGACATACTGTGAGTGAAACGAACGGATAGAGAGGAAACCAGCGACATTTCACACTTCCGATTATTCAGACATCAAAACTGTCCCTTAGTAATTTGAAATGTACTTACTTATCTGTATCAGAATTTGCATCTTCTGTGAAATCCGAATCCTGAAAATAAAAATACATTTAAATCGGGCAGACTAAATGAATATCCTAGTACTTTGGTGGAATTACATATGTATACCAAATCCGGAAGACACAAGGTCCTTTCATGAAAGAAATGACTGAGGCATTATAGTAATACGTTCATAATATAAATTGAGATAATTTTATTATGAATGAGCAAATCTATAAAATACTGCTTGTATCAAAGTTGTTATGCAAAAATGGTTTACTCCTAATTGAATTTGTTGTTTCAAATTGGTTAAGAACCTTCTCGTTATTAGTGATTGTGATAATTTACCAAATTTGACAAAATTAAAGTACCAAAACCTGCAGCTTTTTACCATCATTAAACAGGAGTGCACATTCTGAAGTGTCTCGCCTTCTTTACTGACCATTTTTTTTTATGTTAAATAGTCCTAAATATAAAATTTTACTAAAAAATATCACATAAAACTGAACATGATCCAAGAAAATTAGGTCAGGGTTAGATAAATAACAAGAATATGTCAACAGCACTCGCACTATTATTTTCTATGTTTAGTGGACCGTGAAATTGGAATAAATTCTCTAATTTGGCGTTAAAATTAGAATGATCTTATCAAAGAGAACATGTATATTAAGTTTCAAGTTGATTGAACTTCAACTTCATCAAAAACTACCTTGACCAAAAACTTTAACCTGAAGCGGGACAGACGGACGAACGAACAGACGAACGGACGTACAGACCAGAAAACATAATGCCCCTCTACTATCGTAGGTGGGGCATAACAATCGTGAAATACATGTTGTCCTTGCAATCATTGAATGCAGAAAATATAGTTGACAAATAGTTTCTAAGAAACAGACCTAACCTGGAAAGCTAAACATTGATCAATGAACCATGAAAATGAAGATAAGGACAGACGAACCATGTCAGACAGATACAAATGTAAGTACAACTTCCAATCAATTTGCACCAAATGTATTGAACCATAAAAATAAAAAATAATGTCAATTTTAGATGATACCTGCCAGACAGACATATTCACCTTACAATCATTCCATTCAAGAAATATAGTTGACCTATTGCATATAGTTTAAGAAAACGGACCAAAACACAAAAACTTAACAATGAACAATGGACCATGAAAATGAGGCCAAGGCCAAATAAAACCTGCGAGACTGATATGTACGTCATAAAATATTACCGTACACCAAATATAGTTGACCTTTTGTATTTACTATTAGAAAAAATACACCAAAACACAAAAACTCAACATTGACCACTAAATATAGAATAATAGGTAGTTTCGTTTTTGATACTGACTATATCATGTGGAGTATCTAGACGAGCCCGTTAGAGCGAGTTTATATAGTCCATATGATATAGTCAGTATCAAAAACGAAAGTACCAATTATTCTGTTTATCGGTAATTATGACGTGACGCAATGTATTGCCTAATATTTTCAGTATACAGCCAGTACGTTGATACTCGAATATTAGGCAGTAAGATCAAAGGGAAAATATACGAATTACCTATAAACCATGAATATGAGGCCAAGGTCGGATGACACCTACTAGTTGGCCCTTACAATCATTCCATACACAAAATATATAGTAGACTTATTGTTGAGGTCAGATGAAAACTGGTTGACGGGCATGAGAACTTTGCAAGGTACGCTCATTTTAAAATTAATATAGTTACATTCTATAACTCATAAGAAAGAAATTAACCTTTAGTAGTTACTGAACAATGAAAATGAGGTCAAGGATAACGAACATATGCCAGACAGACACATGAACTTCATAACATGAGGCATTCCTAAACAAAATATGAATCACCCATGCAGGTCTTCGACCTTCTAAAATATAAAGCATTTTAGAAGTGAGTAAATAGCCGCCGCCGGACCACTGTCCTTAAGCTTATGTTGAGCTTTCTCCGACAAATGAAGCAGGCTCGACAAAAATGCTTCATATTTTGAAATATGCATTACGTTGTAAGTACTCAAACTGTAAACACATAAAACATCGGAAGACAATTCTATTCTGCAAACTTTTCAGTTCAGCGATAATTTATATGTCGGACCAAGCTTGATTAAGAAAAGTACGACCTCTGTCACTAGGAAAATTTATTCTGAGTTTTTCCGCATTATTTATTCGTGTTATCTCTACAGCTGTGCACTCATTGTCATGACCACCTCCCTATTTCCAAAGGGGCACTTGTTTGGTTCCCAATTGTCATCGTGCACCGAAGCTGTACGTCTACCTAATGTTGACTTATTCAAGAAAGTTTTCCCATATTCTTGGCATATATATAAGTAGATGGTATGGAATTTGGTATTTGTTGGCCTTGTGTGCAGTATATTTTTACTCAGATTTGGAGGTACAAATGTATGTGTACAAGTTGTACATGCAAATGCTGCATCGTGTATCTTCTTGTGCTTTCTCCATCCGTCTTTATTTTGTATTTACATTATCAAATTTCACAACAGTGCACATCATTAGTTTTAGCTAAAGATGGAGTCAAGTTTAGCTTTGAAAAAAACCACGAACATCTTAGGATAAGGTTAAAACTTCTTAGCAACGAATATCCAGAATAAACAGAGAGAACTTACATACCGAGACCCAGACACAGAACAACGAGAAGCGACAAACAGGAAAATATAAACAACACGGAGCCAATATTATTTGAGTCGGTACATGATCACAATCAGAGCTTCTCGGATCAACATACAAAATTCTTGACCCACGTTTGAACTGAAGACTAACGTTATGTAATAATATGAAAGAAACTAAATCCTGCTCTGTGTGTACTGTCCAATACATATACTTATGTTGGTTTAACCATACAGTACCATGAGTACTGTACATGTAGATCGTATCATTTAAGTTTATATCGCCGTACGAAGAACACTGGTGAGAAATTCGTTTAAGTTTACGGACATTTTCGTATGAATTTGGAAATGAAAAGAGATGTTTTATAATAGAAGGAAAACAGTTTCTGGCCTTTGTTAGTCTTGTATTATTTTAACTTTTAGTTTCTTGTGTACAATTTGGAGTTTAGTATGGAGTTCATTATCACTGAACTAGTATATATATTTGTTTAGGGGCTATAGCTGAAGGACGCCTCAGATGTGCGGGAATTTCTCGCTGCATTGAAGACCTGTTGGTGACCTTCTGCTGTTGTCTGCTATATGGTCGGGTTGTTGTCTCTTTGACACATTCCCCATTCCATTCTCAATTTTGTTCTTTAAAGTCGACGAACAGGTTTGCTTTGTCACATATTTTGGTAAAATTTTGCAAACAACTTTTGCTCATTGAACTATTATAAAGAATAATAACTGAAATTCGAGAAGAAGAAAAATATGCATTTCAAGATCTATTTTCTAAAATATTATTAAAATTCTTTAAAAAAGATGAACATTGATTTGAATAGACAGCACATATATAATTATGTCGGGTTTTTTTATGTTTTATAAGTTGTCATTATAAAACATATCTAAGTATTTTTTTACTTGTATTTGTACACGATAGTCAATTGCATGCTAATAAAGGTAACAATCATTTGTACTTCAAATTTATTTCGTAAGTCTGCCGAATATATCAAGATGTTAAGTCAGTATTGTTATTTCATTGGTTGCTTTTAAAGTAAAAAAACGCACTCCCTCGTCTGATATTGTTATTTCATTGGTCGCTTGTAAAGTGAAAACGCACTCCCTCCGATCCGCTGACAAAGTTCCTGAGAGAGAAGATATTGTCAAACAAAACTAGTGGTATAGTGACATGATTAGGCATGAGATGTTTTAATTTGTATAGTGGCATGATTAGGCATGAGATTTTATGTGTCGGTAGTAACTAGCAGCCCAGTTAAAAGATTTGCCGCACGTGCTACATACTCGCACATTGTTGCTATGTTTCCCGATCATGTGACCACGATGTGCTGCTTTTGATGTCAGTATGATATCACACACTTCACACTGGTATGTTCGTGGCTCATTATTTTCTGAGTGACCTTTTTCAATATGCTGAGTTAAATGTGCTTTGTACAAGAACGCTTTTTGACAGATGTCACACTTGTGTGGTTTTATGTTTTTATGCTTATTCACGTGACTTTCATAATGCTGTATACTAATAAAGGTTTTATCACAAAAAGTACACTTTCGTTTATATTCACCACTGATTTTCTTCAAGTGATAATTAAGTCCAGCAAGACTTGTAAACCTTTTTGAACAGTGTGTACAAATGAGACCTTCTCCGTGTTTATGTTTAGTGTGAACTTTCAGCATACAAAGATCAGGAAATCTAGAGTCGCATTGGTCACAGAAGAACATGTTCTGGTCGTGGATACGGCGATGTCTATACAGACTACTCGGCCAAGGTGTAGTAAAGTCACAGTCGTTACATTTTAGCATCTTCTTTGTCGTTCTATCTGTGCCAGCATTAGATTGGTCTCTGTTTGACGCTCCTTGGTGAGGTATCTTTCTCTCAGCCTGAAAATGTAACCATAAAACTGCTCACTTGGTGAATTTGACGCAAATTTCCATATTTTTTTATAAGAACATCCGAAATTAAACGGAAAACTTTAAGGACAATTCACATTATGTTCGTAAAGATTGTAAACCGATTATAATTTGAAAGCTTGTGTCTCTTTTTTCCATGTCATTCGATGTTTATAGATATAGGAAGATGTGGTATGAGTGCCAATGAGACAAATCTCCATCCAAGTGACAATTTGTGAAAGTAAACCATTATAATTCAAGAGACTAGGCTCACACCAAATAGCAAACTACAAAGGACTTCCAAAATTTCTAGTGTAAAACCATTCAAACGGGGAAAACAACGGTCTAACCTATTTAAAAAAATCGTAAGGGTTCTGCGGAATCCAGTGTCTCGCCTACTTTTGCTGTTAATCAAACAAAAATGAAAAGAAAAATCAATAAAAATATTCCTTTCGATACTATCTTTTGATTGCAAGGAGTTTCTGTACAAGTTTGAAAATGAAAATGTGCCTAACTTGACCCTAAACTGACAGAATTGCGACACAAAGTGTTTAATATATTGATTTCGTATTCGACATGATTGCATACAAATTATACGAAATATTAGTTTTTCATGGTCTTCGAGCTGCGCGCAGGGTCAATGCAAACAGAAAGAATACAAAATTGTAAAGCTGGGTGAGTCACCAACATCGTTATATAAACCAGTGAAATATTTTTTAAAGAACAATATTAATATTAAACATGTGTTCCACAGATTTTTCAACACACTGGTATCTCATGTTATATCTCTCGAACAAGTCGTTATTAAATAGGACCCTTTTAAAAATATATTTTAACAAAAGACACAACGAGCACATCATCTCGTACGCAGTGTTACAGACGATTTCATTGAGTGTGTAGGCCAATGCAGTGTTACAGACGATTTCATTGAGTGTGTAGGCCAATGCAATATGTTTTGTTCACTAGCCTGGTAGCCGAACAGTGAAGTCATTATGAGGTAAGATAGACTATGGTTCTTTTTTTGGAAAAAAAAGTTTGTTTCCAGTTTCGGGAGAAAACAATAATTTGTTTTTGACCCTGAGAAAAAAAATTTGTTTCTTTCACCCTCAGCTGTCACTATATGTTATAGTAAAGTTGAAAGAAAAAAAATGTTTTTGACTTGTCCCCAAAAAATTTGTCCAGAAAAAAAATTCATTCATATATATCCTGCTTTTATTATGGTACATGCAAAAAGCCTGCAATTGAACAGATCTGATTCTTTACACCTATTTATAATCAAGATGAGCACTTTTCAAAGGTATTTTCTGATGCTCAACATTGATATTTGCCTAAAGTCTATACACTTATTTTATGATCGTAACAAGGACTTAACAAGGGGATTTTCTGATGCTTAACATTAGTTTTTTGCTAAACGATAACATGAATAGATTTCTTGGCTGAGTGCAGCTGGATACAACCGAAGACGTCCAACACTGAACAGTTATATATACTATATTTCTTGGTGCATCTTTTATATCTGCTAGATGAAAGCATGAGTTCAAATTTCCAATCAATTTTATTACAATCTTCTAATAGATTTAACAAACAGTTATAACCAATAAAAAAAAAATTGGTAAAAATAACAATTGTAGAAAAAAAAGTGTTTCTCGTAGTAACATTTGTGGAAAAAATAGAGTACATGGTTAACAGTATAAGGGAGCTAACATTTGATTTTAGGGGTTACAATTTGCTTAAAAGGCAAGCCAAAAATTAAGATTGAAAATGGCAGGATAACAAGTTATGTAAAAAGGGAATAAGCTACTATCTAAAAAAGGACTGAATAAAGTGAAAAATTAAAAAAAAGCAGGACAGAGATTAAAACTGAAAACAAATGCAGGACTATTTTTTTCACCCTAGCCCCCTTTTTCATCCTAAAAATAAATTAGTATCTTCCTAAGAGTTATCTATAAATATAACTGAGGCATAAAAAATAATAATAACAGATCGTTCATCCTCAATGTTTTTTTCTAGTATGATTAGACCTGCTAGATCTGTATCGAAAGCCTTTGTTGCAAACTTGGCAATGATATTGGGCTACACCTTTCTTGTGCTTTCCTGTCACATGGTCAGTTAGTAGATCTTTCCTGTCAAATCTCTTAGGGCACATTGAACACTGGAAACGTTTAGCATTAAGAGTGTTACAAACTTTCAAGTGCCTCTGGTATGAACCTTGGTATGTGAACTGTTTATTACATTTTCCACACTTGAAAGGTTTATGTCCAATATGCGTGTTCCTGTGGCCAAGATAGTGGGCGTTGTCTGCAAACGTTTTGTGACAGATCTGGCATTCATGTCTCCTTTTCTCAGTGTCAGAGTGACTTATTTCATGACGTCTGTGGCCACTTTTTGTTTTTAATTTTTTCCCACAAAAACAGCAAACAAACACATTTTGATAATTGGTCCTGTTGACTGCAGTTGAAACAGCTGATGAGTTTTCATTGATAAGTTCATGAAATGACTCATCTAATGCCTCAATTGTAACGTTTTCTGTCATCTGAAGTAATAAAAAAACAACAGATTATTTAAAAATGTCTATAAACATGAAAAGTTCATACAAATTCCAAGCGACAACAACCTGACCATAGAGCAGAAAACAGCCAAAGGCCACAATGGGTCTTCAATGAAGCGAGAAACTCCCGTATCCGGTGGCGTCCTTTAGCTGGCCCCTTGATAAATATTTATACTAGTTCAGTGATAGGTTTTTTCATCATTTTTTATTATTTGTACTTTTGTAGTACTGTTTGTATCAGCGACAACACTTTGACTCAGTCCGTTCCCGAATCACACGCTTGTAATTCCATGGTTGTCTTTGGTTGTTTTTTACCATATGCGTTTTGAACATAAAATAGGCAAGTAGTTTTCTTGTTTGAATTGTTTTACAATTATAATTTAGGGCCCTGTTATAGCTTGCTTTCATGCAGTTTGTGTGTTTTTCTAATTGTTTAAGGCATACGCTGACATAAACTTGATTAATTCAACATCATTTTTGTGTCTAAAAGAAAGTTGTCTCATTGTCAATGTTTATGGGATAAGTCGTTACAGTCACTTCTTCTAAATAAGACCTAGATATAAATGACGGTCATGTTTTGCAAACCACTTTTTATTCACATTGAAAATACAAAACTATCAGATATTGTTTCGAAAGTTAGGGAGCTACATAAAATGTACCATTTGATTTTTATGGGGGGCTAGGATGAAATTTGAAAAAAATAGGAAGGACAGGAGTTTTGATAAAAAAAAAAAGGCAGGATGAATTTGAACTGTAAAAATAATGTGAAAAACATGCCTATGAAAATAAATGTGCCTACCAGAAACGAGGAGAAAGTTACAAATCTCACTGCTATGTTATGGATGCTTGAGTGTGAAAACTTGCTTTAGTGTGCAAGTAACACAGTATATATGTAACACTCCCAAACGTGTCCTTCCCCCCAAACGTGTCCCGAGTTTCCCAAACGTGTCTTTTCTCCCTAAACGTGTCCGAAATGTACAATATTTCCCAAACGTGTCCGATTTCATAACCCCCAAACGTGTCCGATAATTGTTATTCGCCAAAACGTGTCTAATATTTAAAGCCAAAACGTTACACGTCTTTTAGCGCTTTTACAAGAATCCTTTGAATAAAATCGCTGATAACGTTTACGGCAATTCTATGATGGGAGACACACGTGATGAAGTTGTCATTTATCAGATTAAGTTAGTTAGATGTAGGTTTTAAATGATTATAATAATTGCAAAATTAATCTGTTATTATTATGTAACTTTGACTGCAGTTGTTTATTGTCCAGTTGCAAGTATTTCATATTCGTTAAGAGCGAACATACACATAGTTCTTGAGTTGAATCAATGGTTAACTTTGTTAATTATTTTGTACTTAAAATTCCGATGATGCCTTTTATATTTATCTGCATATTGCATGGCGGGCTTTTAACGGTATTTTTTTCACTTTTGTCAATAGTTTGTGTGTTTCAAAAGCCCATCAAATTATAAACTTGTTATCCGGGTTTTAAATAAATTTTAGGTTTCCACCATCACAAAAGACACACGATAAGAAAAATAACGTGCCAGTCCAGTGCCAAATATTTCATGCATAAGTTTTATAGATTTTTTTTTATGAATGTGACCGTTATGTGATCAACGCCGGTTTTAAATGCAAATTTATTTTGTAGTGTATAAATAAACTTTAGACTGTTGATTACGTATTGTCCAGTACTTTATGCATATTTAGAGCGCACAATAGTTTTGCAAGTTTTATTGTTTTTACAGTTGTACTGTACACATTAACTTTAAACTTAACTTCAAACTGATGATTGCGTATTGTCCAGTTGCAAGTATGTCATGCATATTTAGAGAGAACATACAAGTTTTAATGTTTTTGCAGTTCTATTTAGAGAGAAAATAGGCTACCTCGTTTTTTTTTACATTCTAATATACAAGTTTTAATGTTTTTACTGTTCTTTTGTTAAGATAAACTCTAGACTGTTGGTTGCGTATTGTCCAGTGAAAGTATTTCATGCAAATTAGAGAAAACATACAAGTTTTAATGGGTTTTTTTCAGTTCTACTGAATAAATTGTCTTTATACTGTTGATTGCGAATTGTTCAGTTGTCAGCATTAATAGAGAGAACATTAAAGTTTTAACGCGCAGAGAAAGGGACACTTTGACCCGTTAACTGTACAGTTTAACTCAACATGTTCGCTTACAATTTACAAACGAAATAGACGAAATGACGCCCCCACTTTAACCCAGTTTAATTCTTCCGTTTTAAAAAAGTACTAACGTGCTTATGTATCTTTTTAATGAAATGGTAAAATTAGTATACGTTAATGAAATAGCAATAACCAAATAACGCTTGAGTTGGACACGTTTGGCGTTTATACAAATGACACACTTTGGCGCAGTTTTCAACTAGACATGTTTGGGGGAATCAGACACGTTTGAGGGGAAGGACACCTTTCTAAGTGTTACATATATAGTACCAGAAAATCTGGAAGGACTGCATGCATGATTAATTTGTGCAGAACAGTATAAGACTATAGTCAGTTTGGGACTGTTCGTCAATGATTGAATACATAAATGTATTAATAATTGATAGTAAATATTGTAAACTAAGTGTATATAATATAGTATACTATAGTAAATTAAAATTATGGCACAATCAAAACACATCTTTTTATTTTTCATCTTTACATACTACTATTATAAACAAAGAAAATATAATAATGTTACAAAATAATTAGATACCAGTGTCTGCTATTGAGTATTTATATTCCATTTAAAATTAGTTTAAAGTTAAGTGAAATAAGGGATACGCCTTTTATTAGAAAAAAGTGTATTATCATAATTAATTATGTTCAAAAGTGCCTGTTTAAAACAGATTTTAACACGCCAAGTTTACTTTACAATAAATATATATTTAAATTCTCGAAAGACAATGTTCAGATCAGTGCCAAAGTTGCTTTTCATAAATTGTTTGTTAAAAAAAAAAACAACAAAAACGGTTGATATATACATGTATAGACGAAACCAGGTGATTGTGTAGTAACAATATTGACAAAACAGATTTATTTTAATTTGACATGACCCTTTTCTTTCGTTCCATACACAGAAATACAATTATTGAGATGCTCATAATAACTAAATTTGCAATCTCCGTGTCAATATCTATCTTCCCGTACCTTTCTTTCCGTACAATGTGAACAATTTAACGAGAAATTAAACAATTTCAAGGCAAGGTTCACTCAATTCCTCATTTTGACATACATTTTGACTTATTTCTCCGTTAATATAGAACGGTTGTAGAAAATATTGCATCTCACAATAGAAAATAGTTGTATATGTATATATATTCTTTGATATCATAAAAAAAAATTAAAAATAAGGAGAAACCTACCTTTCTTTTGTCTATTGGTGTTCCGTCATTGTGCCGGATGTTAGATACCATCCAGTCCGAGCAAATTTTGCTGGTGTGGTTTAGACACAGTGAAGTAATTTTGTTAAATTGTTCCCAATTTTTTTTAATAACACAAATTCATATTTACAGCTTTATACTTTTGAAAAAATCTTAATTGTTGTTTATTCTTACGTACTGCAATCTTGTTAAAAGCCGTGGTTTTAATATTAACACTTTCACAATATTCACACAGACACTGGATAGGTTTCTCTGGTTCTGTAATTTTACATTCTTTTGTCTATTTTTTTTTGTCATTATCTCTATGCCACTATCTATATGTCATTATCTGTATGTCACTTTATGTGTGTCACTATCTGTATGTCACTATACGTGTGTCACTATCTGTATGTCACTATACGTGTGTCACTATCTGTATGTAACTATCTCTTTGTCATTATATGTATGTCACTATAGGTATGTCACTATCTGTATATCACTATCCGTATGTCACTTTCTGTATGACACTATATGTATATCACTATCTGTATGTCACTTTCTGTATGACACTATATGTATGTCACTATATGTGTGTCACTATCTGTATGTCACTATATGTGTGTCACTATCTGTATATCACAATCTGTATGTCACTATCTGTATATCACTATCTGTATGTCACTATATGTATGTCACTATCTGTATGTCACTATATTAATGTCATTATCTGTATGTCACTATCTGTATGTCACAATCTGTATGTCACTATCTGTATGTCACAATCTGTATGTCACTATATTAATGTCACTATCTGTATGTCACTATATCTGTATGTCACTATCTGTATGTCACTATCTGTATGTCACTATATTAATGTCACAATCTGTATGTCATTATCTGTATGTCACCATCTGTATGTCACTATCTGTATGTCACTATATGTATATCACTATCTGTTTGTCACAATCTGTATATCACTATCTCTATGTCACTATATGTATGTCACTATAGGTATGTCACTATCTGTATATCACTATCTGTATGTCATTATCTATATGTCACTATATGTATATCACAATCTGTATGTCACTATCTGTATATCACTATCTGTATGTCACTATCTGTATGTCACTATATGTGTGTCACTATCTGTATGTCACTATATTAATGTCACTATCTGTATGTCACTATCTGTATGTCGCTATCTGTATGTCACTATCTGTATGTCACTATATTAATGTCACAATCTGTATGTCATTATCTGTATGTCACCATCTGTATGTCACTATATGTATGTCACTATATGCATGTCACTATATGTATATCACTATCTGTATGTCACAATCTGTATATCACTATCTCTATGTCACTATCTGTATGTCACAATAGGTATGTCACTATCTGTTTATCACTATCTGTATGTCATTATCGCTATGTCACCATCTGTATGTCACTTTCTGTATGTCACTATATATGTGTCACTATCTGTATGTCACTATCTGTATGTCACTTTCTGTATGTCACTATCTGTATGTTACTATATGTGTGTCACTATCTGTATGTCACTATCTGTATGTTACTATCTGTGTGTCACTATCTGTATATCACTTTCTATTTGTCACAATCTGTATGTCACTATAGGTATGTCACTATAGGTATGTCACTATCTGTTTATCACTATCTGTATGTCACTATCTGTGTATCACTATCTGTATGTTACTATATATGTGTGTCACTATCTGTATGTCACTATCTGTATGTTACTATCTATGTGTCACTTTCTGTATATCACTTTCTATTTGTCACAATCTGTATGTCACTATATGTATGTCACTATCTGTATGTCACAAACTGTATGTCACTATATGTATGTCACTATATGTATGTCACTGTATGTATGTCACTATATGTATGTCACTTTATGTATGTCACTATATGTATGTCACTATCTGTATGTTACTATCTGTATGTTACTATCTGTATGTCATTATCTATATATGTCTTTATCTTTGTCACTATATGTTTGTCACTATCTGTATGTCACTATTTGTATGTCACTATTTGTATGTCATCATCTGTATGTAACTATCTATGTCACTATCTGTATGTCACTATATGTATGTCACTATATGTATGTCACTATATGTATGTCACTATTTGTATGTCATCATCTGTATGTAACTATCTATGTCACTATCTGTATGTCACAAACTGTATGTCACTATATGTATGTTACTATCTGTATGTTACTATCTGTGTGTCACTATATGTATGTCACTATTTGTATGTCATCATCTGTATGTAACTATCTATGTCACTATCTGTATGTCACTTTCTGTATGACACTATATGTATGTCACTATCTCTATGGCACTATCAGTATCTGTATATAAAATTATATTGGATATTGTGTCTTTTTGATGAACAAGATAAACAGCATGCTTCTTTATTTTAAGTTTCAGTTGTTTAACTTTACTTGTTTCTGTCTTTTTCTTTTATTCTTCTTTTCTTTTGTGAAGACAGAGTTTCTCGGTATTGTCTCTTTTTTTCTCTTTGCACTCTTTGTCTTTCTTCTTCTTTCTTTATGTCATGTCTTGTCAGACATGTCAGAATGTTTTTACTTCCCGACTTTTTAATATGCTCTATTTTTTTCCTTTCACGCATATTTCGCATCCTTATTCTACTTCTTTCTTTATTTTCTTGCTTCTGTTGTTCATTCCACTTTGCTCTTCTTTCCCGATTTACTTTGGCATGTTTTTGTTTTTTGTTCAATCCTGGAGTATCTGGACTCTGTGCAGATGGACATGCACTCAATCTCATTTTAAATCCTTTCCCAATCTTAAAAATAAATTATAATGTTTAAGTTCACTATGCATCACTTTTACAAAAAATAATCATATATAATTTATAGGTAACAGTGTTTTAATAAAGATTTTAATTGACACCCATTTCACTTAGTGAACCATGTCTGGTCTGTGTTAATGTTTGATGTTTTTATTCTTTGTATTGATCTGATGAGTCAAGTCTTTTTTAACAGATTTTTATAGTTTGTTGTTATGCTGTGCTGTTAAACCACTGTTCCAGGTTAGGGGAGGATTGACTGCTCACAAACATGTTTAACCCCACCACATTCTTTATATGACTGTCCCAAGTTAGGAGCCTGTAGTTCAGTGGTTGTTGTTGATTCATGTCAGTTATATTTCTTTTCTGTTAATTGCTTAGTTACAAACATGATAAATAAGGCAGTTACTTTTCTCGATTGAATTAATGTTTATTATTCGTGTCAAGGCTATAGGGTATGGATTTTTATCATTGTTGAAGGCGGTACGGTTGCTTACTTTATTTGAACTTTGGTGGAAAGTTGTCTCTGACAATAACACCTCTACTCCTTATTTTAATATAGCAATGTTCCTATTCCAATAGGGGCCTTGGTGGCTGAGTGGTGTGAGAAGTTACTATGGTAATCCTTAGCGTTAACCCTTTCCTCCATTGAAATTTTTGTTTTGCATACTTGATTCGCATAGGATTTTTCAAATAATCATTGAAAATATGCTTTGAAGTATTAATGCATTGCGAAAAACAAATATTCCATCAAATAAATTTTAGTGGGATATTCTTATGAATATCCTTTTATATTCCATACAAATTTTATTTTAAGTCTGATGCAGACACTTTGTAGTCAAAGCATTTCCATTTAGGTACTACACAGGCGCCAAAAGGCGTCATTATGAAGTAAAGGCAGGGTTGGCAAAGTATTACCCGCCCGCGGGAATTCCCAGGTGGGAAAACCGGGGTTTTGCTGGGCTGGGCAATACTCCCAGAAATAGGGAATAGTGGGCATTACTGGGCAATATAATTTTTTAAGCTTATTTTAATATAAAATAGTAAAGTCTTGGTGTAGTTTCATAGTATTACTGCTAAATATATACTTTTTATACAGATAACCATTGACAGTCATTTCTAAAAGAATGAAAAATTCAATTTCATTCCCTTCTACATTGTATGTAGCCAGAATACAAGATTTGCACATAAGCACAAATCATTGTTTCAATAATCCATACTTTGAAAAAAAAATATTGCAATGTTTAAGTGAATTGTTTATTTAAATGTTATACATTCATACATTTGTCATATTGCTAAATAAACACCCTAAGGGGTCATGCCATTAACACATGAAAAACACAATAAAATTGAAAGGGCTGATTATTGTTACATAAACAAATCTGCATTATAATCAGAATAATTACTTACTAATAAGTGACAGTACATATGTATACTTTATTCAAATGTATTTTTTCTTACATGTAATTCATTTTTGTAATTGTTAATTTTTAATAGGAGTTATATTTATTTAAAAAAAAGTTTTTTGCTTTATGAATTACATTTGTACAGTTTTACCTGAATCCAGACAAACAAAAAAGGTTATATATATCTTAAATGTATAAAATTTGTGTTTGATCACTGAATCCTCTATAAAATTCAGACTAGTATATTATATTACCCAGTATTGCCCAGTATTACCCACTAAAACCCAGTAAAACCCGGGTTTTCCCAGTATTTCCCACTGGGCTGGGCAATACTCATAAAACCTGGGTTTTTGCCAACCCTGAGTAAAGGGGGTTGCGTCAAAAGGCATCATTATGGAGGAAAGGGTTAAAACACCATAAATCAAATCTTATTCCAATAAAAAAATGGGGTGCATGTGTGTGACGTCACAATGAAAATTGTAGCTGCCAAAATAATGTGACAAAAGAACGAAATCAATTTCAAACAGATCTATATTAGTATGCATCAGTATCCTTAACAGTGAGTGCATAATAAAAACAGTCTGATATATGTCTTATATTTTATTGAATTGAAATTTGTAACAAAATTTGATTCACCTATCAAGAAGAACACTGTAGTCGACATGGTTTAAGGATGTACTTAGGTGAGGTTTTAGAATTTGTGTCAAATGTTCGGACTCCTTGGTGTTTTTTTATACAATACAATGTAAATTATTTTGCCACATAACACCCATTTATTTTTTCATATAAGAAATTACCAAAATTTTAGAAGATTCTTGATTTTCTTTGTTTTGTTTTGAGACCCAATAATATCAATGCAAATATAAGGTAAAAGTCAGAGTCAGCTTTTTCTCGCCATATTTTAAATCTCAAATATCTCGAAAAGGAGGTCCATGACCTATCAATATTTAGCTTTTTTTATCCTTAATTGATGCTTTACCAGCTTATAGTATCAAATTTAACTTCTTAATTTATTAATTTTCACCTAACCTCACCTAAGTACATCCTTAAGCAGAAAAAAAATCAGTTGTCTTGGTGTGTCCATATATAGACCTTTGGATCCTTGGACTTTTGAAATCCACCTTGGTACAATCTGAAAAAATAAAATTACATGTAAAATTTGACAATGTTCAAGTGAAAAAAAAAATTGTTATCAAAAAAGGTCATAAAGGTAGGAAAGTTAAATATTTTTAGCATTTAGGAACAAATTTACTTCAAACATGACAAATACATATGCATATAATTATAAATCATGCATTATACAAGGCAATGAATCAAAATAAAAATCAAACTGTTAGTTACAGAATTGTTTTTAATATTTGAACAGATTAAACAATATAAACATATAAAGTACTACATCTACAAGGGATGATCAAATAATTTCTTAATTTACCGTGTCTTAAAGCCATGAAAGCTGAAATTTCCAAACATTTAAGAAAGAGATCGCATGCAGGTATGCTTTTTGTTCATGAATACATTTACTTTCATATCATTTAATGTAAAAATATAGTTACCTGTACCTCTATGACATCAATGGACAATACTGCTTGGTGGTACATTGTATATGTATCTGAATGCTATTTTGTCATGTTTGTTTCCTTGGATTCATTAAAGTCAAAAACTACATTAAACCATGCAGTTGGTGGTCTGTGTTACATTTATTTTTCCATAAAGGATCCAATAACGTTACCCAAGATATCTCAATATATGTGTTGATAGACGCCCAAAATTTTCTCTGCTTTCTGCCATCTTGGTATAAAAAGGCCGGGATTATCCTGGAAGATTGCAGTCTCACACTCAAGATATATTTATCAACTTCAGCAGCCATAGGCTGATCCTGGAAGGGGGGTCCGTCACTGAAAGCCTTGGTTTCTATTTATTCAAATGGATAGGAGCATGTCTAACATGTCTAAAGAAATAGACATGCAAAAATATTTTTGATGAAGTTTTACATCTGTTTTAGAATGTTTTATTTATGAAGTTATTAAAGTTCATAGACTATAGTTAAAACATATTCATTGATAGTGGATAGGGAAACAAGATTTGCAACTTATATTAACCCTTTCCACTTTGCAGGTGCGAGTGCTGCCTTGTAGCGGCATTAGCCTGCTCTTTTTCAAAATCTACAAGGGTGTCTTTTACATGCAACAGATATGGCTCTCTCTTAACACGGGTCAGCCAGAAACCATAAAAAATGGCTAACTTTGCCAATATCTTTTAACAAATTTGAAAGTAAAAAAACATCAAATTTTCTACTTTGTGTACATGTATCATTGTTGCTTTCATGTGCACCAAACAATTATTTATTTCATTACATGTACAAATAAATGTATTTAAAACATGCAAGTATATTATATTTGTGATGTATCATAATGTATTGCAAGCAGTGCCAAGCACATACATTTGTGTACATTTGTACATATAACATACGACATGAATGAACATTGCACATGTACTGTGCATGATGTGTACACTCTGACTGTTGTAATACATGTACATGTATGGTAATAAAAAGATAATTTTAAGCAATTTACAAAGAACAAGTAAACCTCACCATGCTCACAGACCAAGGAATTATAACAACTCTTTTTTTTTCAAAATAAATCATCATGTCTTGTTACTCTTGTACAACATGTACAATTTGGTCAAATGAAGGTAAAATTGAGAACGGTTACCATGGTTACAGGAAATGTGTCATACAGACAGCAACCTGATCAACATGCCTAACATGATCAAAGAGAAGTAAAAGCCAAAGGGGATTTTTTTCAATTGAACTGTTCAATACAACGCATACAACATACAACATTTAAGGACCTTTTATCATGTTTATAGCTGATTGTGCAGTATGCTCAGTGTTGATGGCTACATTTATATTGATCTAAAGTTGTTAATTTCTGTGTCATTTCGTCTCTTGTAGAGAGTTGTCTCATTGGCACTCATACCAAATCTTCCTAGCTAGTGTATTGTACATCATGTAAATGTGTATATCTATTAGAGAAAAAAAAAAAAAAAATTCAGCAATTTTCTATTTGTAAATGGGCATAAATCTAGAATGGCAAAAGTGACGGCATAAACAATCATAAAAAACTTACTGTGTCTTGTTCTTCTTTTATTACAAAATCTTTCTGACTTTCCTCCTGGTTATCAGCATCTCCAGCATCATCATTATCATTGTTATCTCCTGAATCTTCCTCAACATCACCACCTTCCTCCCCCATTCCTACTACTTTAGATACTAACTGTTCAGCATATTGTTTAACAGATTTCGTAGAACTTTTTAACTTTTTATTTTTCCCTTCCAAAGTTTTCTTATTTGGTCTTTTTTGTTTTGATTTATTAGACTGAGATGAACCCGATTCTTCTTCCACAGAATCTAACTCATTATCAGAATTATCATCATCACTATTTGGTTCCTTTTTGATAATAAAATCTTGTAATGAACCACTTTCTGTTGATTCTGATAATTTAGGAGTATTTGATACGTCAGTGTTTTGATTATCATGATTATCATGATTTATGTGATTATCATTAGAATGTACAGAAGAAACAGATTTAACAAACATTTGTCCATCACGATTCGTAGCTAAGTAAATTGGATGTGGTCCACTCTTCGAATCCTTATTGTTAACTGTATTGTTCTCAAACACCTCATTGGTGTGCTTTTCTGATACTTCATTACTATTGCCCTTTTGAAATTCTTTTCGATTCAGTAGAGATTGGAAGTCTAACTTTTGGCAGAGATTTACAAAATCCTTAATGTCTGAATCCCCAGTAAGATCTACTTCTCCTGTATATAAATAGGTTACTAATGTCTCTACAATATTCTTATTAAATTCTGTTAAATCAAATGTATTTATATCACCACATAGAAAACCTATTGACTTCAAGTGGCAGCTCTCTGCAGCAGCTAACACGACACGGTGAACTGGGACTAGACCAGAGTTAGTCTCTATGTAAAAATCACTATATTTTCTTTCTTTCCTTAGAACATTCAAAGTTTTCAGCAGTTTTTCCCCATACCTATCTTCTTTAAGAAAAACTTTTGCCATCATTGACCTGTAAAGATATATAAAATACTAGTTAGTCAGGATTTTTGTTCCTAACATTAAACACTTTAAATGACAAAAAATTCTTAAAAAAAAAAAAGTTTTAAGATGTGGGGCAAGTAAGTGAGAAGTCTTGAGGGAAATGGGAAACCTTGTAATATAAAGAATCAATTGCTTAGCGGAGTGCAGCTGGAAACAACTGAAGAGGTCCAACCCTGAACAGTTGGGGCAAAAATGGACACAATATTCGTGCTTGAAAAAGGCATGATTATGATGACAGGTCTGAACTTAGATTGTAATTAAATATTTACAAAAAAGAACTTTAATCACTAGTCAAAGAACTTAGAATTGGATATATGATTTGAATTTGTATTCTATTTTCTGCTTTTGTGCAATATTATACACTATGTGGTTGGAAATCCTCCCCCCCCCCCCTTTTAGTCTGCCTAAAATAAAACAAAAAAAGTATTTTTTTACCCACCCCAAGTCTTTAACAGAATATGACATGCATATGGCAGATTTTACAGTATTGTGTTCTGTCTCCTACTTTCATGTTGCTAACGTGACGGAGACAAAAATAAGTAACGTTAGCGACATTTGGACATGTAACATGAGCAACAACATCTTTAAAAGTTCAAATGTATGCACACAGTGATGTTTAATATATGCCTGGAGTAATAAAATTGTACAGTCTGGTTTAGAATTTCTAAATATACAGAATGTCATTTGCAGGTGTACTTTATATCAAATGAATACACATGAAACCAATTCGTAATAGTAACATTAGCAACATCTACTATCATGACATTACGTTTTGTTGCGAACGTCTTTTTGATGGACGGAATACATTTAAGGTCCTCTTGTAACGATA
Source organism: Mytilus trossulus (assembly GCF_036588685.1). Lineage (NCBI taxonomy): Eukaryota > Metazoa > Mollusca > Bivalvia > Mytilida > Mytilidae > Mytilus > Mytilus trossulus. The sequence continues at coordinate 13,683,772 of NC_086380.1, forward strand.
TTACATACAACTAACCTTCTTTGCTACCCCATCATGTGAAGGAACTGACTCCGAATCTAATTCTGCAAAGGGCGATATCGTAACTCCTATACAGGAGAGTTACAGATCTAAATATATGTTGCTCACGTGACACTGATTTGGACGGAAACCTCAAGTAGTAACGTTCGCAAAAAATAAAACAGCCAATGATATTGATTCCTCAAGTCCTTTGACCCCCTTACGTCATCCAAATTTAATATGATTGCTATTTTCAATTATTTATAAAACCCGGGATAAAAATAACTACAATTGCCTGTCTGAGAACCAACAAGAAAATTGCGATCGTGACATACCACAATGGATGGAAAAGACGTGACGTTAGCAACAATATTATTAAATTACCTTTTTTAGCCTTTACCAATAAAAATCTGCCTTAAAGTTATGATTAAAACACAAAAGAAGACTTTTTATTAAAATATAAGTCCATGTGATAAGGCTCAGCTTATAAATAATACTTCAAAATTCCACTCCAAATAAGCTGGATGTCAGTAAAGTAGGTCATGATGTCTATTCCATGTCCAATATTTTGAAATTGAAAACCCTCTAATTCTAACAAAAAACACAAGCACAGAGTAATTTTTATTTTTATTTACTCAGAAAGACACATTTTATTCAATAACATAATGCATTACTCCATTACACAGTCTGTTTCACAGTTTCAGCAATTGCTTTTTTGATGGATACAAAAAAACAATAATTCCTTCTTATTGTAAAATCTGCCATAATCAAACTAAAATTATTATTCCTTACTCAGCATTTTTTTAAATATTAGAAAAATAAAAAAAAAATTGACAGCTAACCACCTCAGGACAATATTTCTTCATGCATATTTTTAAAGTAGTGAAAGGGAGGTAATCCTAACATTTAATTTATACTTTTTTAAAATGATTTATTCATTAACCAGGAAACCCTTGTTTCTTAATTTCTGAATGGTTTGACTCCCAAGTCAATCATAACCATCCCTTTGTGGTAGGGGAATCCGGGTCCGTTCGCTCCCACTTATGTTTCACCCCCTTTCACTTTCACACCCTACATATTCGCGCCCAATTTTGATTGGTTTTGTGTTGAATAACTTTGTAATCAAGTTTTGGCAAGTGTATTCTTATAAGTATAATTGTTGTCATTGTCTCAAAATAAAGTGAGAAACATTTTTTTGTGTTGAATAAATCTTAATCATATTTTGGATATTGTATTGTTATAAAAAATAATCCTTTCTAAATAAAGTGGAATTCTGTCAATGTTTTATTTTGTGTTGAATAACTCTTCATCATGTTTTGGTTAGTGTGTTGCTATTACCATGATTACTTTGTTTCATTGACTTGTTTCAAAATGAATTAAGATTCTTACTACGTTTGTTTGTGTGTTGAATAAATTTTATCATGTTTTGGTCATAATATTGTATTGCTATATATTTCATTGTTTCATTGTTGAGATCAAAGGGACCAAGCTGTTAAAAACAATTATCTTTTGTGTTTAAAACAGTTTTTCATTTAAAATATTCAATGTTTCACGCATACCAAGCTATAAATACATTCAGTATTAACACCAAAGCAATATAAAACAACTATCATGATTTTAAAATTATTCAACTGAAATTTGAATTAAAATTGGGCGCAAACGTGTTGAGTGCGAACGGACCTTGGGAGAAAATTTAAAAAAAAAAGAATTTAAACCATTCAGATATCCTCATGTCCATTGTGAGGACAAGGATAATAGCACGAAATGTTAGGTTAAACAGTTAAAGTATATAAATTTGAATTTAAAGATTGAACTAGAACATTTTAAAAGATAAACTTGTATCACCTGGTGTAAGAAAATGTGTGTCAAAAAACTTCAAACTTGTACAAAAACCCTGTACAGAACAGAACAGAACATATTTTATTTCCAATTAAGGGCCCACATGGGGCATACATGAATAAGGAAAAAGAATATTAATTTGATAGATATATAGATACAAACATTATTTTACATACAGTAACAATACAATAACTAACTCATATTCACTTTAATAAATTTACCAACAGCATTAAGGACCTGATTGTCTTCACAGTTTAATAAATAAATAAATTTATGCTGATTATCAAGTATAGAAAAAATTGGAATTCTTTGGCAAACAAAGTCAAAGAGAGCATCTCTATCTGATTTAAAATTTTCACAGTTAGTGAAAAAATGGATTTCATCTTCAACACAGCCAGAGGAGCATTTTTTGCAAATTCTTTCATTTCGTGGAATATTTGAAAAATGTCCAACTTCAATTTGAAGCTTATGAGCAGAAATACGTAATTTGCATATAGATCTTCTTAAATCAAAGTCCTTAATTAAAGACAGATAATTTTCATAACCAAAATTCTGCTTCAATTTCACATAATTAAACAGTTTTCCATCAGAAGCTTTATTTTGGCTAGCATACCAATTGCTAATATATTTAGTGTGAATTAATTTGCTAGATATGTTCAAAAATTTATATTGTCCGAAATGTTTTACTTCTTAATGTTCTTGTTTAATTTCAAAAACTTCTAATACTTTCTTAGCAAATGAGAACCAAGAAGTTATGTTACATTTGTGAAGCTCTTGGCTGCATTTATAAGCATCTTTCAATAGACTGAATTCAGTTGTAAGATTTTCAAATCTATACCAGTATTTTACAATTGACTTTACAATGTCATAATGTAAGGGGAAACGCCCCAGTTCTGATAATACAGCAAAATAGACACTCCTTTTGTGCATGTTGTGTACACCAAGTATAAATTTAGAAAATTTAAGATGGAGATTCTCACACTTAAGATTTTTAAAAATATTTTCAAGATTAAATAAGGAAGACTGATCAGAAGCTTTATTTTGGCTAGCATACCAATTGCTAATATATTTAGTGTGAATTAATTTGCTAGATATGTTCAAAAATTTATATTGTCCGAAATGTTTTACTTCTTAATGTTCTTGTTTAATTTCAAAAACTTCTAATACTTTCTTAGCAAATGAGAACCAAGAAGTTATGTTACATTTGTGAAGCTCTTGGCTGCATTTATAAGCATCTTTCAATAGACTGAATTCAGTTGTAAGATTTTCAAATCTATACCAGTATTTTACAATTGACTTTACAATGTCATAATGTAAGGGGAAACGCTGTAATTTATTACAAGAAAAATTATAACCTCCCCATACCTCTGAATTATATAACAGAATGGGTTTAAGGGTATGATCAAAAATATGAACACAAGATTTTATTCCAGGAGCAAATTGATAAAATCCTTTCTAAGTTTATAGTAGGCCTTAAGAGCCTTATTATAAAGTTCAGTTATAGCTAGATGAAAACTTCCAGATGCAGTAAAGTGAACACCTAAATATTTGTAATGAGCGACACATTCAATCAAGTTATTCTGCAGTCGAAAATTCGCCTGAATTTTTCATTTGTTTTCCTTCCAGCCTTATTAAAAATTATGACTTTAGTCTTTTTAATATTAACTTTGAGGCACCAGTCAGAACAATATTTTTCTAGCTGATCAAGTCTACTTTGAAGCCCTGTGGCTGATGTTGACATAATCACAATATCATCTGCATACATCAAACAATTTAATTTCTCAGAGTGCAGGGAAACTGCATCCAGGCAGGAGTCAAGATAAGATGGGAAGTCATTTATAAAAAATAAAAATAATGAAGGACTCAACATGCGCGTAGCTACGTTTACGTCAAAACGCCCGGGCGTACACTTGAATTTTCACGGGTAAACAAATATTTTAACCTCAATAAATCAAAAAGAACTGGCGAAAGCATATCAGCCTTGTAAATCTTTCTTCAATGGCTTGAAATTATAAAATTTGCTTTAATCAAAAAGTATGTATTTTATATTTGTTCAGTTTCTGTCAAAGTCTGAATCTACTGTAAAGTCATGAAGTTTACTTACATTTACCAAGTCAGTTTAATTTCAATAATTATCTGCTGAGATTCGATATATGGTTTGCATTTTTAGTTGTGCCTTCAGACAACATTTATGTCGCGAAAGCGACACATAGCAATCCTAGATTTCGTCAGAGGCGTCATTCATGACAAATTTGTAAACCTTCAGATTGTCATGAAAATTGGGCAGAAGTTAAATGAAATAAAAAGAATAAAGAAAATGATTGATTCTTTTAAATGCTGCTGTGGACCGGAGAATGAATTCACTTTTTGTGGGAAGCAATTCCAGGCGATATCACGAAATCCGTTGCGAATCTTAGCATATATGACAATTTATTATTTCATGTCCATTTCTGAAATTTGCACAAAAATGGGGTTTCGATCTAGTGATTGCTTCACCCAACTGCTCCTTTTCAACATATATATAATATATTTAAAGTAACTGGTTTGGACATTTTCTCTTAAGCCAATGACAATAAGTTTCCAAATCAACACAATGGAAAACATAAAAGATAAAACAATTAGACTCTAAAGTGTGTTGGTATTGATGAATTTTATGACAAATTATATCTCATTCTCAAAACCGCTGTCCATCAGCAACCTAGCTGAGCTTCGGGTGTACACTTAAAAATGGCCAAGCTACGCCACTGCTCAAGTTGTCTCCTTGTCTTACACCTTATTTAATGCTAAAAGGGTCAGTGAGAGAAGCTCCAACTCTTACACATGCTTGACTATTGTTATACATTATAATTTGTACAAAGTTACATCTTTTAATTTATTAAACAAATTTAACACAGATGCCTAATTGACTACATCAAGTGCCAATTTAACCAGGTGCCAATTTGACTAGGTGCCGATTTGACTATACTGTATTCTGTATTCTGTAGGTGTCGCTGTTGACACTGGATTGTCTCCCTTGTAATTTTTGAAATCTCGCGTGTATATATATATCACTCTGGTAAACCACTCACTTGTACTTTAAAATATATAATTTTAGGTGGCAACTGCGCTTAACATCATTTGACAAAATTTAAAAATATATACATTTATTAATTAAGGGAAAAAAATATTTAAAAATAAAAAAATAATATTTCATTAATCAAAACGGCGCGACTCGCAAATAAAGTCACCCAAAAAACGCATTAGTGTTTCATTAGAGACGGAGACATTGTCGTTTTTTTCCATTGACAATAAAAGTTCCAAATCAATATGCAACGATCCTGTGTTAAGTATATCTCATGTATAAGTTTTTGTCTTGCCTCTTCATAGTTTTCACAAAATAATAAATAATGTTCCACAGTTTCTAATTGACCACAATCACACTTGGGGTCAATATTTTGATTGATTTTGTTTAGGTAATTTTTAAAAAAATATCCGGATCTTAAATTTCTAATAATTTTTGCTGTTTTATGATCTGGATAATCAAATGTTGATTTATTGCTGACAGTCTGATGAAAATTGTAATAAAATCTTCCTGTATCACTGTTATCCCATCTATATTGCCATATACATATATACTGGTTGCAGATTTAACCAGGTGCCGATTTGACTAGAATTCGCTGTAAGGACCATCACCTGATGTATTTTACTAGAAGTGTTTACATGACCAGTTTGAGGTTACTTACTAAATTAATGTAACTACTTTGACGTTTAGGCATTCAAGTGAACACAGACATAAAAGTAAACAGTAAATAATTTAGGCAAAGCCAAAAGTCGGCAGGTCGATCGTGAACAGGAAGTTGCACCTTAACGTTAAATACCGGACCGTTGACGTCGTTCTCACCGATTCCGGAATGATTACACTTCAAGATTATTTTTAATAATTGCTAATAAATAATTTTCATTGTATCATGCACAGCTTTTTTATAAGAAAAAATATTCAAAGATTTTTGTTTAATTACTGAAGCATCAATCAGTATAAATCACAGAAAAGAAAATCGTTTGGAAAACGTTATTTAATTTTTGAGCATGCACTGAACCAGCCTGAGACATATATATCACATATGTCTCTGACTGAACCTAGTCCAAATAATTATGACGTCTGGCAAGGCTATTTTTTTTTTTCTGGGACGCCTGTATCTATTTTTTTTTCTGGGACGCCTGTAGGAAGGCGTCCCAGAAAGAAAAAAAATAGCCTTGCCAGACGTCATAATTATTTGGACTAGCACTGAACCTAGATCTATTAAACCTGAGACTACTATAACACATAGTAGTCTCAGATTAAACTGTATACAAATCCTTGGAACCACAAAGCGAAAAAAGTAAATAAAGCAAAAATCAATAAACACATTGTTTTCAGATATGTCAGAGAATTAAGAATTTTATTAAAAATTCTATAAATTAAATAAACAGTTTTCAACTTTGTTGTCTCTTTGCCACATTCCTCATTTCCATTCTCAATTCTATTTGAATTGTATCTCATTTACATGGCGGTCGGGCCTTTTTATAGTAATTTATATGGTATGGATTTTTCTTTATATTGAAGGCCGAGCAGTGATTATATAGTTTGCGTAAACTCCATGTCATTTGAACTCTCAGCTGGGTGTTGCCTCGTTAGTAAGCATACCAACCCCCTTATTTTATATAAACTGGTTCACATACAGGACAAGTTATTGCTCTAGTGAAGCTGTCCTTAATACATGCTTAAAATTGTAATATCGGTAGTTGGAGAAGCTGAATAATACACTTTTCTGTTACTATTTTTTTACAAGTTATCATGCAGTATGGGACAAATCCCATTTAATCTTTTCCGTGTGCATGATTCAAACATACATTCAAAGAGTATTGGGTAAAATGAATGACTGTTTATGTTCTGTATTTCTCCGTATAGACACGGGATAACACTGACAAAGTTGTATTGTGTGAAGGTTATAGTTCCTGAATGTTTCTTCCCAAAAAGATTAGGCGATATAGATTATTGGCGAACCTTCAGACTATGTTCGGGATACAGGTCGGAGAAATTATGACTCGCTAGAAAATTAGGGTATATTGTATTGGGGCAAAAATGTAACTTTATGTGCAACAGTCCACCTAGCGCACATAGAGCACGCTTTATCCTCTATACACGAACAGTGGCGTATTCAGAACTTTTTATACGGGGGCACCATACAGTCATGCTTCATTGTTTCCTTATATTCCCAACCAAATTTTTATCACGAAAAAAATGCACATTTACAAAATTAAGGAAAAAAAGATCACCGTAAATTAAAATTTTTGACTGTTTTTTTTGTTTTTTTGTTTGTTTGTTTTTTTTGTTTTTTTTATCTAAGCTAGAACAGTAGTTAATGTCTTAGATAAAAATCATGACAAAAAAATAAAACTTATATATATATTTATATATATGTAAAGTACTTTTCATAAACGAACAACATGTCCGAAATCTGAATAATAAGTACGGTCAATTAAAGCTTCATTTTTACCACATCTTTATTAAATGTTTATAAATCCAGACAAGAAGTCGGAGGATGATATAAAAAAGAAGATGTGGTATGATTGCCAATAAGACAACTATCCACAAAACACCAAAATGACACAGACAATAACAACAATAGGTAACCGTACGGCCTTCAACAATGAGCAAAGCCCATACCGCATAGTCAGCTATAAAAGGCCCGATAAGACAATGTAAAACAATTCAATCGAGAAAACTAACGGCCTTATTTACGTAAAAAAATGAACGAAAAACAAATATGTAACACATAAACAAACGACAACCACTGAATTACATGCTCCTGACTTGGGACAGGAACATACATAAATAATGTGGCAGGGTTCAACATGTTAGCGGGATCCCAACCCTACCTCTAACCTGGTACAGTGGTATAACTGTACAACATTAACGACCTATAAAAATCAGCTGAAAAGGCTCAACTCACCAGATTGACGAAAATACAAGAATACAAAAATCATCACACTTCTACCAACTAGACAACCACATACTAAAACAGGTACAAACAAATCCTTACCTATGTCTAATCATCTCTGATGACCTTAAATGGACCAGCCACATAGGAAAAACAACAAGCAAGACAAGCTGCACACTAGGGCTCCTGAGAAGAAACTTGCGCCAGTGCACCCAAGAGTGCAAAAAACTTGCCTACTTAGCCATGGTAAGATCTGTACTAGAATACGGTGCTGTCATCTGGGACCCATTCACCATCAGGGAAATAGAAAAAAATGAAAGCATACAAAAAAGAGGAGCAAGTTTCATCCTGCACGACTATAAATCCAGAGACACCGGGTGCGTCACAAATATGCTTTCTTAGCTTAAACTATAACCTCTACAAAGTAAACATCAGAGGCTGACTATGTTCTACAAAATGGTTGAGGAATAGGTGCCGGCTATTGATCCAACAAATTACCTACAAAAGACAAAAAATAAACGCCAAGTCAAAGCAAAAAACTTTAGTGACTTCCAATATTCAAACATCGTTGAAAGACAAGAAACCAGAAATAGCAGATCGTACAAATTAATAGACTGCAAAACAGACATTCGGAAGAACTCTTTTTTTCCAAAAACAATAGTAGAGTGGAACCATCTGGAGGAGGTAACTGCATGTCAAAAGACAGTTGAGGGTTTCACAGCTGCCCTCCAACGGAACATTGGACTAACCAACCCACTCTCCTTCCAGTGCGCATATATCCGCGATCGGATCCTGCACTGTGTAACATACAGATACAGATACATTTGTACATGTGAAGAGTTATTTAAAGCCGTTTTAAATAGTTATTTGACATTACGGCTTTATTAAAATTGTCTATCAGCAAGTTGGGCAACATAGGGTAAACTGCAAGAATGTCGGTAAAAAGACAGTTTAAATAAATATACGTTAATTGGTGTTTTTTTTTAATGATCTTAAATATATTGGGTTAAGGGATGTGCTATTTATAGATATGTTCTATCTATTTAATTATTTGTTACGCCCCCTATAATATATGAGCAGTCCGGTTAATCACCCTAGACACTATATTCATATACATATGATATATGCGTCTGGGTAATCGAGACTTCTTGCACAGTGGTCACTGAACCATGAAAAAGAGGTCAAGACCAGAAGACACCGACCAGCTAGACATGTACACTTTATAATCATTCCATACACAAAATAACATAAACCTATTATATACAGTATAAGAAAAACAGACCAAAACACAAAAACTGTAAAACGTAACTATAACCACTGAACCATGAAAATTAGGTTAAGGTCAGATGACACCTGTCAGTTGGAAATGTACACATTACAATCATTGCATACACCGAAAATACAAGACCTATTGATTATAGGATCTGAGATATGGACTTGACCACCAAAACTTAACCTTGTTCACTGATCCAAGAAATGAGGTCGATATCACATGTAAACTGTCTGACGGGCATGAGGACCGTGCGAGTACGCACATACCAAATACGGCAAATAGAGTTATCTTATTACTCACAAAAAAAAAGAGAAATTAACAATACAAACAATTACAATAGTTTCAAGTAGCCAATGAACCATGAAAATGAGGTCAATGACAATGGAGATGCGACAGACGTAAATTTAACTTCGTAACATGAGGCATATACAAAAAATGTATATACAAAGTATAAGGCATCCAGGTTTTCCACCTTCTAAAATATCAACCTTTTAAAAAGCTAGTTAACGGATCACAATCCCTATGTCGAGCTTTCTGCGACAAAATTCTCAGGCTCGACAAAAACTGTGTATTAAGACTTTATTAATAGAATATATAAATATTCATGCCAAAACGTGCCGTCATACTTGTGTCAAACATTTTAAACTAATAGTATAACATATTTTTTTTCGATCAGCTCCGATTTATTCTCATGAATTATGAACAAACCCGAAGAGGTTCGATTGAAATACTCCCAGCATATTAACAGTAGTTTTCGCTCCTTACTTTCCCCTACATTCCCCTGATACAAACAGTCGTAAATCGTACTTTACGATCCTTTGTGAAACGATAGTGGTTTTTGTTTGTTGTTAATAGTCATATTTGATTTAATTTTGTTTTGTCATAAATTAGGCCGATGTATTCATGTTTGAATTGTATATCACATCTTTTGTATAGCTTACTATATCACTGTATCATTACCATAAATTCAATATATGTATAGCTTTCGTCTTGTTCTCTGTTCATTATCCAAGAAAATAACATAACCGTACATTGTAGCTACCCTTGTGCCAAATGCAGAGAACCAGCCCCAGAGAACATTATATCCGGTGGTAATGATCATCAAAGTGTACGGTATTTGGTTTATAACTCGTATATATATATATATATGGTGTATGTATCTTAACCCATTCACGACCGTTCAGTAATATATATATATATATATATAGTTTTTCAATTTAGACTCTTTTATATTTTTTGTTTGGGCATGTATCATATTTTCCCTCCGGTTTATATGATCCGTTCATCCTATATTGACTCTTAAAATTCAAGAGTTGATCTAAAATTGAGGGTACTTTTTCTAAAAATGAGGGTACTTTTTATATGGCCTTCCAAATACCGTTTCGATCCCTAACACTGAAGAGACATTTATTGTCGAAATCCGGATATGGTGTACTAAAGAATATTGACAATGGCAGTCAGCAGGGTTAAAGAACATCAGTTGTTCGACCTGTTAGTCAAATGCGTTTTGTTTAAATATACTTTTTCACTTTTTTGGTCTTTTGGAAAATGTTGTTTGTGCTGTTTTTAGACCCTTCTACAACGAAATTTGTTTGACATGCACACGTATAAAAATTGCGGTTTTTATCCAACGCAATCATAGGTTTGAACGTAGTTTTCAATTTAGACTCGTGTATATAGCGGGACGGCTGCAGTGCAGGCGATTTGGTGTCACGATATCACAGTAGCATGGGTTCGAATCCCGGCGAGGGAAGAACCAAAAATTTGCGAAAGCAAATTTACAGATCTAACATTGTTGGGTTGATGTTTAGACGAGTTGTATATATATATATATATATATACAACTCGTCTAAACATCAACCCAACAATGTTAGACCCATGCTACTGTGATATCGTGACACCAAATCGCCTGTACTGCAGCCGTCCCGCTAGACCACACGACCACCTGGGCTCTCAATAAAAGAGCTCTCGGTGGGCATGTGTTACCTTTCCACGTCAGTTTTAATCTAGCGGCGTACTACAGTACACGATATATAAGGCATGAAGATGTTATTGTTACAGATCAGCTAAATTATCTATAGTAAAGGATCCTACAAATTAATGTAAGATACAGTCACAGAAAATAATTATATTCATAAGTACGTCTGAGTCAGTGACAACCCTACAACAGATATATATATTTATATATATAGTTGCTTAAATCGTCGTCAGGGACTCGGGTGCTTATGTCTCATTGGAAATCACAGTGGCGGATCCAGAAGTTTCCATAAAAAGGGGGGGGGCTCCAGTCATGCTTCAGTGATTCCCATTATACTAGTAATCAACCAATTTTTTTCCACAATAGTAAATTCACATGCACATGGCTTAATGCATCAAAAAACATAGCTTGTCATTTCAAAATGGAATGGTTATAACAAACAATAACTTGAATTCTAAATATTTATTTGATCAGGGAGTGACACTACTACTTTGACTGCTCATGCTTAAAATCTTTCAGCCCCACATCATGAGTTGAAAATTCTTTTTTTGGACAAATGTTACTTTCCTAGAGTGGAAATGGAAATAAGCATTTTTTCCACTTCTTACAACACACGTAAAGGAGGCACCTTTTCTATCTAAAGCGTTCCAAATTTCTTTTGCAGTTCTATACACTTTAGAGATTCCCCACCAATTTTTATCCCGTTTTGTCTCGGCTACTTTTTCCATTCTCTGTCTCGCTCTCGCTAGGTCCAATACTGCATGGCTCTTGTCCACACTAGCCACAACTATGTTTCGGCCATTTTTCCCAATTTTGACGTGTCCTCCATCAACCCCTACCCAATGATTTTCACGGCCAGTTATGGGGTCATAGGCGAGAACAACCCAGTCCCTCCAGTAGTATTTCCCGCTAAGGAGATTAAATAGTCCAGTGGCAAATTCGTTATTTGTCTTATCACTGTTTGTAAGAGCGTATGCGTCTATTTCCTTTCCAGATTGAGGTCGATAATTTACATTTGCGCACTGATCGTCAATTTGTTCAAACTTCGCTGTCACTTCTTGTATTCTCTTTTCCCAATCAGACTTCATAAACTCTGCATTTATGGTAAATCCTTTAACTAAAAGATACCCCAATTCAATTTTTACAGCTCGCAAGAGAATTTTCATTACACCAAGTAGAAAAACCTGTGTCTTATTGCGGTCATTGTCAGTATAACGCAAAACAGAAGTACCAAGATCTTCTTGAAATGTACCATGCTTTTCGACGATGGCGTCATACAATTTTGAGCCACTATTCTGGTAATCGCCATCATAATTCACAGTAAAAATTAGCTTTCTATTTTCCACAGCACCCTTACGAACTTTATAAATAAATTGAAACTCTCGCGACACCGCATTGATCTTTTGTTCTAATTGTGCGAACTTGATAGCAACAGCATCCCACTGAATCAACCGCTCGATGTTGTTAAATCGAGTGTCCATTTTATCCAAACGATTGTCGATATTTGTCATCATATTTTTCATGAAAAACAATTCGTCTGACTCTGATGGAATGAACGCCAATACGACCCCTATAAATGGGCCTAATACACCAAGGTAGGGACCAACATCTTTTGCGATCTTTGTTAAAGATTTTCTAAATTCCTCTTTTTCAAACAGTTCCGCTATCCCTTTAGCAAGTTCAAGGCCAGTATTAATTTGGTCTTTTTGATCCGGAGAAATGCTGTGGGTAGGCCGGGAGAAAAATATCATCAATAGAATTACCAACATGGACCATTTAGAGGCGAAATCTGAAAAATAATGACAAAAGAAAAATAACAATTTAATTAAATAGATTCTAGAACACACCCGCGAAATCGCGGGCATATACAGCTTATGAACTGTTGTAGAATGATTTTTTGTAAAAGGTATTATGTATTGAGAATTACATAAAAGGTATCTCCCTTTTTTCAAAGTTCGATATTTGTTTCCTTTCTGCTAAATTTAATTATATTCGTGTTTCTGGCCTACGAACACAACTATTCTTCTCCTTTGCTACAAATTACAATGCTTCATTTGGTAAAAGCCAAATCAAATTAAACATTTGCACCGTTTCAAACATGAAATAAATGTAACTGCTTATATATAGACCATTATTAGTCTAAAAAATATGCTTCTATGATAATCCATCAGTGCTTTGTTTTTGAGAGCCTTATATAGAATATTAACATGCCAATGGTAGGATTTGAATCATGTATAAATAACAAATACCGACTAAGGCTAATTTGAGGGGTTGTCGATCGGAAGGGTCCTGATCGCGAAATCCCGGGCTTTAAACCATGAAATCCCAAGATGCAGATTTTAAAGAAATTCATATCCCGAAATCGAAAAATATATTTCCGGATCTCGAGCTTAAAAACTCCCGATCCCGACGCCCCGAAAAAGGTCCTGCCTCCCTTTAATCTCTATCTTACTTTCATTTTTGCCAAATCATTATTTTCCATTTTAACAATAAATTATATACAGAAGAATTGACAGAATACAGAGAGTCTCTATCTATACTATTAAACGAGAAGACCTCATTTTGGGTGTCGTTTCTCTTCCTTCCACAATAAATCAATCATCATGCCTCTGTGTCCTATAGGTAACATGCATAGTCGCATTTGTCATCCATTCTTATGATTATTCAGATTGAGTTATTTTGGGAGAAAAATGACAAAAAGGAGTCCGGAAATGATTCCGTCATCCGACTGACTTTTAGTCATAGATAAGACTTCCTGTTTGAAACCTGCACAAATACAACCAATCGTATGATAGATAACAAAAAAAGAAAAATAGATAAGCCAATCAGAGCGTTCTCCATGTCATGGTGTTTAGATCGCAAGAACCACAACTATATATAGAGAATTGTATTCTGTCTACTGTTTTTTTTTAAATGTTATAACATTATACTATTCAAGGGGTCATACCAGTTGCATTTATATTAAAATCGTTTATCTACATGTAAACTACGATTATACTTCTTTAATATATAGAGAATCTCTGTATTATGTCTACTGGTTTTTTTTAAATGTTATAACATTATACTATTCAAGGGGTCATACCAGTTGCATTTATATTAAAATAAGTAAAACATGTGACACAAGTACAACCAATCGTAGAGCATTCTCCATATCATGGTGTTTAGATCGCAAAAATCACAACTATTATATCCCTTAGAAAGGACAAATATTTTTCGCGTTTATCTACATGTAAACTATGATTATACTACTTTAATATATATAGAGACTCTCTGTATTCTGTCAATTCTTCTATATATAATTTATTGTTAAAATGGAAAATAGTGATTTGGCATGATGATTGATTTATTGTGGAAGGAAGAGAAACGACACCCAAAATGAGGTCTTCTCGTTTAATAGTATAGATATGTACATATTACGTATATGTTACGTATATATATTACGTATTTTTTTAAGTTTACTACCCAGATAGAATTTCACGGCAAAGGAAAAAAATATCCCAGGGAAATATTTTCCTCCGGATAAAAAAATAACAACAACTTCTGTGACATTTTTTCCTCCGGATCAAATTTCACCCGGATATAATTTTGCTTTACAACATTACCTTAACTTTGGACCATAATTTATAAAGCTTTTAATGATTTTACCGACCTGGGTCTTTGGATACAGCCAACCTTAGGCAATTGCCTATTATTTATACCTAGTGTGAACACAAGCATTGTCATAAGGATTTTTTATGGATTAAAGAATTAAAGGGGGTTTTAGGTTCACCCATCCCCAACTTTGGAACTAAATTAAAAAAAGTTCCGTAACTTTACTCAACTGGGTCTTTGGGTCTACGAAACCTTAGGCAATTGCCTATCATTTGTTTCTAGTGTGGATAAAAGCTTTGTCGTAGAGAGGTTTTAACGGATTATAGTTCGGATGGGATCCAGACTTTATGTAGTCTTGGAATAAAACAAAATGAAGTTTAGATTAACTTAACTGAAAGCTTTTATGTCAATTTTTGTTCCATTTGTGTGCCATTCTGTCTTATCGAAATACAGTTTAATAACTAACTTACCTGGGTGACGACAAACTTTTATATAATTACAAAAATGAACAAGTTATATTTAAGAATCAGGCAGTGGTGAAAACATGATAAAAAAAAAACACCCAATTTTACATTGATTTCAGTTCATAATATGTAGTTATGCACAAAAATAACATTCATTTCTGTTTTCTGTTCTGGTAATAGAAGATACAATTTGGTTGAAATGCACTAGAAATTAACGAATAAGGGGAGATAACTTTGTAATTTGCTATCATTCTAACCAATTTTCTAACCGAGTTATTTGATATTACCAGACACACACAAATGAAAGACTAATAATTTTTAACTCAGGATGATGGTTTGTATTAAATAGAATGATTAGCTCGATGGGTTTTTTTCTGACCATGTTTTTTATTTTTACCTAAATTGCCTGATTCTTACAAAGACTGGCACTTAACAAAAGTAGAAAACTGTGAATAATGGTTATAAGCTTTTATTTCTACTGTAAATCAAACAGTAAAAATACTTGTCGTCCCAAAATCTAACAGTAAAAATACTTGTCGTCCCAAAATCTAACAGTAAAAATACTTGTCGTCCCAAAATCTAACAGTAAAAATACTTGTCGTTCCAAAATCAATCGGCATATCTAAATTTATAGATTTAATTGTATCGTTACACAAGTTTAGTGCGAAAAATTGTTTTTGATTGTTTCATAATTACAAAGACAACAAAACTATCTCTCAGACTCTAGTCAGAGAACACTAAAAAGAGAAAGGCTTAGCTGAAAGAAATTTTAGATGCCCCCGGCCTAAAAAAATACTATTATATTAAATACACGGATAACTGATTTATTTTGTCTGTGTTACAATGGAGTTGCATGCCGCCTTCCTACTGGAAATTAAGGACAGATCAGATTTTAAAGGACGTTTCGGGTTATTGCAAGTCTTCTGTTTTTAGACATGATTATATTGGCGCGTTTTTCTTATTGTTCGTTGGGTTATTCATTGTTCGGTAGCTTGACGCATCATATTGTTCGCTTGACTATTGTTCGCTAGCTAGCTTTACGCATCATATTGTTCGCTTGAGGTTTATTCACTAGCTGGAGTACTAGTCTTGTGTGAATTTCAACAGGATAGGCCACATAGAATCTTTATTTAATAAATTTAATGTGTACATGCATGAGCTTCATTTTTTCTTAAAACCAGTTTGATTTATACGATAATGCTTAAAGGGGCACTAGCTACGAG